>NC_140989.1:382291561-382333487 GCF_052327205.1 Somniosus microcephalus | reverse complement strand
CGGGGCCGTGAGCACAGGGGGTGATGGGTGAACGGGACTGGGTGTGAGTTAGGACACGGGGCAGTGAGCACAGGGGGTGATGGGTGAACGGGACTGGGTGTGAGTTAGGACACGGGGCAGTGAGCACAGGGGGTGATGGGTGAACGGGACTGGGTGTGAGTTAGGACACGGGGCAGTGAGCACAGGGGGTGATGGGTGAACGGGACTGGGTGTGAGTTAGGACACGGGGCAGTGAGCACAGGGGTGATGGGTGAACGGGACTGGGTGTGAGTTAGGACACGGGGCAGTGAGCACAGGGGGTGATGGGTGAACGGGACTGGGTGTGAGTTAGGACACGGGGCAGTGAGCACAGGGGTGATGGGTGAGCGGGACTGGGTGTGAGTTAGGACACGGGGCAGTGAGCACAGTGGGTGATGGATGAACGGGACTGGGTGAGAGTTAGGACACGGGGCAGTGAGCACAGGGGGTGATGGGTGAACGGGACTGCGTGTGAGTTAGGACACGGGGCAGTGAGCACAGGGGTGATGGGTGAGCGGGGCTGAGTGTGAGTTAGGACACGGGGCAGTGAACACAGGGGGTGATGGGTGAACGGGACTGGGTGCGAGTTAGGACACGGGGCAGTGAGCACAGGGGGTGATGGGTGAACGGGACTGGGTGAGAGTTAGGACACGGGGCAGTGAGCACAGGGGTGATGGGTGAACAGGACTGGGTGTGAGTGAGGACACGGGTGAGTGAGCACAGGGGGTGATGGGTGAACGGGACTGGGTGAGAGTTAGGACACGGGTGAGTGAGCACAGGGGGTGATGAGTGAATGGGACTGGGTGCGAGTTAGGACACGGGGCAGTGAGCAGAGAGGGTGATGGATGAACGGGACCCGGTGCGAGTTAGGACACGGGGCAGTGAGCACAGGGGGTGATGGGTGAACGGGACTGGGTGAGAGTTAGGACACGGGGCAGTGAGCACAGTGGGTGTTGGGTGAACGGGACTGGGTGTGAGTTAGGACACGGGGCAGTGAGCATAGGGGGGATGGGTGAACGGGACTGGGTGTGAGTTAGGACACGGGGCAGTGAGCACAGGGGGTGATGGGTGAACGGGACTGGGTGTGAGTTAGGACACGGGGCAGTGAGCACAGGGGGTGATGGGTGAACGGGACTGGGTGTGAGTTAGGACACGAGGCAGTGAGCACAGGGGGTGATGGGTGAACGGGACTGGGTGTGAGTTAGGACACGGGGCAGTGAGCACAGGGGTGATGGGTGAACGGGACTGGGTGTGAGTTAGGACATGGGGCAGTGAGCACAGGGGGTGATGGGTGAACGGGACTGGGTGTGAGTTAGGGCACGGGGCAGTGAGCACAGGGGGTGATGGGTGAACGGGACAGGGTGTGAGTTAGGACACGGGGCAGTGAGCACAGGGGGTGATGGGAGAACGGGACTGGGTGCGAGTTAGGACACGGGGCAGTGAGCACGGGATGAGGGGTGAACGGGATTGGGTGCGAGTTAGGACACGGGGCAGTGAGCACAGGGGGCGATGGGTGAACGGGACTGGGTGTGAGTTCGGACACGGGGCAGTGAGCACAGGGGGTGATGGGTGAACGGGACTGGGTGCGAGTTAGGACACGGGGCAGTGAGCACAGGGGTGATGGGTGAACGGGACTGGGCGTGAGTTAGGACACGGGGCAGTGAGCACAGGGGGTGATGGGTGAACGGGACTGGGTGTGAGTTAGGACACGGGGCAGCGAGCACAGTGGGTGATGGGTGAACGGGACTGGGTGTGAGTTAGGACACGGGGCAGCGAGCACAGGGGGTGATGGGTGAACGGGACTGGGTGTGAGTTAGGACACAGGCCAGTGAGCACAGGGGGTGATGGGAGAACGGGACTGGGTGTGAGTTAGGACACGGGGCAGTGAGCACAGGGGGTGATGGGTGAACGGGACTGGGTGTGAGTTAGGACACGGGGCAGTGAGCACAGGGGGTGATGAGTGAACGGGACTGGGTGTGAGTTAGGACACGGGGCAGTGAGCACAGGGGGTGATGGGTGAACGGGACTGGGTGTGAGTTAGGACACGGGGCAGCGAGCACAGGGGGCGATGGGTGAACGGGACTGGGTGTGAGTTAGGAAACGGGGCAGTGAGCACAGGGGGCGATGGGTGAACGGGACTGGGTGTGAGTTAAGACACGGGGCAGTGAGCACAGGGGGTGATGGGTGAACGGGACTGGGTGTGAGTTAGGACACGGGGCAGTGAGCACAGGGGGTGATAGGTGAACGGGACTGGGTGTGAGTTCGGACACGGGGCAGTGAGCACAGGGGGCGATGGGTGAACGGGACTGGGTGTGAGTTAGGACACGGGGCAGTGAGCACAGGGGTGATGGGTGAGCGGGACTGGGTGTGAGTTAGGACACGGGGCAGTGAGCACAGAGGGTGACGGGTGAACGGGACTGGGTGTGAGTTAGGACACGGGGCAGTGAGCACAGGGGGTGATGGGTGAACGGGACTGGGTGTGAGTTAGGACACGGGGCAGTGAGCACAGGGGTGATGGGTGAACGGGACTGGGTGTGAGTTAGGACACGGGGCAGTGAGCACAGGGGGTGATGGGTGAACGGGTCTGGGTGTGAGTTAGGACACGGGGCAGTGAACACAGGGGGTGATGGGTGAACGGGACTGGGTGTGAGTTAGGACACGGGGCAGTGAGCACAGGGGGTGTTGGGTGAACGGGACTGGGAGTGAGTTAGGACACGGGGCAGTGAGCACAGGGGGTGATGGATGAACGGGACTGGGTGTGAGTTAGGGCATGGGGCAGTGAGCACAGAGGGTGATGGGTGAATGGGACTGGGTGTGTGTTAGGACACGGGGCAGTGAGCACAGGGGGTGATGGGTGAACGGGACTGGGTGTGAGTTAGGGCATGTTGGCAGTGAGCACAGGAGGTGATGGGTGAACGGGACTGGGTGTGTGTTAGGACACGGGGCAGTGAGCACAGGGGGTGATGGGTGAACGGGACTGGGTGTGAGTTAGGGCATGTTGGCAGTGAGCACAGGGGGTGATGGGTGAATGGGACTGGGTGTGTGTTAGGACACGGGGCAGTGAGCACAGGGGGTGACGGGTGAACGGGGCTGGGTGTGAGTTAGGACACGGGGCAGTGAGCACAGGGGGTGATGGGTGAACGGGACTGGGTGTGAGTTAGGACACGGGTCAGTGAGCACAGGGGGTGATGGGTGAACGGGACTTGGTGTGAATTAGGACACGGGGCAGTGAGCACAGGGTGTGATGGGTGAACGGGACTGGGTGTGAGTTAGGACACGGGGCAGCGAGCACAGGGGGTGGTGGGTGAATGGGACTGGGTGTGAGTTAGGACACGGGGCAGTCAGCACAGGGGGTGATGGGTGAACGGGACTGGGTGTGAGTTAGGACACGGGGCAGTGAGCACAGGGGGTGATGGGTGAACGGGACTGGGTGTGAGTTAGGACACGGGGCAGTGAGCACAGGGGGTGATGGGTGAACGGGACTGGGTGTGAGTTAGGACACGGGGCAGTGAGCACAGGGGGTGATGGGTGAACGGGACTGGGTGTGAGTTAGGACACGGGGCAGTGAGCACAGGGGGTGATGGGTGAACGGGACTGGGTGTGAGTTAGGACACGGGGCAGTGAGCACAGGGGTGATGGGTGAACGGGACTGGGTGTGAGTTAGGACACGGGGCAGTGAGCACAGGGGGTGATGGGTGAACGGGACTGGGTGTGAGTTAGGACACGGGGCAGTGAGCACAGGGGTGATGGGTGAGCGGGACTGGGTGTGAGTTAGGACACGGGGCAGTGAGCACAGTGGGTGATGGATGAACGGGACTGGGTGAGAGTTAGGACACGGGGCAGTGAGCACAGGGGGTGATGGGTGAACGGGACTGCGTGTGAGTTAGGACACGGGGCAGTGAGCACAGGGGTGATGGGTGAGCGGGGCTGGGTGTGAGTTAGGACACGGGGCAGTGAACACAGGGGGTGATGGGTGAACGGGACTGGGTGCGAGTTAGGACACGGGGCAGTGAGCACAGGGGGTGATGGGTGAACGGGACTGGGTGAGAGTTAGGACACGGGGCAGTGAGCACAGGGGTGATGGGTGAACAGGACTGGGTGTGAGTGAGGACACGGGTGAGTGAGCACAGAGGGTGATGGGTGAATGGGACTGGGTGCGAGTTAGGACACGGGGCAGTGAGCAGAGAGGGTGATGGATGAACGGGACCCGGTGCGAGTTAGGACACGGGGCAGTGAGCACAGGGGGTGATGGGTGAACGGGACTGGGTGAGAGTTAGGACACGGGGCAGTGAGCACAGTGGGTGTTGGGTGAACGGGACTGGGTGTGAGTTAGGACACGGGGCAGTGAGCACAGGGGGTGATGGGTGAACGGGACTGGGTGTGAGTTAGGACACGGGGCAGTGAGCATAGGGGGGATGGGTGAACGGGACTGGGTGTGAGTTAGGACACGGGGCAGTGAGCACAGGGGGTGATGGGTGAACGGGACTGGGTGTGAGTTAGGACACGAGGCAGTGAGCACAGGGGGTGATGGGTGAACGGGACTGGGTGTGAGTTAGGACACGGGGCAGTGAGCACAGGGGTGATGGGTGAACGGGACTGGGTGTGAGTTAGGACACGGGGCAGTGAGCACAGGGGGTGATGGGTGAACGGGACTGGGTGTGAGTTAGGGCACGGGGCAGTGAGCACAGGGGGTGATGGGTGAACGGGACAGGGTGTGAGTTAGGACACGGGGCAGTGAGCACAGGGGGTGATGGGAGAACGGGACTGGGTGCGAGTTAGGACACGGGGCAGTGAGCACAGGGGATGAGGGGTGAACGGGATTGGGTGCGAGTTAGGACACGGGGCAGTGAGCACAGGGGGTGATGGGTGAACGGGACTGGGTGTGAGTTAGGACACGGGGCAGTGAGCACAGGGGGTGATGGGTGAACGGGACTGGGTGTGAGTTAGGACACGGGGCAGCGAGCACAGTGGGTGATGGGTGAACGGGACTGGGTGTGAGTTAGGACACGGGGCAGCGAGCACAGGGGGTGATGGGTGAACGGGACTGGGTGTGAGTTAGGACACGGGGCAGTGAGCACAGGGGGTGATGGGTGAACGGGACTGGGTGTGAGTTAGGACACAGGCCAGTGAGCACAGGGGGTGATGGGAGAACGGGACTGGGTGTGAGTTAGGACACGGGGCAGTGAGCACAGGGGGTGATGGGTGAACGGGACTGGGTGTGAGTTAGGACACGGGGCAGTGAGCACAGGGGGTGATGGGTGAACGGGACTGGGTGTGAGTTAGGACACGGGGCAGTGAGCACAGGGGGTGATGGGTGAACGGGACTGGGTGTGAGTTGGGGCATGTTGGCAGTGAGCACAGGGGGTGATGGGTGAACGGGACCGGGTGTGAGTTAGGACACGGGGCAGTGAGCACAGGGGATGATGGGTGAACGGGACTGGGTGTGAGTTAGGACACGGGGCAGTGAGCACAGGGGGTGATGGGTGAATGGGACTGGGTGTGAGTTAGGACACGGGGCAGTGAGCACAGTGGGTGATGGGTGAACGGGACTGGGTGTGAGTTAGGACACGGGGCAGTGAGCACAGGGGGTGATGGGTGAACGGGACTCGGTGTGAGTTAGGACACGGGGCAGTGAGCACAGGGGGTGATGGGTGAACGGGACTGGGTGTGAGTTAGGACACGGTGCAGTGAGCACAGGGGGTGATGGGTGAACGGGGCTGGGTGTGAGTTAGGACACGGGGCAGTGAGTACAGGGGGTGATGGGTGAACGGGACTGGGTGTGAGTTAGGACACGGGGCAGTGAGTACAGGGGGTGATGGGTGAACGGGACTTGGTGTGAGTTAGGACACGGGGCAGTGAGCACAGTGGGTGATGGGTGAACGGGACTGGGTGTGAGTTAGGACACGGGGCAGTGAGCACAGGGGGTGATGGGTGAACGGGACTGGGTGTGAGTTAGGACACGGGGCAGTGAGTACAGGGGGTGATGGGTGAACGGGACTGGGTGTGAGTTAGGACACGGGGCAGTGAGCACAGGGGGTGATGGGTGAACGGGACTGGGTGTGAGTTAGGACACGGGGCAGGGAGCACAGGGGGTGATGGGTGAACGGGACTGGGTGTGAGTTAGGACACGGGGCAGCGAGCACAGGGGGTGATGGGTGAACGGGACTGGGTGTGAGTTAGGAAACGGGGCAGTGAGCACAGGGGGTGATGGGTGAACGGGACTGGGTGTGAGTTAAGACACGGGGCAGTGAGCACAGGGGGTGATGGGTGGACAGGACTGGGTGTGAGTTAGGACACGGGGCAGTGAGCACAGGGGGTGATAGGTGAACGGGACTGGGTGTGAGTTCGGACACGGGGCAGTGAGCACAGGGGGCGATGGGTGAACGGGACTGGGTGTGAGTTAGGACACGGGGCAGTGAGCACAGGGGTGATGGGTGAGCGGGACTGGGTGTGAGTTAGGACACGGGGCAGTGAGCACAGAGGGTGATGGGTGAACGGGACTCGGTGTGAGTTAGGACACGGGGCAGTGAGCACAGGGGGTGATGGGTGAACGGGACTGGGTGTGAGTTAGGACACGGGGCAGTGAGCACAGGGGTGATGGGTGAACGGGACTGGCTGTGAGTTAGGACACGGGGCAGTGAGCACAGGGGGTGATGGGTGAACGGGTCTGGGTGTGAGTTAGGACACGGGGCAGTGAACACAGGGGGTGATGGGTGAACGGGACTGGGTGTGAGTTAGGACACGGGGCAGTGAGCACAGGGGGTGTTGGGTGAACGGGACTGGGAGTGAGTTAGGACACGGGGCAGTGAGCTCAGGGGGTGACGGTTGAACGGGACTGGGTGTGAGTTAGGACACAGGCCAGTGAGCACAGGGGGTGATGGGAGAACGGGACTGGGTGTGAGTTAGGACACGGGTCCTGAGTCAACTAGTCCTGGGACTCAGTGAAGTAACTACTAACAATACGAACAATAAGCAGCCCCAGGACAGTGACAGGGTAACACAAAGAAGTCGACCCAACACAATCGTCGCTAAGCAAAAGGAAAAATATCTGACATATTGGGCAGAAACAACAATAACCCAAAGCAAACTCAATTGCTACTTGGCCCTAAACAGACAATACAACATAGCTGATTACCTGACCATGGTAAAGGATAACAAACTGAGAAGAACCTTGACAAGGTACAGACTTAGCGAACATAGCCTAGCGATCGAAAAAGGCAGACACAGGCAGACCAGGCTGCCAAGAGAGGACAGGATATGCTCTCACTGCAGTCAGGGAGTGGTGGAGACAGAGATGCACTTCCTCACAGCTTGTGGAAAATATCAGGGCATCAGGGAGAATTTCTGCCAAAAATTCTCACAAATATGCCCTGATTTCAGAAATCTGAATGACAACCAAAAACTCCCATTCCTACTAGGAGAGGAGAGAAGCTGTATAACACTGGCGGCACACTATGTTACAGCTTGCCATGAACAGAGGGACAACCAGTAAACTAAGAAAAGAATATATATAAACAATGCGAATGTATATTTATACACTCAGGGATATACCTGTTTATACACTGTATGAATGGAACTGCGTTTATGTGCTAAACCATAAATGTATTTTGATGCTTTGGCAACATAAGATGTAACTTATCATGCCAATAAAGCGATTTGAATTGTGAATTGTGATTGTGAACGGGACTGGGTGTGAGTTAGGACACGGGGCAGTGAGCACAAGGGGTGATGGGTGAACGGGACTGGGTGTGAGTTAGGACACGGGGCAGTGAGCACAGCGGTGATGGGTGAACGGGACTGGGTGTGAGTTAGGACACGGGGCAGTGAGCACAGGGGGTGATGGGTGAACGGGACTGGGTGTGAGTTAGGACACGGGGCAGTGAGCAGAGGGGGTGATGGGTGAACGGGACTGGGTGTGAGTTAGGACACGGGGCAGTGAGCACAGCGGTGATGGGTGAACGGGACTGGGTGTGAGTTAGGACACGGGGCAGTGAGCACAGGGGGTGATGGGTGAACGGGACTGGGTGTGAGTTAGGACACGGGGCAGTGAGCACAGGGGGTGATGGGTGAATGGGACTGGGTGTGAGTTAGGACACGGGGCAGTGAGCACAGGGGGTGATGAGTGATCGGGACTGGGTGTGAGTTAGGACACGGGGCAGTGAGCACAGGGGGTGATGAGTGAACGGGACTGGGTGTGAGTTAGGACACGGGGCATTGAGCACAGGGGGTGATGGGTGAACGGGACTGGGTGTGAGTTAGGACACGGGGCAGTGAGCACAGGGGGTGAAGGGTGAACGGGACTGGGTGTGAGTTAGGAGACGGGGCAGTGAGCACAGGGGGTGATGGGTGAACGGGACTGGGTGTGTGTTAGGACACGGGGCAGTGAGCACAGGGGGTGATGGGTGAACGGGACTGGGTGTGAGTTAGGACACGGGGCTGTGAGCACAGGGGGTGATGGGTGAACGGGACTGGGTGTGAGTTAGGACACGGGGCAGTGAGCACAGGGGGTGATGGGTGAATGGGAATGGGTGTGTGTTACGACACGGGGCAGTGAGCACAGGGGGTGATGAGTGAACGGGACTGGGTGTGAGTTAGGAGACGGGGCAGTGAGCACAGGGGGTGATGGGTGAACGGGACTGGGTGTGAGTTAGGACACGGGGCAGTGAGCACAGGGGGTGATGGGTGAACGGGACTGGGTGTGAGTTAGGACACGGGGCAGTGAGCACAGGGGGTGATGGGTGAACGGGGCTGGGTGTGAGTTAGGACACGGGGCAGTGAACACAGGGGGTGATGGGTGAACGGGACTGGGTGTGAGTTAGGACACGGGGCAGTGAGCACAGGGGGTGATGGGTGAACGGGACTGGGTGTGAGTTAGGACACGGGGCAGTGAGCACAGGGGGTGATGGGTGAACGGGACTGGGTGTGAGTTAGGGCACGGGGCAGTGAGCACAGGGGGTGATGGGTGAACGGGACTGGGTGTGAGTTAGGACACGGGGCAGTGAGCACAGGGGGTGATGGGTGAACGGGACTGGGTGTGAGTTAGGACACGGGGCAGTGAGCACAGGGGGTGATGGGTGAACGGGACTGGGTGTGAGTTAGGACACGGGGCAGTGAGCACAGGGGGTGATGGGTGAATGGGACTGGGTGTGAGTTAGGACACGGGGCAGTGAGCACAGGGGGTGATGAGTGAACGGGACTGGGTGTGAGTTAGGACACGGGGCAGTGAGCACAGGGGGTGATGAGTGAACGGGACTGGGTGTGAGTTAGGACACGGGGCATTGAGCACAGGGGGTGATGGGTGAACGGGACTGGGTGTGAGTTAGGACACGGGGCAGTGAGCACAGGGGGTGAAGGGTGAACGGGACTGGGTGTGAGTTAGGAGACGGGGCAGTGAGCACAGGGGGTGATGGGTGAACGGGACTGGGTGTGTGTTAGGACACGGGGCAGTGAGCACAGGGGGTGATGGGTGAACGGGATTGGGTGTGAGTTAGGACACGGGGCTGTGAGCACAGGGGGTGATGGGTGAACGGGACTGGGTGTGAGTTAGGACACGGGGCAGTGAGCACAGGGGGTGATGGGTGAATGGGAATGGGTGTGAGTTACGACACGGGGCAGTGAGCACAGGGGGTGATGAGTGAACGGGACTGGGTGTGAGTTAGGAGACGGGGCAGTGAGCACAGGGGGTGATGGGTGAACGGGACTGGGTGTGAGTTAGGACACGGGGCAGTGAGCACAGGGGGTGATGGGTGAACGGGACTGGGTGTGAGTTAGGACACGGGGCAGTGAGCACAGGGGGTGATGGGTGAACGGGGCTGGGTGTGAGTTAGGACAGGGGGCAGTGAGCACAGGGGGTGATGGGTGAACGGGACTGGGTGTGAGTTAGGACACGGGGCAGTGAGCACAGGGGGTGATGGGTGAACGGGACTGGGTGTGAGTTAGGACACGGGGCAGTGAGCAGAGGGGGTGATGGGTGAACGGGACTGGGTGTGAGTTAGGGCACGGGGCAGTGAGCACAGGGGGTGATGGGTGAACGGGACTGGGTGTGAGTTAGGACACGGGGCAGTGAGCACAGGGGGTGATGGGTGAACGGGACTGGGTGTGAGTTATGACACGGGGCAGTGAGCACAGGGGGTGATGGGTGAACAGGACTGGGTGTGAGTTAGGACACGGGGCAGTGAGCACAGGGGGTGATGGGTGAACGGGACTTGGGTGTGAGTTAGGACACGGGGCAGTGAGCACAGGGGGTGATGGGTGAACGGGGCTGGGTGTGAGTTAGGACACGGGGCAGTGAGCACAGGGGGTGATGGGTGAACGGGACTGGGTGTGAGTTAGGACACGGGGCAGTGAGCACAAGGGGTGATGGGTGAACGGGACTGGGTGTGAGTTAGGACACGGGGCAGTGAGCACAGGGGGTGATGGGTGAACGGGACTGGGTGTGAGTTAGGACACGGGGCAGTGAGCACAGGGGGTGATGGGTGAACGGGACTGGGTGTGAGTTAGGACACGGGGCAGTAAGCACAGGGGGCGATGGGTGAACGGGACTGGGTGTGAGTTAGGACACGGGGCAGTGAGCACAGGGGTGATGGGTGAGCGGGACTGGGTGTGAGTTAGGACACGGGGCAGTGAGCACAGGGTGTGACGGGTGAACGGGACTGGGTGTGAGTTAGGACACGGGGCAGTGAGCACAGGGGGTGATGGGTGAACGGGACTGGGTGTGAGTTAGGACACGGGGCAGTGAGCACAGGGGTGATGGGTGAGCGGGGCTGGGTGTGAGTTAGGACACGGGGCAGTGAACACAGGGGGTGATGGGTGAACGGGACTGGGTGTGAGTTAGGACACGGGGCAGTGAGCACGGGGGGTGATGGATGAACGGGACTGGGTGTGAGTTAGGACACGGGGCAGTGAGCACAGGGGGTGATGGGTGAACAGGACTGGGTGTGAGTTAGGACACGGGGCAGTGAGCACAGGGGGTGATGGGTGAACGGGACTGGGTGTGAGTTAGGACACGGGGCAGTGAGCACAGGGGGTGATGGGTGAACGGGACTGGGTGTGAGTTAGGACACGGGGCAGTGAGCACAGGGGGTGATGGGTGAACGGGACTGGGTGCGAGTTAGGACACGGGGCAGTGAGCACAGGGGGTGATGGGTGAACGGGACTGGGTGAGAGTTAATACACGGGGCAGTGAGCACGGGGTGATGGGTGAACGGGACTGGGTGTGAGTTAGGACACGGGGCAGTGAGCACAGGGGGTGATGGGTGAAAGGGACTGGGTGCGAGTTATGACACGGGGAGCGAGCACAGGGGGTGATGGGTGAACGGGACTGGGTGTGAGTTAGGACACGGGGCAGTGAGCACAGGGGGTGATGGGTGAACGGGACTGGGTGTGAGTTAGGACACGGGGCAGTGAGCACAGGGGGTGATGGGTGAACGGGACTGGGTGCGAGTTAGGACACGGGGCAGTGAGCACAGGGGGTGATGGGTGAACGGGACTGGGTGAGAGTTAGGACACGGGGCAGTGAGCACGGGGTGATGGGTGAACGGGACTGGGTGTGAGTTAGGACACGGGGCAGTGAGCACAGGGGGTGATGGGTGAACGGGACTGGGTGTGAGTTAGGGCATGGGGCAGTGAGCACAGAGGGTGATGGGTGAATGGGACTGGGTGTGTGCTAGGACACGGGGCAGTGAGCACAGGGGGTGATGGGTGAACGGGACTGGGTGTGAGTTAGGGCATGTTGGCAGTGAGCACAGGGGGTGATGGGTGAACGTGACTGGGTGTGTGTTAGGACACGGGGCAGTGAGCACAGGGGGTGATGGGTGAACGGGACTGGGTGTGAGTTAGGGCATGTTGGCAGTGAGCACAGGGGGTGATGGGTGAATGGGACTGGGTGTGTGTTAGGACACGGGGCAGTGAGCACAGGGGGTGATGGGTGAACGGGACTGGGTGCGAGTTAGGACACGGGGCAGTGAGCACAGGGGGTGATGGGTGAACGGGACTGGGTGAGAGTTAGGACACGGGGCAGTGAGCACGGGGTGATGGGTGAACGGGACTGGGTGTGAGTTAGGACACGGGGCAGTGAGCACAGGGGGTGATGGGTGAACGTGACTGGGTGTGAGTTAGGGCATGGGGCAGTGAGCACAGAGGGTGATGGGTGAATGGGACTGGGTGTGTGTTAGGACACGGGGCAGTGAGCACTGGGGGTGATGGGTGAACGGGACTGGGTGTGAGTTAGGGCATGTTGGCAGTGAGCACAGGGGGTGATGGGTGAACGGGACTGGGTGTGTGTTAGGACACGTGGCAGTGAGCACAGGGGGTGATGGGTGAACGGGACTGGGTGTGAGTTAGGGCATGTTGGCAGTGAGCACAGGGGGTGATGGGTGAATGGGACTGGGTGTGTGTTAGGACACGGGGCAGTGAGCACAGGGGGTGACGGGTGAACGGGGCTGGGTGTGAGTTAGGACACGGGGCAGTGAGCACAGGGGTGATGGGTGAGCGGGACTGGGTGTGAGTTAGGACACGGGGCAGTGAGCACAGGGGGTGATGGGTGAACGGGACTGGGTGTGAGTTAGGACACGGGGCAGTGAGCACAGGGGGTGATGGGTGAACGGGACTGCGTGTGAGTTAGGACACGGGGCAGTGAGCACAGGGGTGATGGGTGAGCGGGGCTGGGTGTGAGTTATGACACGGGGCAGTGAACACAGGGGGTGATGGGTGAACGGGCCTGGGTGCGAGTTAGGACACGGGGCAGTGAGCACAGGGGGTGATGGGTGAACGGGACTGGGTGAGAGTTAGGACACGGGGCAGTGAGCACAGGGGTGATGGGTGAACGGGACTGGGTGAGAGTTAGGACACGGGGCAGTGAGCACAGGGGGTGATGGGTGAACGGGACTGGGTGCGAGTTAGGACACGGGGCAGTGAGCACAGGGAGTGATGGGTGAACGGGACTGGGTGTGAGTTAGGACACGGGGCAGTGAGCACAGGGGGTGATGGGTGAACGGGACTGGGTGTGAGTTAGGACACGGGGCAGTGAGCACAGGGGGTGATGGGTGAGCGGGACTGGGTGTGAGTTGGGACACAGGGCAGTGAACACAGTGGGTGATGGGTGAACGGGACTGGGTGTGAGTTAGGACATGGGGCAGTGAGCACAGGGGGTGATGGGTGAACGGGACAGGGTGTGAGTTAGGACACGGGGCAGTGAGCACAGGGGGTGATGGGTGAACAGGACTGGGTGTGAGTTAGGACACGGGGCAGTGAGCACAGGGGGTGATGGATGAACGGGACTGGGTGAGAGTTAGGACACGGGGCAGTGAGCACAGGGGGTGATGGGTGAACGGGACTGGGTGTGAGTTAGGACACGGGGCAGTGAGCACAGGGTGTGATGGGTGAACGGGACTGGGTGAGAGTTAGGACACGGGGCAGTGAGCACGGGGTGATGGGTGAACGGGACTGGGTGTGAGTTAGGACACGGGGCAGTGAGCACAGGGGGTGATGGGTGAACGGGACTGGGTGTGAGTTAGGGCATGGGGCAGTGAGCACAGGGGGTGATGGGTGAATGGGACTGGGTGTGAGTTAGGACACGGGGCAGTGAGCACAGGGGGTGATGGGTGAACGGGACTGGGTGCGAGTTAGGACACGGGGCAGTGAGCACAGGGGGTGATGGATGAACGGGACTGGGTGCGAGTTAGGACACGGGGCAGTGAGCACAGCGGGTGATGGGTGAGCGGGACTGGGTGTGAGTTAGGACACGGGGCAGTGAGCACAGGGGGTGATGGGGTGAACAGGACTGGGTGTGAGTTAGGACACGGGGCAGTGAGCACAGGGGGTGATGGGTGAACGGGACTGGGTGTGAGTTAGGACACGGGGCAGTGAGCACAGGGGGTGATGGGTGAACGGGACTGGGTGTGAGTTAGGACACGGGGCAGTGAGCACAGGGGGTGACGGGTGAACGGGACTGGGTGTGAGTTAGGACACGGGGCAGTGAGCACAGGGGGGTGACGGCTGAACGGGTCTGGGTGTGAGTTAAGACACGGGGCAGTGAGCACAGGGGGTGATGGGTGAACGGGACTGGGTGTGAGTTAGGACACGGGGCAGTGAGCACAGGGGGTAATGGGGTGAACGGGACTGGGTGTGAGTTAGGACACGGGGCAGTGAGCACAGGGGGTGATGGGTGAACGGGACTGGGTGTGAGTTAGGACACGGGGCAGTGAGCACAGGGGGTGATGGGTGAATGGGACTGGGTGCGAGTTATGACACGGCGAGCGAGCACAGGGGGTGATGGGTGAACGGGACTGGGTGTGAGTTAGGAGACGGGGCAGTGAGCACAGGGGGTGATGGGTGAACGGGACTGGGTGTGAGTTAGGACACGGAGCAGTGAGCACTGGGGGTGATGGGTGAATGGGAATGGGTGTGAGTTACGACACGGGGCAGTGAGCACAGGGGGTGATGAGTGAACGGGACTGGGTGTGAGTTAGGAGACGGGGCAGTGAGCACAGGGGGTGATGGGTGAACGGGGCTGGGTGTGAGTTAGGACACGGGGCAGTGAGCACAGGGGGTGATGGGTGAACGGGACTGGGTGTGAGTTATGACACGGGGCAGTGAGCACAGGGGGTGATGGGTGAACGGGACTGGGTGTGAGTTAGGGCATGTTGGCAGTGAGCACAGGGGGTGATGGGTGAAGGGGACTGGGTGTGTGTTAGGACACGGGGCAGTGAGCATAGGGGGTGATGGGTGAACGGGACTGGGTGTGAGTTAGGACACGGGGCAGTGAGCACAGGGGGTGATGGGTGAACGGGACTGGGTGTGAGTTAGGACACGGGGCAGTGAGCACAGGGGGTGATGAGTGAACGGGACTGGGTGTGAGTTAGGACACGGGGCAGTGAGCACAGGGGGTGATGGGTGAACGGGACTGGGTGTGAGTTAGGACACGGGGCAGTGAGCACAGGGGGTGATGGGTGAACGGGGCTGGGTGTGAGTTAGGACACGGGGCAGTGAGCACAGGGGGTGATGGGTGAACGGGACTGGGTGTGAGTTAGGACACGGGGCAGTGAGCACAAGGGGTGATGGGTGAACGGGACTGGGTGTGAGTTAGGACACGGGGCAGTGAGCACAGGGGGTGATGGGTGAACGGGACTGGGTGTGAGTTAGGACACGGGGCAGTGAGCACAGGGGGTGATGGGTGAACGGGACTGGGTGTGAGTTAGGACACGGGGCAGTAAGCACAGGGGGCGATGGGTGAACGGGACTGGGTGTGAGTTAGGACACGGGGCAGTGAGCACAGGGTGTGACGGGTGAACGGGACTGGGTGTGAGTTAGGACACGGGGCAGTGAGCACAGGGGGTGATGGGTGAACGGGACTGGGTGTGAGTTAGGACACGGGGCAGTGAGCACAGGGGTGATGGGTGAGCGGGGCTGGGTGTGAGTTAGGACACGGGGCAGTGAACACAGGGGGTGATGGGTGAACGGGACTGGGTGTGAGTTAGGACACGGGGCAGTGAGCACGGGGGGTGATGGATGAACGGGACTGGGTGTGAGTTAGGACACGGGGCAGTGAGCACAGGGGGTGATGGGTGAACAGGACTGGGTGTGAGTTAGGACACGGGGCAGTGAGCACAGGGGGTGATGGGTGAACGGGACTGGGTGTGAGTTAGGACACGGGGCAGTGAGCACAGGGGGTGATGGGTGAACGGGACTGGGTGTGAGTTAGGACACGGGGCAGTGAGCACAGGGGGTGATGGGTGAACGGGACTGGGTGCGAGTTAGGACACGGGGCAGTGAGCACAGGGGGTGATGGGTGAACGGGACTGGGTGAGAGTTAATACACGGGGCAGTGAGCACGGGGTGATGGGTGAACGGGACTGGGTGTGAGTTAGGACACGGGGCAGTGAGCACAGGGGGTGATGGGTGAAAGGGACTGGGTGCGAGTTATGACACGGGGAGCGAGCACAGGGGGTGATGGGTGAACGGGACTGGGTGTGAGTTAGGACACGGGGCAGTGAGCACAGGGGGTGATGGGTGAACGGGACTGGGTGTGAGTTAGGACACGGGGCAGTGAGCACAGGGGGTGATGGGTGAACGGGACTGGGTGCGAGTTAGGACACGGGGCAGTGAGCACAGGGGGTGATGGGTGAACGGGACTGGGTGAGAGTTAGGACACGGGGCAGTGAGCACGGGGTGATGGGTGAACGGGACTGGGTGTGAGTTAGGACACGGGGCAGTGAGCACAGGGGGTGATGGGTGAACGGGACTGGGTGTGAGTTAGGGCATGGGGCAGTGAGCACAGAGGGTGATGGGTGAATGGGACTGTGTGTGTGCTAGGACACGGGGCAGTGAGCACAGGGGGTGATGGGTGAACGGGACTGGGTGTGAGTTAGGGCATGTTGGCAGTGAGCACAGGGGGTGATGGGTGAACGGGACTGGGTGTGTGTTAGGACACGGGGCAGTGAGCACAGGGGGTGATGGGTGAACGGGACTGGGTGTGAGTTAGGGCATGTTGGCAGTGAGCACAGGGGGTGATGGGTGAATGGGACTGGGTGTGTGTTAGGACACGGGGCAGTGAGCACAGGGGGTGATGGGTGAACGGGACTGGGTGCGAGTTAGGACACGGGGCAGTGAGCACAGGGGGTGATGGGTGAACGGGACTGGGTGAGAGTTAGGACACGGGGCAGTGAGCACGGGGTGATGGGTGAACGGGACTGGGTGTGAGTTAGGACACGGGGCAGTGAGCACAGGGGGTGATGGGTGAACGGGACTGGGTGTGAGTTAGGGCATGGGGCAGTGAGCACAGAGGGTGATGGGTGAATGGGACTGGGTGTGTGTTAGGACACGGGGCAGTGAGCACAGGGGGTGATGGGTGAACGGGACTGGGTGTGAGTTAGGGCATGTTGGCAGTGAGCACAGGGGGTGATGGGTGAACGGGACTGGGTGTGTGTTAGGACACGTGGCAGTGAGCACAGGGGGTGATGGGTGAACGGGACTGGGTGTGCGTTAGGGCATGTTGGCAGTGAGCACAGGGGGTGATGGGTGAACGGGCCTGGGTGCGAGTTAGGACACGGGGCAGTGAGCACAGGGGGTGATGGGTGAACGGGACTGGGTGAGAGTTAGGACACGGGGCAGTGAGCACAGGGGTGATGGGTGAACGGGACTGGGTGAGAGTTAGGACACGGGGCAGTGAGCACAGGGGGTGATGGGTGAACGGGACTGGGTGCGAGTTAGGACACGGGGCAGTGAGCACAGGGAGTGATGGGTGAACGGGACTGGGTGTGAGTTAGGACACGGGGCAGTGAGCACAGGGGGTGATGGGTGAACGGGACTGGGTGTGAGTTAGGACACGGGGCAGTGAGCACAGGGGGTGATGGGTGAGCGGGACTGGGTGTGAGTTAGGACATGGGGCAGTGAGCACAGGGGGTGATGGGTGAACGGGACAGGGTGTGAGTTAGGACACGGGGCAGTGAGCACAGGGGGTGATGGGTGAACAGGACTGGGTGTGAGTTAGGACACGGGGCAGTGAGCACAGGGGGTGATGGATGAACGGGACTGGGTGAGAGTTAGGACACGGGGCAGTGAGCACAGGGGGTGATGGGTGAACGGGACTGGGTGTGAGTTAGGACACGGGGCAGTGAGCACAGGGTGTGATGGGTGAACGGGACTGGGTGAGAGTTAGGACACGGGGCAGTGAGCACGGGGTGATGGGTGAACGGGACTGGGTGTGAGTTAGGACACGGGGCAGTGAGCACAGGGGGTGATGGGTGAATGGGACTGGGTGTGAGTTAGGGCATGGGGCAGTGAGCACAGGGGGTGATGGGTGAATGGGACTGGGTGTGAGTTAGGACACGGGGCAGTGAGCACAGGGGGTGATGGGTGAACGGGACTGGGTGCGAGTTAGGACACGGGGCAGTGAGCACAGGGGGTGATGGGTGAACGGGACAGGGTGCGAGTTAGGACACGGGGCAGTGAGCACAGCGGGTGATGGGTGAGCGGGACTGGGTGTGAGTTAGGACACGGGGCAGTGAGCACAGGGGGTGATGGGTGAACGGGACTGGGTGTGAGTTAGGACACGGGGCAGTGAGCACAGGGGGTGACGGGTGAACGGGACTGGGTGTGAGTTAGGACACGGGGCAGTGAGCACAGGGGGTGACGGCTGAACGGGTCTGGGTGTGAGTTAAGACACGGGGCAGTGAGCACAGGGGGTGATGGGTGAACGGGACTGGGTGTGAGTTAGGACACGGGGCAGTGAGCACAGGGGGTAATGGGTGAACGGGACTGGGTGTGAGTTAGGACACGGGGCAGTGAGCACAGGGGGTGATGGGTGAACGGGACTGGGTGTGAGTTAGGACACGGGGCAGTGAGCACAGGGGGTGATGGGTGAATGGGACTGGGTGCGAGTTATGACACGGGGAGCGAGCACAGGGGGTGATGGGTGAACGGGACTGGGTGTGAGTTAGGACACGGGGCAGTGAGCACTGGGGGTGATGGGTGAACGGGACTGGGTGTGAGTTAGGACACGGGGCATTGAGCACAGCGGGTGATGGGTGAACGGGACTGGGTGTGAGTTAGGACACGGGGCAGTGAGCACAGGGGGTGATGGGTGAACGGTACTGGGTGTGAGTTAGGACACGGGGCAGTGAGCACAGGGGGTGATGGGTGAACGGGACTGGGTGTGAGTTAGGACACGGGGCTGTGAGCACAGGGGGTGATGGGTGAACGGGACTGGGTGCGAGGTAGGACACGGGGCAGTGAGCACAGGGGGTGATGGGTGAACGGGACTGGGTGTGTGTTAGGACACGGGGCGGTGAGCACAGCGGGTGATGGGTGAACGGGACTGGGTGTGAGTTAGGGCAAGTTGGCAGTGAGCACAGGGGGTGATGGGTGAACGGGACTGGGTGTGTGTTAGGTCACGGGGCAGTGAGCACAGGGGGTGATGGGTGAACGGGGCTGGGTGTGAGTTAGGACACGGGGCAGTGAGCACAGGGGGTGATGGGTGAACGGGACTGGGTGTGAGCTAGGCACGGGGCAGTGAGCACAGCGTGATGGGTGAACGGGACTGGGTGTGAGTTAGGACACGGGGCAGTGAGCACAGGGGGTGATGGGTGAACGGGACTGGGTGTGAGTTAGGACACGGGGCAGTGAGCACAGGGGTGATGGGTGAGCGGGACTGGGTGTGAGTTAGGACACGGGGCAGTGAGCACAGGGGGTGATGGGTGAACGGGACTGGGTGTGAGTTAGGACACGGGGCAGTGAGCACAGGGGGTGATGGGTGAACGGGACTGCGTGTGAGTTAGGACACGGGGCAGTGAGCACAGGGGTGATGGGTGAGCGGGGCTGGGTGTGAGTTAGGACACGGGGCAGTGAACACAGGGGGTGATGGGTGAACGGGACTGGGTGCGAGTTAGGACACGGGGCAGTGAGCACAGGGGGTGATGGGTGAACGGGACTGGGTGAGAGTTAGGACACGGGGCAGTGAGCACAGGGGTGATGGGTGAACGGGACTGGGTGAGAGTTAGGACACGGGGCAGTGAGCACAGGGGGTGATGGGTGAACGGGACTGGGTGCGAGTTAGGACACGGGGCAGTGAGCAGAGGGAGTGATGGGTGAACGGGACTGGGTGTGAGTTAGGACACGGGGCAGTGAGCACAGGGGGTGATGGGTGAACGGGACTGGGTGTGAGTTAGGACACGGGGCAGTGAGCACAGTGGGTGATGGGTGAACGGGACTGGGTGTGAGTTAGGACACGGGGCAGTGAGCGCAGGGGGTGATGGGTGAACGGGACTGGGTGTGAGTTAGGACACGGGGCAGTGAGCGCAGGGGGTGATGGGTGAACGGGACTGGGTGAGAGTTAGGACACGGGGCAGTGAGCACGGGGTGATGGGTGAACGGGACTGGGTGTGAGTTAGGACACGGGGCAGTGAGCACAGGGGGTGATGGGTGAACGGGACTGGGTGTGAGTTAGGGCATGGGGCAGTGAGCACAGGGGGTGATGGGTGAATGGGACTGGGTGTGTGTTAGGACACGGGGCAGTGAGCACAGGGGGTGATGGGTGAACGGGACTGGGTGTGAGTTAGGACACGGGGCAGCGAGCACAGGGGGTGATGGGTGAACGGGACTGGGTGTGAGTTAGGAAACGGGGCAGTGAGCACAGGGGGTGATGGGTGAACGGGACTGGGTGTGAGTTAAGACACGGGGCAGTGAGCACAGGGGGTGATGGGTGAACGGGACTGGGTGTGAGTTAGGACACGGGGCAGTGAGCACAGGGGGTGATGGGTGAACGGGACTGGGTGTGAGTTCGGACACGGGGCAGTGAGCACAGCGGGCGATGGGTGAACGGGACTGGGTGTGAGTTAGGACACGGGGCAGTGAGCACAGGGGTGATGGGTGAGCGGGACTGGGTGTGAGTTAGGACACGGGGCAGTGAGCACAGGGGGTGACGGGTGAATGGGACTGGGTGTGAGTTAGGACACGGGGCAGTGAGCACAGGGGGTGATGGGTGAACGGGACTGGGTGTGAGTTAGGACACGGGGCAGTGAGCACAGGGGTGATGGGTGAACGGGACTGGGTGTGAGTTAGGACACGGGGCAGTGAGCACAGGGGGTGATGGGTGAACGGGACTGGGTGTGAGTTAGGACACGGGGCAGTGAGCACAGGGGGTGATGGGTGAACGGGACTGCGTGTGAGTTAGGACACGGGGCAGTGAGCACAGGGGGTGATGGGTGAACGGGACTGGGTGTGAGTTAGGACACGGGGCAGTGAGCACGGGGTGATGGGTGAACGGGACTGGGTGTGAGTTAGGACACGGGGCAGTGAGCACAGGGGGTGATGGGTGAACGGGACTGGGTGTGAGTTAGGGCATGTTGGCAGTGAGCACAGGGGGTGATGGGTGAACGGGACTGGGTGTGTGTTAGGACACGGGGCAGTGAGCACAGGGGGTGATGGGTGAACGGGACTGGGTGTGAGTTAGGACACGGGGCAGTGAGCACAGGGGGCGATGGGTGAACGGGACTGGGTGTGAGTTAGGACACGGGGCAGTGAGCACAGGGGGTGACGGGTGAACGGGACTGGGTGTGAGTTAGGACACGGGGCAGTGAGCACAGGGGTGATGGGTGAATGGGACTGTGTGTGAGTTAGGACATGGGGCAGTGAGCACAGGGGGTGACGGCTGAACGGGTCTGGGTGTGAGTTAAGACACGGGGCAGTGAGCACAGGGGGTGATGGGTGAACGGGACTGGGTGTGAGTTAGGACACGGGGCAGTGAGCACAGGGGGTAATGGGTGAACGGGACTGGGTGTGAGTTAGGACACGGGGCAGTGAGCACAGGGGGTGATGGGTGAACGGGACTGGGTGTGAGTTAGGACACGGGGCAGTGAGCACAGGGGGTGATGGGTGAACGGGACTGGGTGCGAGTTATGACACGGGGAGCGAGCACAGGGGGTGATGTGTGAACGGGACTGGGTGTGAGTTAGGAGACGGGGCAGTGAGCACAGGGGGTGATGGGTGAATGGGACTGGGTGTGAGTTAGGACACGGGGCAGTGAGCACAGGGGGTGATGAGTGAACGGGACTGGGTGTGAGTTAGGACACGGGGCAGTGAGCACTGGGGGTGATGGGTGAACGGGACTGGGTGTGAGTTAGGACACGGGGCATTGAGCACAGCGGGTGATGGGTGAACGGGACTGGGTGTGAGTTAGGACACGGGGCAGTGAGCACAGGGGGTGATGGGTGAACGGGACTGGGTGTGAGTTAGGGCATGTTGGCAGTGAGCACAGGGGGTGATGGGTGAACGGGACTGGGTGTGTGTTAGGACACGGGGCAGTGAGCACAGGGGGTGATGGGTGAACGGGACTGGGTGTGAGTTAGGGCATGTTGGCAGTGTGCACAGGGGGTGATGTGTGAACGGGACTGGGTGTGTGTTAGGACACGGGGCAGTGAGCACAGGGGGTGATGGGTGAACGGGGCTGGGTGTGAGTTAGGACACGGGGCAGTGAGCACAGGGGATGATGGGTGAACGGGACTGGGTGTGAGCTAGGCACGGGGCAGTGAGCACAGCGTGATGGGTGAACGGGACTGGGTGTGAGTTAGGACACGGGGCAGTGAGCACAGGGGGTGATGGGTGAACGGGACTGGGTGTGAGTTAGGACACGGGGCAGTGAGCACAGGGGTGATGGGTGAGCGGGACTGGGTGTGAGTTAGGACACGGGGCAGTGAGCACAGGGGGTGATGGGTGAACGGGACTGGGTGTGAGTTAGGACACGGGGCAGTGAGCACAGGGGGTGATGGGTGAACGGGACTGCGTGTGAGTTAGGACACGGGGCAGTGAGCACAGGGGGTGATGGGTGAACGGGACTGGGTGCGAGTTAGGACACGGGGCAGTGAGCACAGGGAGTGATGGGTGAACGGGACTGGGTGTGAGTTAGGACACGGGGCAGTGAGCACAGGGGGTGATGGGTGAGCGGGACTGGGTGTGAGTTAGGACCTGCACCACTCCTGTCCCACAGGGGAATAGGACCGCTACCAGCCAGACAGAGGGAGAGATGCACAGGACGTACGCAATACCTCAGACAGAAACAATCCATTAAGAGACAATAAGCAGATGTGCAGCAGCATCTACTTCCGCCTTATGGATCAAGGACTAATTAATAGAAAGAACTGTAACCAAATTGTATTAACTTTTGTAGACAACTGGGGTGATCTTTTTTTTCCCCACACTTAGACACGACAAACACGTACCACTCTTTAACCTATCACAGAAAAAGATAAAACTTAACATGAAATCCTTATATATTTCGACCTGGAATATCCAAGGTCTACGCTCTTCACTGCGAGAAGTGAAGAGTAGGACCCCAGAGTTCATAGAGGAAACTAAAGATCTAGATATTATCATTTTACAGGAAACTTGGTATAAAGGAAAAGGACACACCGGCTGTCCCCAAGGGTACACTGAGCTGGTGGTCCCCTCCAATAAATTACCAAGTGTAACCCAAGGCAGAGACTCCGGAGGCATACTGATCTGGTTTAAAACAGAACTTAAGAATTACATCAAATTTATAAAAAAGGGCGAAAACCATATGTGGCTCAAACTTGAGAGGGAGATTATCTCAAACACCCAAGATGTTTACATTTGCGCACTTTATATCCCTCCAATCGATTCCCCGTACTACAAAGAGGACACCTTCTCCAACATGGAGGGGGAAATTATCCAATACCAGGCCCAGGGGAACGTGTTGATCTGTGGGGACCTCAATTCAAGAACGGGCGAAGAACCAGACTTCACCAATAATCAGGGAAACAATTACGTATTCGGGAATAACCACTTTGACATCCCTTCCCTTCCATACAGGCATAACTGCGACAAGCAGTCAAATACCAACGGTAAACAGCTACTACAGCTCTGTCGAAACCTGGGTCTGTACATTGTCAATGGTAGGTTCATAGGAGACCTCCTAGGAAGATCGACCTACTGCTCACCTCTTGGCTGCAGCACAGTAGACTATATGATTACAGACTTGGACCCATCCTCTTTCAGAGCATTCACAGTCAAACCACAAACAACACTGTCAGATCACAGTCAAATTACTATGTTTCTCAAAAAGACAGAAACAAACAACATAGAAACACAACCCAGTAAACTGTACAACACCAAAAAATCGTACAGATGGGCCAAAAACGACACGGAAAAATACCAGAAAACAATTAGCAATGCATCAACTCAAGCTCTCTTAGACACCTTTCTGGATAACATATACACTCACAATAAAGAAGGCGTAAACCGGGCAGTTAGTAAACTAAACAATATTTTTGATAATTTGGCAACAAATGCAAACTTGAAAGCTCGCAAGAACAAACCCAAAACAAAAAACTATGAAAAATGGTTTGACCATGATTGCCATAACATGAGGAAAAAACTTAGAAAACTATCAAACCAAAAACACAGACATCCAGAAAACGAGGAATTACGCCTTACTTATTGTCAGACGCTAACACAATACAGAAACACACTCAGGACCAAAAAAGAGCAATTTATTAAGAATACACTCAGCTCCATGGAGGAATCCATTGAGTCGAATTGTTTCTGGGACAACTTGAAAACACTACACAAAAAACAACACGACGATTTGTCCATTCAAAATGGGGACACATGGGTAAACCACTTTGAAAAATTATACCAGAAAAACACACTAGGACCAGAGCAACACCAAATACGCAAAAAACTTGAAAAGCTTGAAATGGCCATAAAAGATAACCAAAACCCGCTAGACGCCATAATAACAGAAAAAGAACTTCTTGAAAAACTCAAGGACCTGCGACCAGGAAAAGCTTGCGGGACAGACGGCATACTAAACGAGATGATTAAACACGCAGACGACAAACTGAAACTGGCTATCCTAAAACTCTTCAACTTGGTTCTGAGTGTCGGTTATTTCCCTGACATCTGGAACAAAGGACTCATAACACCCATATACAAAAGTGGGGACAAAATCGACCCAAACAACTATCGAGGCATCTGTGTAAACAGTAACCTGGGGAAGGTATTCTGTAGCATCATAAACAAAAGACTTATAAACTTCCTTGAAGAGCACAATGTCTTGAGTAAAAGCCAAATTGGATTCCTGCCAAACTATAGAACATCCGATCATATCTTCACCCTACAGACCCTAATTGACAAACACGTTCACCATAACAAAAGCAAAATCTACGCATGCTTTGTAGATTTCCAGAAGGCTTTCGACTCCATCTGGCATGACGGTTTATTCCTGAAACTTATCGAAAGCGGGGTAGGAGGTAAAACATGATGTAATTAAATCAATGTATACAAACAATAAATGTGCAGTTAAAATTGGAGACAAACAAACAAAATACTTCCCACAGGGGCGGGGGGTGACGCAGGGCTCGCCAATCTCACCGACACTCTTTAATATTTACATTAATGGATTGGCAAAACTACTTGAACAATCTACAGCACCCGGCCTCACCCTATATGAATCCAAGGTTAAATTCCTCCTCTATGCCGACGACCTGGTTCTGCTGTCACCAACTAAGGAGGGTCTACAGCAGAACCTGGACCTGCTGGAGTCGTACTGCCAGACTTGGGCCCTGACAATAAATCCCCAAAAAACCAAAGTCCTTGTGTTCCAGCAAAGATCCAAACAACATGGACCCACAATAAATTTCACAGTAGGAACAACCAAAATTGAACAAACCACTCACTACACATACTTGGGCTTAAAAATCAGTTCTACGGGAAACTTCAAACTGGCTGTGAATGAACTGAAAGAGAAAGCAAGAAGGGCTTTCTATGCCATCAAAAAATCAATCCAAATAGAAATCCCAATTAGCATTTGGCTCAAAATTTTCAAATCAGTAATTGAACCAATTGCACTCTATGGCAGTGAGGTCTGGGGACCACTAACACAACAAGATTTTGCAAAATGGGACAAACACCCAATTGAGATCCTACATGCGGAATTCTGTAAAAGTATCCTCCGGACTCAAAGGAAAACAGTAAACAACGCATGCAGGGCGGAACTAGGCCAATACCCATTAATAATCACTATCCAAAAAAGAGCCACCAAATTTTGGAATCACCTACAAATGAGCAACCCCCAATGCTATCACTACGACGCCCTGAAATGCCAAGAGCTGACCATAAAGAAGAATACCCTCAGTCAACTAGTCCTGGGACTCAATAAAGTAACTAATAACAATACTAACAATAACCAGCCCCAGGACAGTGACAGGGTAACACAAAGAATTCGACCCAACACAATCGTCGCTAAGCAAAAGGAAAAATATCTGTCATATTGGGCAGAAACAACAAAAACCCAAAGCAAACTCAATTGCTACTTGGCCCTAAACAGACAATACAACATAGCTGATTACCTGACCATGGTAAAGGATAACAAACTGAGAAGAACCTTGACAAGGTACAGACTTAGCGAACATAGCCTAGCGATCGAAAAAGGCAGACACAGTCAGACCAGGCTGCCAAGAGAAGACAGGATATGCTCTCACTGCAGTCAGGGAGTAGTTGAGACAGAGATGCACTTCCTCACAGCCTGTGGAAAATATCAGGGCATCAGAGAGAATTTCTATCAAAAATTCTCACAAATATGCCCTGAATTCAGAAATCTGACTGACAACCAAAAACTCCCATTCCTACTGGGGGAGGAGAGAAGCTGTGTAACACTGGCGGCACACTATGTTACAGCTTGCCATGAACAGAGGGACAACCAGTAAACTAAGACAAGAGTATATATAAACAAGGCGAAAATATATTTATAAACTCAGGGATATACCTGTTTATACACTGTATGAATGGAACCGCGTTTATGCGTTCAACCATAAATGAATTTTGATGCTTTGGCAACATAAGATGTACCTTATCATGCCAATAAAGCGATTTGTATTGTATTGTATTGTATTGTATAGGACACAGGGCAGTGAACACAGTGGGTGATGGGTGAAGGGGACTGGGTGTGAGTTAAGACACGGGGCAGTGAGCACAGGGGGTGATGGGTGAACAGGACTGGGTGTGAGTTAGGACACGGGGCAGTGAGCACAGGGGGTGATGGATGAACGGGACTGGGTGAGAGTTAGGACACGGGGCAGTGAGCACAGGGGGTGATGGGTGAACGGGACTGGGTGTGAGTTAGGACACGGGGCAGTGAGCACAGGGGGTGATGGGTGAACGGGACTAGGTGAGAGTTAGGACACGTGGCAGTGAGCACGGGGTGATGGGTGAACGGGACTGGGTGTGAGTTAGGACACGGGGCAGTGAGCACAGGGGGTGATGGGTGAATGGGACTGGGTGTGAGTTAGGACACGGGGCAGTGAGCACAGGGGGTGATGGGTGAACGGGACTGGGTGCGAGTTAGATCACGGGGCAGTGAGCACAGGGGGTGATGGGTGAACGGGACTGGGTGCGAGTTAGGACACGGGGCAGTGAGCACAGCGGGTGATGGGTGAGCGGGACTGGGTGTGAGTTAGGACACGGGGCAGTGAGCACAGGGGGTGATGGGTGAACAGGACTGGGTGTGAGTTAGGACACGGGGCAGTGAGCACAGGGGGTGATGGGTGAACGGGACTGGGTGTGAGTTAGGACACGGGGCAGTGAGCACAGGGGGTGATGGGTGAACGGGACTGGGTGTGAGTTAGGACACGGGGCAGTGAGCACAGGGGGTGACGGGTGAACGGGACTGGGTGTGAGTTAGGACACGGGGCAGTGAGCACAGGGGGTGACGGCTGAACGGGTCTGGGTGTGAGTTAAGACACGGGGCAGTGAGCACAGGGGGTGATGGGTGAACGGGACTGGGTGTGAGTTAGGACACGGGGCAGTGAGCACAGTGGGTAATGGGTGAACGGGACTGGGTGTGAGTTAGGACACGGGGCAGTGAGCACAGGGGGTGATGGGTGAACGGGACTGGGTGTGAGTTAGGACACGGGGCAGTGAGCACAGGGGGTGATGGGTGAACTGGACTGGGTGCGAGTTATGACACGGGGAGCGAGCACAGGGGGTGATGGGTGAACGGGACTGGGTGTGAGTTAGGAGACGGGGCAGTGAGCACAGGGGGTGATGGGTGAATGGGACTGGGTGTGAGTTAGGACACGGGGCAGTGAGCACAGGGGGTGATGAGTGAACGGGACTGGGTGTGAGTTAGGACACGGGGCAGTGAGCACAGGGGGTGATGGGTGAACGGGACTGGGTGTGAGTTAGGACACGGGGCAGTGAGCACAGGGGGTGATGGGTGAACGGGACTGGGTGTGAGTTAGGACACGGGGCAGTGAGCACAGGGGGCGATGGGTGAACGGGACTGGGTGTGAGTTAGGGCATGTTGGCAGTGAGCACAGGGGGTGATGGGTGAACGGGACTGGGTGTGTGTTAGGACACGGGGCAGTGAGCACAGGGGGTGATGAGTGAACGGGACTGGGTGTGAGTTAGGGCATGTTGGCAGTGAGCACAGGGGGTGATGGGTGAACGGGACTGGGTGTGTGTTAGGACACGGGGCAGTGAGCACAGGGGGTGATGGGTGAACGGGGCTGGGTGTGAGTTAGGACACGGGGCAGTGAGCACAGGGGGTGATGGGTGAACGGGACTGGGTGTGAGTTAGGACACGGGGCAGCGGGCACAGGGGGTGATGGGTGAACGGGACTGGGTGTGAGTTAGGACACGGGGCAGTCAGCACAGGGGGTGATGGGTGAACGGGACTGGGTGTGAGTTAGGACACGGGGCAGTGAGCACAGGGGGTGATGGGTGAACGGGACTGGGTGTGAGTTAGGACACGGGGCAGTGAGCACAGGGGGTGACGGGTGAACGGGACTGGGTGTGAGTTAGGACACGGGGCAGTGAGCACAGGGGGTGACGGGTGAACGGGTCTGGGTGTGAGTTAAGACACGGGGCAGTGAGCACAGGGGGTGATGGGTGAACGGGACTGGGTGTGAGTTAGGACACGGGGCAGTGAGCACAGGGGGTAATGGGTGAACGGGACAGGGTGTGAGTTAGGACACGGGGCAGTGAGCACAGGGGGTGATGGGTGAACGGGACTGGGTGTGAGTTAGGACACGGGGCAGTGAGCACAGGGGTGATGGGTGAGCGGGACTGGGTGTGAGTTAGGACACGGGGCAGTGAGCACAGGGGGTGATGGGTGAACGGGACTGGGTGTGAGTTAGGACACGGGGCAGTCAGCACAGGGGGTGATGGGTGAACGGGACTGGGTGTGAGTTAGGACACGGGGCAGTGAGCACAGGGGGTGATGGGTGAACGGGACTGGGTGTGAGTTAGGACACGGGGCAGTGAGCACAGGGGGTGACGGGTGAACGGGACTGGGTGTGAGTTAGGACACGGGGCAGTGAGCACAGGGGGTGACGGGTGAACGGGTCTGGGTGTGAGTTAAGACACGGGGCAGTGAGCACAGGGGGTGATGGGTGAACGGGACTGGGTGTGAGTTAGGACACGGGGCAGTGAGCACAGGGGGTAATGGGTGAACGGGACAGGGTGTGAGTTAGGACACGGGGCAGTGAGCACAGGGGGTGATGGGTGAACGGGACTGGGTGTGAGTTAGGACACGGGGCAGTGAGCACAGGGGGTGATGGGTGAACGGGACTGGGTGTGAGTTAGGACACGGGGCAGTGAGCACAGGGGTGATGGGTGAGCGGGACTGGGTGTGAGTTAGGACACGGGGCAGTGAGCACAGGGGGTGATGGGTGAACGGGACTGGGTGTGAGTTAGGACACGGGGCAGTGAGCACAGGGGGTGATGGGTGAACGGGACTGGGTGTGAGTTAGGACACGGGGCAGTGAGCACAGGGGGTGATGGGTGAGCTGGTCTGGGTGTGAGTTAGGACACAGGGCAGTGAACACAGTGGGTGATGGGTGAACGGGACTGGGTGTGAGTTAGGACACGGGGCAGTGAGCACAGGGGGTGATGGGTGAACGGGACAGGGTGTGAGTTAGGACACGGGGCAGTGAGCACAGGGGGTGATGGGTGAACAGGACTGGGTGTGAGTTAGGACACGGGGCAGTGAGCACAGGGGGTGATGGATGAACGGGACTGGGTGAGAGTTAGGACACGGGGCAGTGAGCACAGGGGGTGATGGGTGAATGGGACTGGGTGTGAGTTAGGACACGGGGCAGTGAGCACAGGGGGTGATGGGTGAACGGGACTGGGTGAGAGTTAGGACACGGGGCAGTGAGCACAGGGGGTGATGGGTGAACGGGACTGGGTGCGAGTTAGGACACGGGGCAGTGAGCACAGCGGGTGATGGGTGAGCGGGACTGGGTGTGAGTTAGGACACGGGGCAGTGAGCACAGGGGGTGATGGGTGAACAGGACTGGGTGTGAGTTAGGACACGGGGCAGTGAGCACAGGGTGTGATGGGTGAACGGGACTGGGTGTGAGTTAGGACACGGGGCAGCGGGCACAGGGGGTGATGGGTGAACGGGTCTGGGTGTGAGTTAGGACACGGGGCAGTCAGCACAGGGGGTGATGGGTGAACGGTACTGGGTGTGAGTTAGGACACGGGGCAGTGAGCACAGGGGGTGATGGGTGAACGGGACTGGGTGTGAGTTAGGACACGGGGCAGTGAGCACAGGGGGTGATGGGTGAACGGGACTGGGTGTGAGTTAGGACACGGGGCAGTGAGCACAGGGGGTGACGGGTGAACGGGTCTGGGTGTGAGTTAGGACACGGGGCAGTGAGCACAGGGGGTGACGGGTGAACGGGTCTGGGTGTGAGTTAAGACACGGGGCAGTGAGCACAGGGGGTGATGGGTGAACGGGACTGGGTGTGAGTTAGGACACGGGGCAGTGAGCACAGGGGGTAATGGGTGAACGGGACTGGGTGTGAGTTAGGACACGGGGCAGTGAGCACAGGGGGTGATGGGTGAACGGGACTGGGTGTGAGTTAGGACACGGGGCAGTGAGCACAGGGGGTGATGGGTTAACGGGACTGGGTGTGAGTTAGGACACGGGGCAGTGAGCACAGGGGTGATGGGTGAGCGGGACTGGGTGTGAGTTAGGACACGGGGCAGTGAGCACAGGGGGTGATGGGTGAACGGGACTGGGTGTGAGTTAGGACACAGGGCAGTGAGCACAGGGGGTGATGGGTGAACGGGACTGCGTGTGAGTTCGGACACGGGGCAGTGAGCACAGGGGTGATGGGTGAGCGGGGCTGGGTGTGAGTTAGGACACAGGGCAGTGAACACAGGGGGTGATGGGTGAACGGGTCTCGGTGCGCGTTAGGACACGGGGCAGTGAGCACAGGGGGTGATGGGTGAACGGGACTGGGTGAGAGTTAGGACACGGGGCAGTGAGCACAGGGGTGATGGGTGAACGGGACTGGGTGAGAGTTAGGACACGGGGCAGTGAGCACAGGGGGTGAAGGGTGAACGGGACTGGGTGCGAGTTAGGACACGGGGCAGTGAGCACAGGGGGTGATGGGTGAACGAGACTGGGTGTGAGTTAGGACACAGGGCAGTGAGCACAGGGGGTGATGGGTGAACAGGACTGGGTGTGAGTTAGGACACGGGGCAGTGAGCACAGGGGGTGATGGGTGAACGGGACTGGGTGTGAGTTAGGAGACGGGGCAGTGAGCACAGCGGGTGATGGGTGAATGGGACTGGGTGTGAGTTAGGACACGGGGCAGTGAGCACAGGGGGTGATGGGTGAACGGGACTGGGTGTGAGTTAGGACACGGGGCAGTGAGCACAGGGGGTGATGGGTGAATGGGACTGGGTGTGAGTTAGGACACGGGGCAGTGAGCACAGGGGGTGATGGGTGAACGGGACTGGGTGTGAGTTAGGACACGGGGCAGTGAGCACAGGGGGTGATGGGTGAACGGGACTGAGTGTGAGTTAGGACACCGGGCAGTGAGCACAGGGGGTGATGGTTGAACGGGACTGGGTGTGAGATATGAAAAGGGGCAGTGAGCAAAGGGGGTGATGGGTGAAAGGGACTGGGTGTGAGTTAGGACACGGGGCAGCGAGCACAGCGGGTGATGGGTGAACGGGACTGGGTGTGAGTTAGGACACGGGGCAGTGAGCACAGGGGGTGATGGGTGAACGGGACTGGGTGTGAGTTAGGACACGGGGCAGTGAGCACAGGGGGTGATGGGTGAACGGGACTGGGTGTGAGTTAGGACACGGGGCAGTGAGCACAGGGGGTGATGGGTGAACGGGACTGGGTGTGAGTTGGGACACGGGGCAGTGAGCACAGGGGGTGATGGGTGAATGGGACTGAGTGTGAGTTAGGACACGGGCCAGTGAGCACAGGGGGTGATGGGTGAACGGGACTGGGTGTGAGTTAGGACACTGGGCAGTGAGCACAGGAGGTGATGGGTGAGCGGGACTGGGTGTGAGTTAGGACACGGGGCAGTGAGCACAGGGGGTGAAGGGTGAACGGGACTGGGTGTGAGTTAGGACACGGGGCAGTGAGCACAGGGGGTGATGGGTGAATGGGACTGGGTGAGAGTTAGGACACGGGGCAGTGAGCACAGGGGGTGATGGGTGAACGGGACTGGGTGTGAGTTAGGACACAGGCCAGTGAGCACAGGGGGTGATGGGTGAATGGGACTGGGTGTGAGTTAGGACACGGGGCAGTGAGCACAGGGGGTGATGGGTGAACGGGACTGGGTGTGAGTTAGGACACGGGGCACTGAGCACAGGGGGTGATGGGTGAACGGGACTGGGTGTGAGTTAGGACACGGGGCAGTGAGCACAGGGGGTGATGGGTGAACGGGACTGGGTGTGAGTTAGGACATGGGGCAGTCAGCTCAGGGGGTGATGGGTGAACGGGACTGGGTGTGAGTTAGGACACTGGTCAGTGAGCACAGGGGGTGATGGGTGAACGGGACTGGGTGTGAGTTCGGACACGGGGCAGTGAACACAGGGGGTGATGGGTGAACGGGACTCGGTGCGCGTTAGGACACGGGGCAGTGAGCACAGGGGGTGATGGGTGAACGGGACTGGGTGAGAGTTAGGACACGGGGCAGTGAGCACAGGGGGTGATGGGTGAACGGGACTGGGTGTGTGTTAGGACACGGGGCAGTGAGCACAGGGGATGATGGGTGAACGGGACTGTGTGTGTGTTAGGACACGGGGCAGTGAGCCCAGGGGGTGATGGGTGAACGGGACTGGGTGTGAGTTAGGACACGGGGCAGTCAGCACAGGGGGTGATGGGTGTATGGGACTGGGTGAGAGTTAGGACACGGGGCAGTGAGCACAGGGGTGATGGGTGAACAGGACTGGGTGTGAGTGAGGACACGGGTGAGTGAGCACAGGGGGTGATGGGTGAACGGGACTGGGTGAGAGTTAGGACACGGGTGAGTGAGCACAGGGGGTGATGGGTGAACGGGACTGGGTGAGAGTTAGGACACGGGGCAGTGAGCACAGGGGGTGTTGGGTGAACGGGACTGGGTGTGAGTTAGGACACGGGGCAGTGAGCACAGGGGGTGATGGGTGAACGGGACTGGGTGTGAGTTAGGACACGGGGCAGTGAGCATAGGGGTGATGGGTGAATGGGACTGGGTGTGAGTTAGGACACGGGGCAGTGAGCACAGGGGGTGATGGGTGAACGGGACTGGGTGTGAGTTAGGACACGGGGCAGTGAGCACAGGGGTGATGGGTGAACGGGACTGGGTGTGAGTTAGGACACGGGGCAGTGAGCACAGGGGGTGATGGGTGAACGGGACTGGGTGTGAGTTAGGACACGGGGCAGTGAGCACAGGGGGTGATGGGTGAACGGGACTGGGAGTGAGTTAGGACACGGGGCAGTGAGCACAGGGGGTGATGGGTGAATGGGACTGGATGTGAGTCAGCACACGGGGCAGTGAGCACAGGGGGTGATGGGTGAACGGGACTGGGTGTGAGTTAGGACACGGGGCAGTGAGCACAGGGGGTGATGGGTGAACGGGACTGGGAGTGAGTTAGGACACGGGGCAGTGAGCACAGGGGGTGATGGGTGAACGGGACAGGGTGTGAGTTAGGACACGGGGCAGTGAGCACAGGGGGTGATGGGAGAACGGGACTGGGTGCGAGTTAGGACACGGGGCAGTGAGCACAGGGGATGAGGGGTGAACGGGACTGGGTGCGAGTTAGGACACGGGGCAGTGAGTACAGGGGGCGATGGGTGAACGGGACTGGGTGTGAGTTCGGACACGGGGCAGTGAGCACATGGGGTGATGGGTGAACGGGACTGGGTGCGAGTTAGGACACGGGGCAGTGAGCACAGGGGTGATGGGTGAACGGGACTGGGCGTGAGTTAGGACATGGGGCAGTGAGCACATGGGGTGATGGGTGAACGGGACTGGGTGTGAGTTAGGACACGGGGCAGCGAGCACAGGGGGTGATGGGTGAACGGGACTGGGTGTGAGTTAGGACACGGGGCAGCGAGCACAGGGGGTGATGGGTGAACGGGCCTGGGTGTGAGTTAGGACACGGGGCAGTGAGCACAGTGGGTGATGGGTGAACGGGACTGGGTGTGAGTTAGGACACAGGCCAGTGAGCACAGGGGGTGATGGGAGAACGGGACTGGGTGTGAGTTAGGACACGGGGCAGTGAGCACAGGGGGTGATGGGTGAACGGGACTGGGTGTGAGTTAGGACACGGGGCAGTGAGCACAGGGGGTGATGAGTGAACGGGACTGGGTGTTAGTTAGGACACGGGGCAGTGAGCACAGGGGGTGATGGGTGAACGGGACTGGGTGTGAGTTAGGACACGGGGCAGTGAGCACAGGGGTGATGGGTGAACGGGACTGGGTGAGAGTTAGGACACGGGGCAGTGAGCACAGGGGTGATGGGTGAACGGGACTGGGTGAGAGTTAGGACACGGGGCAGTGAGCACAGGGGTGATGGGTGAACGGGACTGGGTGAGAGTTAGGACACGGGGCAGTGAGCACAGGGGGTGATGGGTGAAGGGGACTGGGTGCGAGTTAGGACACGGGGCAGTGAGCACAGGGGGTGATGGGTGAACGAGACTGGGTGTGAGTTAGGACACAGGGCAGTGAGCACAGGGGGTGATGGGTGACCGGGACTGGGTGTGAGTTAGGACACGGGGCAGTGAGCACAGGGGGTGATGGGTGAACGGGACTGGGTGTGAGTTAGGAGACGGGGCAGTGAGCACAGCGGGTGATGGGTGAATGGGACAGGGTGTGAGTTAGGACACGGGGCAGTGAGCACAGGGGGTGATGGGTGAACGGGACTGGGTGTGAGTTAGGACACGGGGCAGTGAGCACAGGGGGTGATGGGTGAACGGGACTGGGTGTGAGTTAGGACACGGGGCAGTGAGCACAGGGGGTGATGGGTGAATGGGACTGGGTGTGAGTTAGGACACGGGGCAGTGAGCACAGGGGGTGATGGGTGAACGGGACTGGGTGTGAGTTAGGACACGGGGCAGTGAGCACAGGGGGTGTTGGGTGAACGGGACTGGGTGTGAGTTAGGACACCGGGCAGTGAGCACAGGGGGTGATGGTTGAACGGGACTGGGTGTGAGATATGAAAAGGGGCAGTGAGCAAAGGGGGTGATGGGTGAAAGGGACTGGGTGTGAGTTAGGACACGGGGCAGCGAGCACAGCGGGTGATGGGTGAACGGGACTGGGTGTGAGTTAGGACACGGGGCAGTGAGCACAGGGGGTGATGGGTGAACGGGACTGGGTGTGAGTTAGGACACGGGGCAGTGAGCACAGGGGGTGATGGGTGAACGGGACTGGGTGTGAGTTAGGACACGGGGCAGTGAGCACAGGGGGTGATGGGTGAACGGGACTGGGTGTGAGTTGGGACACGGGGCAGTGAGCACAGGGGGTGATGGGTGAATGGGACTGAGTGTGAGTTAGGACACGGGCCAGTGAGCACAGGGGGTGATGGGTGAACGGGACTGGGTGTGAGTTAGGACACTGGGCAGTGAGCACAGGAGGTGATGGGTAAGCGGGACTGGGTGTGAGTTAGGACACGGGGCAGTGAGCACAGGGGGTGAAGGGTGAACGGGACTGGGTGTGAGTTAGGACACGGGGCAGTGAGCACAGGGGGTGATGGGTGAATGGGACTGGGTGAGAGTTAGGACACGGGGCAGTGAGCACAGGGGGTGATGGGTGAACGGGACTGGGTGTGAGTTAGGACACAGGCCAGTGAGCACAGGGGGTGATGGGTGAATGGGACTGGGTGTGAGTTAGGACACGGGGCAGTGAGCACAGGGGGTGATGGGTGAACGGGACTGGGTGTGAGTTAGGACACGGGGCAGTGAGCACAGGGGGTGATGGGTGAACGGGACTGGGTGTGAGTTAGGACACGGGGCAGTGAGCACAGGGGGTGATGGGTGAACGGGACTGGGTGTGAGTTAGGACACGGGGCAGTCAGCTCAGGGGGTGATGGGTGAACGGGACTGGGTGTGAGTTAGGACTCTGGTCAGTGAGCACAGGGGGTGATGGGTGAACGGGACTGGGTGTGAGTTCGGACACGGGGCAGTGAACACAGGGGGTGATGGGTGAACGGGACTCGGTGCGCGTTAGGACACGGGGCAGTGAGCACAGGGGGTGATGGGTGAACGGGACTGGGTGAGAGTTAGGACACGGGGCAGTGAGCACAGGGGGTGATGGGTGAACGGGACTGGGTGTGTGTTAGGACACGGGGCAGTGAGCACAGGGGGTGATGGGTGAACGGGACTGTGTGTGTGTTAGGACACGGGGCAGTGAGCCCAGGGGGTGATGGGTGAACGGGACTGGGTGTGAGTTAGGACACGGGGCAGTCAGCACAGGGGGTGATGGGTGTACGGGACTGGGTGAGAGTTAGGACACGGGGCAGTGAGCACAGGGGTAATGGGTGAACAGGACTGGGTGTGAGTGAGGACACGGGTGAGTGAGCACAGGGGGTGATGGGTGAACGGGACTGGGTGAGAGTTAGGACACGGGTGAGTGAGCACAGGGGGTGATGGGTGAACGGGACTGGGTGAGAGTTAGGACACGGGGCAGTGAGCACAGGGGGTGTTGGGTGAACGGGACTGTGTGTGAGTAAGGACACGGGGCAGTGAGCACAGGGGGTGATGGGTGAACGGGACTGGGTGTGAGTTAGGACACGGGGCAGTGAGCATAGGGGTGATGGGTGAATGGGACTGGGTGTGAGTTAGGACACGGGGCAGTGAGCACAGGGGGTGATGGGTGAACGGGACTGGGTGTGAGTTAGGACACGGGGCAGTGAGCACAGGGGTGATGGGTGAACGGGACTGGGTGTGAGTTAGGACACGGGGCAGTGAGCACAGGGGGTGATGGGTGAACGGGACTGGGTGTGAGTTAGGACACGGGGCAGTGAGCACAGGGGGTGATGGGTGAACGGGACTGGGAGTGAGTTAGGACACGGGGCAGTGAGCACAGGGGGTGATGGGTGAATGGGACTGGATGTGAGTCAGCACACGGGGCAGTGAGCACAGGGGGTGATGGATGAACGGGACTGGACGTGAGTTAGGACATGGGGCAGTGAGCACATGGGGTGATGGGTGAACGGGACTGGGTGTGAGTTAGGACACGGGGCAGTGAGCACAGGGGGTGATGGGTGAACGGGACTGGACGTGAGTTAGGACACGGGGCAGTGAGCACATGGGGTGATGGGTGAACGGGACTGGGTGTGAGTTAGGACACGGGGCAGCGAGCACAGGGGGTGATGGGTGAACGGGACTGGGTGTGAGTTAGGACACGGGGCAGCGAGCACAGTGGGTGATGGGTGAACGGGACTGGGTGTGAGTTAGGACACGGGGCAGTGAGCACAGGGGGTGATGGGTGAACGGGACTGGGTGTGAGTTAGGACACAGGCCAGTGAGCACAGGGGGTGATGGGAGAACGGGACTGGGTGTGAGTTAGGACACGGGGCAGTGAGCACAGGGGGTGATGGGTGAACGGGACTGGGTGTGAGTTAGGACACGGGGCAGTGAGCACAGGGGGTGATGAGTGAACGGGACTGGGTGTTAGTTAGGACACGGGGCAGTGAGCACAGGGGGTGATGGGTGAACGGGACTGGGTGTGAGTTAGGACACGGGGCAGTGAGCACAGGGGGTGATGGGTGAACGCGACTGGGTGTGAGTTAGGACACTGGGCAGTGAGCACAGGGGGTGATGGGTGAACGGGACTGGGTGTGAGTTAGGACACGGGGCAGTGAGCACAGGGGGTGATGGGTGAACGGGACTGGGTGCGAGTTATGACATGGGGAGCGAGCACAGGGGGTGATGGGTGAACGGGACTGGGTGTGAGTTAGGAGACGGGGCAGTGAGCACAGGGGGTGATGGGTGAATGGAACTGGGTGTTAGTTAGGACACGGGGCAGTGAGCACAGGGGGTGATGAGTGAACGGGACTGGGTGTGAGTTAGGACACGGGGCAGTGAGCACAGGGGGTGATGGGTGAACGGGACTGGGTGTGAGTTTGGACACGGGGCAGTGAGCACAGGGGGTGACCGTTGAACGGGACTGGGTGTGAGTTAGGACACGGGGCAGTGAGCACAGGGGGTGATGGGTGAACGGGACTGGGTGCGAGTTAGGACACGGGGCAGTGAGCACAGGGGGTGATGGGTGAACGGGACTGGGCGTGAGTTAGGACACGGGGCAGTGAGCACAGGGGGTGATGGGAGAACGGGACTGGGTGTGAGTTAGGACACGGGGCAGTGAGCACAGGGGGTGATGGGTGAACAGGACTGGGTGTGAGTTAGGGCATGTTGGCAGTGAGCACAGGGGGTGATGGGTGAACGGGACTGGGTGTGTGTTAGGACACGGGGCAGTGAGCACAGGGGGTGATGGGTGAACGGGACTGGGTGTGAGTTAGGACACGGGGCAGCGAGCACAGGGGGTGATGGGTGAACGGGACTGGGTGTGAGTTAGGACACGGGGCAGCGAGCACAGGGGGTGATGGGTGAACGGGACTGGGTGTGAGTTAGGACACGGGGCAGTGAGCCCAGGGGGTGATGGGTGAACGGGACTAGGTGTGAGTGAGGACACGGGGCAGGGAGCACAGGGGGTGATGGGTGAACGGGACTGGGTGTGAGTTAGGACACGGGGCAGTGAGCACAGGGGGTGACGGGTGAACGGGACTGGGTGTGAGTTAGGACACGGGGCAGTGAGCACGGGGTGATGGGTGAAGGGGACTGGGTGTGAGTTAGGACACGGGGCAGTGAGCACAGGGGTTGACGGGTGAACGGGTCTGGGTGTGATTTAGGACACGGGGCAGTGAGCACAGGGGGTGATGGGTGAACGGGACTGGGTGTGAGTTAGGACACGGGGCAGTGAGCACAGGGGGTGATGGGTGAACGGGACTGGGTGTGAGTTAGGACACGGGGCAGTGAGCACAGGGGGTGATGGGTGAACGGGACTGTGTGTGAGTTGGGGCATGTTGGCAGTGAGCACAGGGGGTGATGGGTGAACGGGACCGGGTGTGAGTTAGGACACGGGGCAGTGAGCACAGTGGGTGATGGGTGAACGGGACTGGGTGTGAGTTAGGGCACGGGGCAGTGAGCACAGGGGGTGATGGGTGAATGGGACTCGGTGTGAGTTAGGACACGGGGCAGTGAGCACAGGGGGTGATGGGTGAATGGGACTGGGGGAGAGTTAGGACACGGGGCAGTGAGCACAGGGGGTGATGGGTGAACGGGACTGGGTGTGAGTTAGGACGCGGGGCAGTGATTACAGGGGGTGATGGGTGAACGGGACTGGGTGTGAGTTAGGACACGGGGCAGTGAGCACAGGGGGTGATGGGTGAACGGGACTGGGTATGAGTTAGGACACGGGGCAGTGAGCACAGGGGGTGATGGGTGAACGGGACTGGGTGTGAGTTAGGACACGGGGCAGTGAGCACAGGGGGTGATGGGTGAACGGGACTGGGTGTGAGTTAGGACACGGGGCAGTGAGCACAGGGGGTGATGGGTGAACGGGACTGGGTGTGAGTTAGGACACGGGGCAGCGAGCACAGGGGGTGATGGGTGAACGGGACTGGGTGTGAGTTAGGAAACGGGGCAGTGAGCACAGGGGGTGATGGGTGAACGGGACTGGGTGTGAGTTAAGACACGGGGCAGTGAGCACAGGGGGTGGTGGGTGAACGGGACTGGGTGTGAGTTAGGACACGGGGCAGTGAGCACAGGGGGTGATGGGTGAACGGGACTGGGTGTGAGTTCGGACACGGGGCAGTGAGCACAGGGGGCGATGGGTGAACGGGACTGGGTGTGAGTTAGGACACGGGGCAGTGAGCACAGGGGTGATGGGTGAGCGGGACTGGGTGTGAGTTAGGACACGGGGCAGTGAGCACAGGGGGTGACGGGTGAATGGGACTGGGTGTGAGTTAGGACACGGGGCAGTGAGCACAGGGGTGATGGGTGAACGGGACTGGGTGTGAGTTAGGACACGGGGCAGTGAGCACAGGGGGTGATGGGTGAACGGGACTGGGTGTGAGTTAGGACACGGGGCAGTGAACACAGGGGGTGATGGGTGAACGGGACTGGGTGTGAGTTAGGACACGGGGCAGTGAGCACAGGGGGTGTTGGGTGAACGGGACTGGGAGTGAGTTAGGACACGGGGCAGTGAGCTCAGGGGGTGACGGGTGAACGGGACTGGGTGTGAGTTAGGACACGGGGCAGTGAGCACAGGGGGTGATGGGTGAACGGGACTGGGTGTGAGTTAGGACACGGGGCAGTGAGCACAGGGGGTGATGGGTGAACGGGACTGGGTGTGAGTTAGGACACGGGGCAGTGAGCACAGGGGGTGATGGGTGAACGGGACTGTGTGTGAGTTGGGGCATGTTGGCAGTGAGCACAGGGGTTGATGGGTGAACGGGACCGGGTGTGAGTTAGGACACGGGGCAGTGAGCACAGTGGGTGATGGGTGAACGGGACTGGGTGTGAGTTAGGGCACGGGGCAGTGAGCACAGGGGGTGATGGGTGAATGGGACTCGGTGTGAGTTAGGACACGGGGCAGTGAGCACAGGGGGTGATGGGTGAATGGGACTGGGTGAGAGTTAGGACACGGGGCAGTGAGAACAGGGGGTGATGGGTGAACGGGACTGGGTGTGAGTTAGGACACGGTGCAGTGAGCACAGGGGGTGATGGGTGAACGGGACTGGGTGTGAGTTAGGACGCGGGGCAGTGATTACAGGGGGTGATGGGTGAACGGGACTGGGTGTGAGTTAGGACACGGGGCAGTGAGTACAGGGGGTGATGGGTGAACGGGACTGGGTGTGAGTTAGGACACGGGGCAGTGAGCACAGGGGGTGATGGGTGAACGGGACTGGGTGTGAGTTAGGACACGGGGCAGCGAGCACAGGGGGTGATGGGTGAACGGGACTGGGTGTGAGTTAGGAAACGGGGCAGTGAGCACAGGGGGTGATGGGTGAACGGGACTGGGTGTGAGTTAAGACACGGGGCAGTGAGCACAGGGGGTGGTGGGTGAACGGGACTGGGTGTGAGTTAGGACACGGGGCAGTGAGCACAGGGGGTGATGGGTGAACGGGACTGGGTGTGAGTTCGGACACGGGGCAGTGAGCACAGGGGGCGATGGGTGAACGGGACTGGGTGTGAGTTAGGACACGGGGCAGTGAGCACAGGGGTGATGGGTGAGCGGGACTGGGTGTGAGTTAGGACACGGGGCAGTGAGCACAGGGGGTGACGGGTGAATGGGACTGGGTGTGAGTTAGGACACGGGGCAGTGAGCACAGGGGGTGATGGGTGAACGGGACTGGGTGTGAGTTAGGACACGGGGCAGTGAGCACAGGGGTGATGGGTGAACGGGACTGGGTGTGAGTTAGGACACGGGGCAGTGAGCACAGGGGGTGATGGGTGAACGGGACTGGGTGTGAGTTAGGACACGGGGCAGTGAACACAGGGGGTGATGGGTGAACGGGACTGGGTGTGAGTTAGGACACGGGGCAGTGAGCACAGGGGGTGTTGGGTGAACGGGACTGGGAGTGAGTTAGGACACGGGGCAGTGAGCTCAGGGGGTGACGGGTGAACGGGACTGGGTGTGAGTTAGGACACAGGCCAGTGAGCACAGGGGGTGATGGGAGAACGGGACTGGGTGTGAGTTAGGACACGGGTCCTGGGTCAACTAGTCCTGGGACTCAGTGAAGTAACTACTAACAATACGAACAATAACCAGCCCCAGGACAGTGACAGGGTAACACAAAGAAGTCGACCCAACACAATCGTCGCTAAGCAAAAGGAAAAATATCTGACATATTGGGCAGAAACAACAATAACCCAAAGCAAACTCAATTGCTACTTGGCCCTAAACAGACAATACAACATAGCTGATTACCTGACCATGGTAAAGGATAACAAACTGAGAAGAACCTTGACAAGGTACAGACTTAGCGAACATAGCCTAGCGATCGAAAAAGGCAGACACAGGCAGACCAGGCTGCCAAGAGAGGACAGGATATGCTCTCACTGCAGTCAGGGAGTGGTGGAGACAGAGATGCACTTC
>NC_140989.1:382255976-382291061 GCF_052327205.1 Somniosus microcephalus | reverse complement strand
CAATTATGAAATCCGAGCGAGTCGTGACAGCTGGTTAATGTTAACGTGGAGTTTCTGCTTCTCAATTTTAAAATAAAGACTTGCATTTCTGTAGCACCTTTCATGACCTCACGATGTCCCGTGGAGTGTTTGATGGAGCAGTGTAGAGGGAGCTTTATTCTGTATCTAACCCATGCTGTACCTGCCCTGGGAGTGTTTGATGGAGCAGTGTAGAGGGAGATTTACTCTGTATCTAACCCATGCTGTACCTGCCCTGGGAGTGTTTGATGGGACAGTGTAGAGGGAGCTTTACTCTGTATCTAACCCGTGCTGTACCTGCCCTGGGAGTGTTTGATGGAGCAGTGTAGAGGGAGCTTTACTCTGTATCTAACCCGTGCTGTACCTGCCCTGGGAGTGTTTGATGGGACAGTGTAGAGGGAGCTTTACTCTGTATCTAACCGTGCTGTACCCGCCCTGGGAGTGTTTGATGGGACAGTGTAGAGCGAGCTTTACTCTGTATCTAACCCGTGCTGTACCTGCCCTGGGAGTGTTTGATGGGACAGTGTAGAGGGAGCTTTACTCTGTTTCTAATCTGTGCTGTACCTGCCCTGGGAGTGTTTGTTGGGACAGTGTAGAGGGAGCATTACTCTGTATCTAACCCGTGCTGTACCTGCCCTGGGAGTGTTTGATGGGACAGTATAGAGGGAGCTTTACTCTGTTTCTAATCCGTGCTGTACCTACCCTGGGAGTGTTTGATGGGAGAGTGTAGAGGGAGCTTTACTCTGTATCTAACCCGTGCTGTACCTGCCCTGGGAGTGTTTGATGGGACAGTGTAGAGGCAGCTTTACTCTGTATCTAACCCGTGCTGTACCTGCCCTGGGAGTGTTTGATGGGACAGTGTAGATGGAGCTTTACTCTGTATCTAACCCGTGCTGTACCTGCCCTGGGAGTGTTTGATGGGTCGGTGTAGAGGGAGCTTTACTCTGTATCTAACTTGTGCTGTACCTGCCCTGGGAGTGTTTGATGGGACAGTGTAGAGAGAGCTTTACTCTGTATCTAACTCATGCTGTACCTGCCCTAGGAGTGTTTGATGGGACAGTGTAGAGGGAGCTTTACTCTGTATCTAACCCGTGCTGTACCTGCCCTGGGAGTGTTTGATGGGACAGTGTAGAGGGAGCTTTACCCTGTATCTAACACATGCTGTACCTGCCCTAGGAGTGTTTGATGGGACAGTGTAGAGGGAGCTTTACTCTGTATCTAACCCGTGCTGTACCTGCCCTGGGAGTGTTTGATGGGACACTGTAGAGGGAGCTTTACTCTGTATCTAACCCGTGCTGTACCTGCCCTGGGAGTGTGTGATGGGACAGTGTAGAGGGAGCTTTACTCTGTATCTAAGCCGTGCTGTACCTGCCCTGGGAGTGTTTGATGGGACAGTGTAGAGGGAGCTTTACTCTGTATCTAACCCGTGCTGTACCTGCCCTGGGAGTGTTTGATGGGACAGTGTAGAGGGAGCTTTACTCTGTATCTAACCCGTGCTGTACCTGCCCTGGGAGTGTTTGATGGGACAGGGTAGAGGGAGCTTTACTCTGTTTCTAATCCGTGCTGTACCTACCCTGGGAGTGTTTGTTGGGACAGTGTAGAGGGAGCATTACTCTGTATCTAACCCGTGCTGTACCTGCCCTGGGAGTGTTTGATGGGACAGTATAGAGGGAGCTTTACTCTGTTTCTAATCCGTGCTGTACCTACCCTCGGAGTGTTTGATGGGAGAGTGTAGAGGGAGCTTTACTCTGTATCTAACCCGTGCTGTACCTGCCCTGGGAGTGTTTGATGGGTCGGTGTAGAGGGAGCTTTACTCTGTATCTAACATGTGCTCTACCTGCCCTAGGAGTGTTTGATGGGACAGTGTAGAGGGAGCTTTACTCTGTATCTAACCCGTGCTGTACCTGCCCTGGGAGTGTTTGATGGGACAGTGTAGAGGGAGCTTTACCCTGTATCTAACACATGCTGTACCTGCCCTAGGAGTGTTTGATGGGACAGTGTAGAGGGAGCTTTACTCTGTATCTAACCCGTGCTGTACCTGCCCTGGGAGTGTTTGATGGGACACTGTAGAGGGAGCTTTACTCTGTATCTAACCCGTGCTGTACCTGCCCTGGGAGTGTGTGATGGGACAGTGTAGAGGGAGCTTTACTCTGTATCTAAGCCGTGCTGTACCTGCCCTGGGAGTGTTTGATGGGACAGTGTAGAGGGAGCTTTACTCTGTATCTAACCCGTGCTGTACCTGCCCTGGGAGTGTTTGATGGGACAGTGTAGAGGGAGCTTTACTCTGTATCTAACCCGTGCTGTACCTGCCCTGGGAGTGTTTGATGGGACAGTGTAGAGGGAGCTTTACTCTGTATCTAACCCGTGCTGTACCTGCCCTGGGAGTGTTTGATGGGACAGTGTAGAGGGAGCTTTACTCTGTATCTAACCCGTGCTGTACCTGCCCTGGGAGTGCCAGCGTTTATGCTCCACTTGAACCTTCTCCCGTCTTTCCTCATCTAACTCTATCAGCAGAACCCTCTACTCCCTTTTCCCTCATATGCTTGTCTAGCCTCCACTTAAATGCATCTATAATATTCGCTTCAACCACTCCCTGTGGTAGCGAGTTCCACATTCTCAGCACTCTCTGGGTAAAGAAGTTTCTCCTGAATTCCCTGTCTGATTTCTTGTCTGTCTGAAATTGATGGCCTCTAGTTTTGCTGTTCCCCACAAGTGGAAACTCTCTCTCTGTGTCTACTCCAGTCAATCTCCTCTGCAGCCTCTTTTAACTTTAACCTCCTCTATTCGGTCACCCCTTTGCCTTCTCTTTTCAAGAGAAAAGAGACCCAGCTTGTTCGTCCTTTCCTGACAGGTATAACCTCGGTATATCTGGTGTCATCCTTGTCAATATTTTTCGCACCCTCTCCAGTGCCTCGATAGCCTTTTTGTAATATGGTGACCAGAACTGCACGCAGTGCTCCAAGTGTGGGCAAACCAAGCTTCGATTCAAGTTTAGCAAAACTTCCCTACTTTTCAATTCTATCCCTCTAGAAATAAACCCCAGTGCTTGGTTTGCGGTTTTTTTATGGCCTTGTTAAGCTGTGTCACTACTTTTAGTGATTTGTGTATTTGTCCTCCGAGATCCCTTTGCTCCTCAACTCCATTTAGATTCTTATTTTCCAACTAATATGTGACCTCCTTATTCTTACTACCAAAATGTAACACCTCACATTTATCTGTGTTGAATTTTAATTGCCAAATTTATGCCCATTCTGCAAGTTTATTAATGTCTTCATGTAATTTGTTGCAGTCCTCCTCAGTATTGACTGTCCCCCAACATTGGGTCATAAGGGAGTTAAGTTTAAGCCGGTTCAAGCAGTTGTTCAAAGAGCCGGCACAGGCATGATGGGCCGAATGGCCACCTTCTGTGCTGTGAGATTCTGGGATATTTTCCCCTGTTTTAAGGGGGTTTAGTTTAAGCAGGTTCGAACAGCAGACGGGATCTCAGTCTGAACGAGCCAAACATTCGCTCTGTAATATCGCAGCCCGTTCTATTGGGTCTGGGACTAAACCTTTAATACTCAGACTGAAAACCCAGAGCCCGGGAGAGGCGACAGTAAGTGGATTAAACCTGAGGCCATAGACTTTATCCCCATTAATCCTCTCCCTGACCAATATCTCACTCACTGCCCACTGTCCTCAGTAAACCGGCTGCAGATTAAACTTCACCAGTCTCTTTATTCCTGGATCAGAGCTCCCTCACTGCGCTGTTCCCTCTGACAATGTTCTGCTCACTTTAGCAGCTCAGAGAGGAGAATGTTTGAAGAACGATTTACTGTTGTTGTGGCGATGGCTGACTGATCCCTGACCCTGTCACCAGCGGATGGGTTTTACTATCGAGCAGTTTGAATGATGAGGAGTCTCGGTTCCGCCTCCTGTTATTCTCTGTTTCCCATTCTCTGCATTGCCCAGGTGCAGATTTCATTATAAACACAGAGACAGACAGGCAAGGTCGAGGGTTCATGTCCCACTCCAGAGACTCGAGCACAAAATCCAGGCCGACACTCCCAGTGCAGTACTGAGGGAGTGCCGCACTTTGGAGAGGCAGCGCTGAGGGAGCACTGCACTGTCGGAGGTGCAGTACTGAGGGAGTGCTGCACTGTTGGAGGGGCAGTACTGAGGGAGCACTGCACTGTCGGAGGGACAGTACTGAGGGAGTGCTGCACTGTCAGAGAGGCAGTACTGAGGGAGCACCGCACTGTCGGAGGTGCAGTAATGAGGGAGCGTTGCACTGTCGGAGGTGCAGTACTGAGGGAGTGCTGCACTGTCGGAGGGGCAGTACTGAGGGATGTTGTATCCGTGTGTTAATGGAGACACGGAATGCAGGAGTTGGTTTAACAGGTGTTTACTGAACAAAGCCTGGAGGTGAACTAAAAGATACAAGACGCTATACAGGCTTATATACCCGAGTGGTCACTACCGGTATTACAGTACACAGGGGCTCTTAAAGGTACATACACCACAATTCCTCCCCTTTTAGATAATTAGTACATAACATTTTAAGTAATCATTAATTAACATGTTTACAAGAACAATAATCTACACATTTGCTGCAGTTAATCAATTATAAGTCAGTCTCTCTGGAGGCTTCCTGACTCGGTCCGGATAACGCCTCGGTGGTGTAGTAGTTTTCGGTGGTGTAGTAGGTTCTTTTGGCAAGGTTGATTCGGCTTGACTGCCAGTGTCGGGTTCATCTGGTTCCAGTGTCACCAGATCGGAGGTAGATACTATGGGTATCTCTGCTTCATCATTAGGCGTATAGAGTTGTGGTGTAGGTTGTCCCTTTTCGGATGACTCTATGATCTGGTCAGCATGGCGCCTTATTATGCTTTCTCCAATGTCCACGGTATACATCAGCGGTCCTAGTCGTGTGCAAATAGTTCCAGGCTGCCATTTCTCAGTACGGTAGTCCCGGGCCAAAACTTGTTGACCTATCTGGAAGGTTCTAGTTGGCCTTTCATTCATGCCTTGAAATTGCCGGTTCTCTACGTCCCTTCTGATGTTTGGCTTGATCAAATCCAGCCGGCATCTTAGTCTTCTATTGAAAAACATCATGGCGGGAGTTTGGTTTGTAACCACATGTGTTGCATTCCTGTACGCAAACAAGAAGTTATCTACCTTATGTTGTAGATTTATGTCTTCATTACCCATGGCCTTTATGGCCTTCTTGAAGGTCTGGACAAACCTTTCAGCTAATCCATTGGTGGCGGGATGGTATGGGGCGGACGTGTAGTGCTTAACCCCATTGTTTTTGAAGAACTTCCTGAATTTTTCGGACACAAATTGCGGTCCATTATCAGAACAGATCTGTTCAGGCAGCCCATTCCTGGCAAATATGGTCCTTAATACTGTGATGGTTTTTTCCGTGGTGGTGGAGGACATCTTTATTACCTCCGGCCACTTGGAGTGTGCATCAACCGCGATTAAGAACATTGAGTCCATAAATGGACCAGCAAAGTCGATATGTACCCTTTGCCATGGAGATGAGGGCCACTCCCATGGATGTAGAGGGGCTTGTGGTGGGGCGTTTTGGACCTTCTGGCATCCTAGACAGCTCTTGGTCATTTCTTCGATGTCTCCATCGATACCTGGCTACCACACAAACGCTCTGGCTAGGTTCTTCATTTTCACTCCACCCAGATGCCCCTTGTGAAGCTCCTTTAGCACTTTATCCTGGAGTTTGGGTGGAATCACCACTCTGGATCCACACATTAAGGTTCCTCGGCACACTGACAGCTGTTCTCTTCTTTGCGAGAATGCTGGCCAACCCTTCACCATTAAATCGTAGACTCGTGAGAGAGTCGGGTCATTTCTCGTTTCCTTTTCAATGGTAGAATTTGTTTCTGGTAGACATTCCACTATGGTTGAGTGGAACATCTCCACTGGGTCCACTGTAGGTGCCTCTTCTACCGTTGGCAACGGTAGGCGCGATAACCCGTCCGCATTCCCATGCTGTTTTGATCCTTTGTATTCTATGTCATATTGGTGTGCCCCTAGGAAAAGGGACCACCTCTGTAGCCTTTGCGCTGTCATAATGGGAACGCCCTTTTTAGGGTTGAATATTGAGACGAGGGGTTGATGGTCAGTCAACAAGGTAAATTTTTGTCCGTGTAGGTAATGGCTGAATTTCTTCACTCCCCACACCAGGCTGAGTGCTTCCCTGTCGATTTGGGCATAGTTACGCTCAGCTGAGTTCAATGAGCGTGACGCATAAGCTATCGGCCGCTCCGAGCCATCAGGGAATCTATGCGATAATACCGCTCCTACGCCGTAAGGGAATGCATCGCACGCCAATCTGATTGGCAGTGATGGGTTGTAATGAGCCAACACTTCCTTGGACGTGATCAAGCCTTTGCATTTATGGAAGGCACGTTTACAGTCTTCGCTCCACTTCCAAATTACTCCCGTTTGTAGCAGTGCGTTAAGAGGGTGCAGAATAGTTGACAAGTTCGGTAAAAATTTATGATCGTAATTTATCAATCCCAGGAACGACCTTAATTGTGAGACATTTTCAGGTGCTGGGGCTTTTATGACCGCTTCAATTTTTTCAGGTGACTTATGCAACCCTTCTTTGTTAATTATATGGCCACAATATGATATTTGTTTCTGGAAAAATTCGGACTTGGGGCGATTTGCTCGTTGGCCCCGTTCTCTCAGCCTAGTGAGCACCTGCTCCAAATTGGCAAGGTGCTCGTTGTCGTTTTCTCCTGTTACAAGGATGTCGTCTTGGTAGCATTGAGTCCCCGGAATCCCTTGCAGGACTTGCTCCATAGCTCTTTGCCAGATAGCTGGAGCTGATGCTACTCCGAAAACCAGTCGATTGTACTGGTACAGGCCTTTGTGTGTGTTTATCGTGAGATACTTTTTAGAAGCCTCCTCAATCTCCATCTGTAGATATGCCTGTGCCAAGTCAATTTTGGTGAAACGTTTCCCTCCGGATAGTGAGGCGAAAATATCTTCTATCCTCGGAAGAGGATACTGTATCGTGTGAAGGACCGGGTTTACAGTCACCTTGAAGTCCCCACAGATGCGAATTTTTCTCTGTTCTTCAGATTTATCATTATTCAACATTTTCTTCATGACCGGGACGATGGGTGTTGCCCACTCGCTCCAATCTACCTTGGATAACACGCCTGCTTTTTCCAAATTCTCCAGCTCTGCCTCGACTGCTGGACGAATTGCGTATGGCACCGGCCTTGCCTGAAAAAACTTGGGAATTGCCGCATCTTCCACTTTTATTGAGGCGGTGACGCCTTTCAAGGTTCCTAGTTCCTGTTGAAACACTTCTTTGGCGTTAGCCAAGATGTCTTTTAATCGTTCAGGTATGACGTCATCATTTTTTTTTCTTACTGGTCACCGTCAGTGCCTGAATGGAGTGCCAGTCTAAACGTATCTTCTTGATCCATTCACGTCCCAACAACGGTGGACCACCATCTTGCAGAATGTATAAATACAACTTCTGTATTTCCTTGCCGTTGTATACAACAGGCACCCTTATTTTCCCTCTGGGGTATACTTTCTGCCCCGTATATGTCTTCAAGATAATGGATGTGTCTTTCAAAGGTATATGCGGAAATAGCCGCTCGTAATCCCGTCAACTTATGACGGTCAGAGCTGATCCTGTATCTAGCTCCATTTTAACTGGGGACCCCGCTATCGTGAAGGTAACCCAAATGATCTGGTAATCTTCTTTGGCAATTACATTATGTAATTTGAGACAGCTTAGTCTCTTGTTTCCGGAGTCGCTATCGCTCTTCTGGTCTTCGGAGCTACTGTCCATCATCATTTGTACCTTTCTGTACTTTTCCTTATTGATTTTTTTTCTGTCAGTGGATTTTTTGTTTCCAGATCGGCATACACGTGCAATGTGTCCCATCTTTCCGCATTGCCTGCATGCTTTGTCCTTGAACCAGCAGTCCTTCTGGTCATGGGTGGATCTGCCGCAGCGATAACATCTCTCGAAACCCCGTGTCATTTCATGGGTGCCGAAGTCCTGTAGCTTTTGCTGTATCTCTGCAGCTCCTCTTGCTGCTGCTTCGTATGATACAGCCACACTGAAAGCCTTGTCCAGTGTCAAATCTTTCTCACAAAGTAGCCTTTTCTGTGTTCCTTCACTTAGGAGACAGCAGACGAATTTGTCTCGTAGAGAATCTGCCAGTCCTGCCCCGAATTGGCAGTGCTTGGACAGCTTTCTTAATTCGGTGTTGGGTTTAAGTGCTCCTGTAGGGTATCAACAATCTCCTTAAAATTCTTGTCCATTGGCTTGGCTGGAGTGATTAAGTTTCGTAACAGCCCGTATGTCCTTGCGCCCATCAGATTTAGAAGTACCGATGCCTTTTTATCATCCTCTACTTCATTCGCTGTGCAATATACCTCCACTCTTTCCACATATGTGGTCCAATCCTCTATATCACTATCGAAAGCAGTAATATTGCCAGTCTTAGGCATCCTGAAAATCAAAAATGGCGCCTCCCGTGCTTTCCTTTCTTCCCTGCCGAGAAAAAATGGCGTCTCCCGCGCTTTCCCGCCGCTGCCGCTGCTGACAACACTGTTCTCCGAAGTTTTTTTTACACAGATATTTTTAATAGTTGGAGACTCGTTCCCGCTGGACTCTCTGGGACTTTTCCCTCCCTCTGCTTGGTCCGAACGCCGACCTGCTTTGCAGCGCCGGCCGTCTCCCGAGTGCTCCACCCTCCGTCTCTGTTTGCCTCCGCCTTCCGACTCGCTGCTCGGCCCCGCTGCAGAGCCACCCGATCGAGCCCCAGCCCGCCGCCCAGGAAGGATTAGTGCAGTACCTGCCACCAACCCGGCTGGCTGGTGAAACCACAGTTTTTTTTTGTTTTTTTTCTTCGACCTTCGTCTGAGGAATCGATCCCCTAGAGGTGCTGCCGAATTGCAGGTAAGTCCGTTTCCAATTCGTCGCCACTGTTGTATCCGTGTGTTAATGGAGACACGGAATGCAGCAGTTGGTTAAACAGGTGTTTACTGAACAAAGTCTGGAGGTGAACTAAAAGATACAAGACGCTATACAGGCTTATATACCCGAGTGGTCACTACCGGTATTACAGTACACAGGGGCTCTTAAAGGTACATACACCACAAGGGAGCGTCGCACTGTCGGAGGGGCAGTACTGAGGGAGTGCTGCACTGTCGGAGGGTCAGTACTGAGGGAATGCTGCACTGTCGGAGGGGCAGTACTGGGGAGTGCTGCACTGTCAGAGGGGCAGTACTGAGGGAGCGCTTCCCTGTCGGGGGTCAGTACTGAGGGAGTGCTGCACTGTTGGAGGGGCAGTACTGAGGGAGCGCTGCACTGTCGGAGGGGCAGTACTAAGGGAGTGCTGCACTGTCGGAGGGGCAGTACTGAGGGAGTGCTGCACTGTCGGAGTGGCAGTACTGTGGGAGTGCTGCACTGTCGGAGGGTCAGTACTGAGGGAGTGCTGCACTGTCGGAGGGGCAATACTGGGGAGTGCTGCACTGTCGGAGGGGCAGTACTGAGGGAGTGCTGCACTGTCAGAGGGGCAGTACTGAGGGAGTGCTGCACTGTCGGAGGGGCAGTACTGGGGAGTGCTGCACTGTCGGAAGGGCAGTACTGAAGGAGTGCTGCACTGTCAGAGGGGCAGTACTGAGGGAATTCCACATTTTCGGAGGGGCTGTCTTTTTGGATAAGACATTAAACCGAGGCCCCGTCTGTGCTTTAAGCTGGATGTATAAGATCCCATGGCACTATTTTGAAGAAGAGCAGGGGAGTTCTCCCCGGTGTCCTGGGGCCAATATTTATTCCTCAACCAACATCACTAAACAGATGATCTGCTCATTATCACATTGCTGTTTGTGGGAGCTTGCTGTGCGCTAATTGGCTGCCGTGTTTCCTACATTACAACAGTGACCCCACTTCAAAAAGTACTTCATTGGCTGTGAAGCTCTTGAGGACGTCCTGAGACGGTGAAAGGTGCTGCAGAAATCAGTCTCTCTTTCTCTTTCTCCTCCCTCTCTCTCTCTCTCCCTTTCCTTTCCACTTTCCTCCCTTTATCTCTCTTTCTCTCTATCGCTTTCCTTTCCTCTTTCCTTCTCTCTTTCCCTCCTCTCTCGCTCTCTCTCCCTCCTTTCTCGTTCTCCTCCGCCTCTCTCTCTCTCTCCCTCCTCTCTCTTTCTCCTCCGTCTCTCTCTCTCTCTCCCTCCTCTCTCTTTCTCCTCCCTCTCTCTCTCTCCCTCCTCTCTCTTTCTCCTCCCTCTCTCTCTCTCCCTCCTCTCTCTTCCTCCCTCTCCCTCCCTCCTCCTCCTCCCACATTGCCTGGGCTCATTCACCAGAAACACCCTTTGTCTTTTGTTGATGGAGTTCAGTTCTCGCTGTGAGCTCCTATTTTATTTTCCACCCCCAGTAACCTGCTCACTGATGGAGCTGAAATGAGCCTGGGATTAAAGTGATTGTTTAAATCTGGTTTCACAGACAGTCCATGGGTTCCCTGAACACCTGCTCACAGCCCTGAGTCTCAGTGAGGCTGGGGCTCTGGGGAGGTTAGTTTGGGGAGAAGGCCCTTTATTGGAGACCTTTCATTAGAAGGAGGTCACCCATTGGGGACGGACGGTTTAAAATTGGAAGCTCAGTGTTTAATGAAAGATGACTGTGGTCTCTAAGGACCGATCGACACAGGGCCCTGTCAATAATGTGGGCCGACACCACTGCTTGTTGAAGATGGGCTGGAGATTCTCATTCTTTCACCAGTCTGGTTTCCGTTCTCTGAAACCTCCCTCTGGTCTTCTCATTACTGAAATGTTTCCACACAAACACCAGGTGTAGAGTTCTGGGTTTCATTAACTTGAACAAACATTCATTTCTGCCAGCTCACATTCTCTATAATTAAATTCCAACGTGTAGAATCCCATCGAGCCCCCTGGCAAAATGTTGACTTAAAACTGCTGTTCGTTTATTAAATTCATTCTGGGGATGTGGGCGTCGCTGGCAAGGCCGGCATTTATTCCCCATCCCGAGTTACCCTGAGAAGGTGGTGGTGGGCCTTCTCCCTGACCCACTGCGGGCCGTGGGGAGAAGGACCTTCTCACTGACCCACTGCGGGCCGTGGGGAGATGGACCTTCTCCCTGACTCACTGCGGGCCGTGGGGAGATGGACCTTCTCCCTGACCCACTGCGGGCTGTGGGGAGATGGACCTTCTCCCTGACACACTGCAGTCCGTGGGGAGATGGACCTTCTCACTGATCCACTGCGGGCCGTGGGGATGTGGACCTTCTCCCTGACCCACTGTGGGCCGTGGGGAGAAGGACCTTCTCACTGACCCACTGAGGGCCGTGGGGAGATGGACCTTCTCCCTGACCCACTGTGGGCCGTGGGGAGATGGACCTTCTTCCTGACCCACTGTGGGCCGTGGGGAGATGGACCTTCTCCCTGACCCACTGCGGGCTGTGGGGAGATGGACCTTCTCCCTGACACACTGCAGTCCGTGGGGAGATGGACCTTCTCACTGATCCACTGCGGGCCGTGGGGATGTGGACCTTCTCCCTGACCCACTGCGGGCCTAGGGCAGATGGACCTTCTCCCTGACCCACTGCAGGCCGTGGGGAGATGGACCTTCTCCCTGACCCACTGCGGGCCGTAGGGAGATGGACCTTCTCCCTGACCCACTGCGGGCCGTGGGGAGATGGACCTTCTCCCTGACCCACTGCGGGCCGTGGAAGATGGACCTTCTCCCTGACCCACTGTGGGCCGTGGGGAGATGGACCTTCTCCCTGACCCACTGCGGGCCGTGGGGAGATGGACCTTCTCCCTGACCCACTGCGGGCCGTGGGGAGATGGACCTTCTCCCTGACCCACTGCGGGCCGTTGGGAGATGGACCTGCTCCCTGACCCACTGCGGGCCGTGGGGAGATGGACCTTCTCCCTGACCCACTGCGGGCCGTGGGGAGATTTACCTTCTCACTGACCCACTGCAGGCCGTGGGGAGATGGACCTTCTCACTGACCCACTGCGGGCCGTGGGGATGTGGACCTTCTCCCTGAACCACTGCGGGCCTAGGGGAGATGGACCTTCTCCCTGACGCACTGCAGGCCGTGGGGAGATGGACCTTCTCCCTGACCCACTGCGGGCCGTGGGGAGATGGACCTTCTCCCTGACCCACTGCTGGCCTTGGGGAGATGGACCTTCTCCCTGACCCACTGCGGGCCGTGGGGAGATGGACCTTCGCACTGACCCACTGCGGGCCGTGGGGAGATGGACCTTCTCCCTGACCCACTGCGGGCCGTGGGAAGATGGACCTGCTCCCTGACCCACTGCGGGCCGTGGGGAGATGGACCTTCTACCTGACCCACTGCGGGCTGTGGGGAGATGGACCTTCTCCCTGACCCACTGCGGGCCGTGGGGAGATGGACCTTCTCCCTGACCCACTGCGGACCGTGGGGAGATGGACCTTCTATAAGTTGATGAGTGAAGGTTGAATTGAGATTGGTTCCCCTGGTGTTGATGTCTGAGGGAAGGATCATTGCCAATAGTCTGACTGCAGCAGGACATTAAAATAAGGCAAAGAAAATCGAAAAACCTCTAATTTATCCTTTTTATTCCCTTTCCGAGCTTTATTGAAGTTTTTAAACAAACCGTCGCCCAAAATAGTCGAGTTTGTGATAAAAGTTAGAGATCCATCATAATTCTGAGCAGGATTTCCATTTCCTTTTGGGGTTTTGTCAATGAGTTGGTGTAAAAGTCTCTGGTTTGGAGCTGATTTATTGTCTCTTTAACCCTCAGACAGTATTGAGTATCGGGGTGAATCTCTGACCCGTTTTATCATCTCGCTGCCTCTGTCCTGTCGCATTGTGGGAGAATCTTTCAGCTCAGCACTGGCCCACTAAATGCTGCTAATTTTATTCTTGGCCCAATAATTAACCTCCGAATTGAGCAACTCTGCTCGAAAATTAACTCTAACAAAGGGCCTGATCACTCGGTGATGGGAAGTGACAGGAATCGGCGGGATTGTACTTTCTGGAGCCACTAACTTCTGTGCTCAATAATACACTAATGAACATCATTAACCAGGGGACTGAACCGTGCTGATAGCGAGTGGTTTAGTTAGTGAGAACGGCAGGCTCTTAGTCACACGACACAGTGTAAACCCGAGATAGCAACACTTAAAGCCGGCAAATCAATGTCAAGGGGTGAGTGGATTTGTAGAAGTAACAATGATTCATAAGATGCTCCGTTTAAGCCCCAGTGTCCCAGGAGCGGTTTCTGTAATATATGATCCTTCTATTGAAATATCTTCCCTTCCCGAGTTGATGCAGCCACACACAGCAGGAGCCTGTTGTGTCTCTCTCTCCCTGGGCTGTCTGGTGATGTTTCATTGCTGTTTCAACAACAACTTGCATTTATATAGTGCCTTTAACATAGTAAATCCCCCCAAGGCACTTCACAGGAGCGTGAATCAGACACACCGGGTCACATAAGGAGATATTAGGACAGGTGACCAAAAGCTTGGTCAAAGAGGGAGGTTTTAAGGAGCGTCTTAAAGGAGGAGAGAGAGGCGGAGAGGTTTAGGGAGGGAATTCCAGAGCAAAGGGCCCAGGCAGCTGAAGGCACGGCCGCCAATGGTGGAGCGATTAAAATCGGGGATGGACAAGAGGGCAGAATTGGAGGAGCGCAGAGATCTCGGAGGATTGTGGGGCTGGAGGAGGTTACAGAGATAGGGAGGGGTGAGACTATTGGAGGGATTTGAACACAAGGATGAGAATTTTTATTTGAGGCGTTGCTGGACTGGCAGCCAATGTAGGTCAGTGGGCACAGGGGTGAGGGGTGAACGGGACTGGGTGTGAGTTAGGACACGGGGCAGTGAGCACAGGGGTGAGGGGTGAACGGGACTTGGTGTGAGTTAGGACACGGGGCAGTGAGCACAGGGGTGAGGGGTGAACGGGACCTGGTGTGAGTTAGGACACGGGGCAGTGAGCACAGGGGTGAGGGGTGAACGGGACTTGGTGTGAGTTAGGACACGGGGCAGTGAGCACAGGGGTGAGGGGTGAACGGGACTTGGTGTGAGTTTGGACACGGGGCAGTGAGCACAGGGGGTGATGGGTGAACGGGACTTGGTGTGAGTTAGGACACGGGGCAGTGAGCACAGGGGTGATGGGTGAACGGGACTTGGTATGAGTTAGGACACGGGGCAGTGAGCACAGGGGTGATGGGTGAACGGGACTTGGTGTGAGATAGGACACGGGGCAGTGAGCACAGGGGGTGATGGGTGAATGGGACAGGGTGGGAGGTAGGACACGGGGCAGTGAGCACAGGGGTTGATGGGTGAACGGGACTGGGTGTGAGTTAGGACACGGGGCGGTGAGCACAGGGGTGAGGGGTGAACAGCACATGGTGTGAGTTAGGACACGGGGCAGTGAGCAGAGGGGTCAGGGGTGAACGGGACTGGGTGTGAGTTAGGACACGGGGCAGTGAGCACAGGGGGTGAGGGGTGAAAGGGACTTGGTGTGAGTTAGGACACGGGGCAGTGAGCACAGGGGGTGATGGGTGAACGGGACTGGGTGCGAGTTAGGACACGGGGCAGTGAGCACGGGGTGATGGGTGAACGGGACTGGGTGTGAGTAAGGACACGGGGCAGTGAGCACAGGTGTGAGGGGTGAACGGGACTGGGTGTGAGTTAGGACACGGGGCAGTGAGCACAGGGGGTGATGGGTGAACGGGACTGGGTGCGAGTTAGGACACGGGGCAGTGAGCACAGGGGGTGATGGGAGAACGGGACTGGGTGTGAGTTAGGACACGGGGCAGTGAGCACAGGGGGTGATGGGTGAACGGGACTGGGTGTGAGTTAGGACACGGGGCAGTGAGCACAGGGGGTGATGGGTGAACGGGACTGGGTGTGAGTTAGGACACGGGGCAGTGAGCACAGGGGGTGATGGGTGAACGGGACTGGGTGTGAGTTAGGACACGGGGCAGTGAGCACAGCGGGTGATGGGTGTCTGGGACTGGGTGTGAGTTAGGACACGGGGCAGTGAGCACAGGGGGTGATGGGTGAACGGGACTGGGTGTGAGTTAGGACACGGGGCAGTGAGCACAGGGGTGATGGGTGAACGGGACTGGGTGTGAGTTAGGACACGGGGCAGTGAGCACAGGGGGTGATGGGTGAACGGGACTGGGTGTGAGTTAGGACACGGGGCAGTGAGCACAGGTGTGAGGGGTGAACGGGACTTGGTGTGAGTTAGGACACGGGGCAGTGAGCACAGGGGTGAGGGGTGAATGGCACTTGGTGTGAGTTAGGACACGGGGCAGTGAGCACAGGGGTGAAGGGTGAATGGGACTGGGTGTGAGTTAGGACACGGGGCAGTGAGCACAGGGGGCGATGGGTGAACGGGACTTGGTGTGAGTTAGGACACGGGGCAGTGAGCACAGGGGGTGATGGGTGAACGGGACTGGGTGTGAGTTAGGACACGGGGCAGTGAGCACAGGGGGTGATGGGTGAACGGGACTGGGTGTGAGTTAGGACACGGTGCAGTGAGCACAGGGGGTGATGGGTGAACGGGACTGGGTGTGAGTTAGGACACGGGGCAGTGAGCACAGGGGTGAGCGGTGAACAGGACTTGGTGTGAGTTAGGACACGGGGCAGTGAGCACAGGGGGTGATGGGTGAACGGGACAGGGTGTGAGTTAGGACACGGGGCAGTGAGCACAGGGGGTGATGGGTGAACGGGACTGGGTGTGAGTTAGGACACGGGGCAGTGAGCACAGGGGGTGATGGGTGAACGGGACTGGGTGTGAGTTAGGACACGGGGCAGTGAGCACAGGGGGTGATGGGTGAACGGGACTGGGTGTGAGTTAGGACACGGGGCAGTGAGCACGGGGTGATGGGTGAACGGGACTGGGTGTGAGTAAGGACACGGGGCAGTGAGCACAGGTGTGAGGGGTGAACGGGACTGGGTGTGAGTTAGGACACGGGGCAGTGAGCACAGGGGGTGATGGGTGAACGGGACTTGGTGTGAGTTAGGACACGGGGCAGTGAGCACAGGGGGTGATGGGTGAACGGGACTGGGTGTGAGTTAGGACACGGGGCAGTGAGCACAGGGGGTGATGGGTGAACGGGACTGGGTGTGAGTTAGGACACGGGGCAGTGAGCACAGGGGTGAGCGGTGAACAGGACTTGGTGTGAGTTAGGACACGGGGCAGTGAGCACAGGGGGTGATGGGTGAACGGGACAGGGTGTGAGTTAGGACACGGGGCAGTGAGCACAGGGGGTGATGGGTGAACGGGACTGGGTGTGAGTTAGGACACGGGGCAGTGAGCACAGGGGGTGATGGGTGAACGGGACTGGGTGTGAGTTAGGACACGGGGCAGTGAGCACAGGGGTGATGGGTGAATGGGACTGGGTGTGAGTTAGGACACGGGGCAGTGAGCACAGGGGGTGATGGGTGAACGGGACTGGGTGTGAGTTAGGACACGGGGCAGTGAGGACGGGTGAGGGGTGAACGGGACTTGGTGTGAGTTAGGATACGGGGCAGTGAGCACAGGGGTGAGGGGTGAACGGGACTGGGTGTGAGTTAGGACACGAGGCAGTGAGCACGGGGTGAGGGGTGAACGGGACTGGGTGTGAGTTAGGACACGGGGCAGTGAGCACAGGGGGTGATGGGTGAACGGGACTTGGTGTGAGTTAGGACACGGGGCAGTGAGCACAGGGGTGAGGGGTGAACGGGACTTGGTGTGAGTTAGGACACGGGGCAGTGAGCACAGGGGGTGATGGGTGAACGGGACTGGGTGTGAGTTAGGACACGGGGCAGTGAGCACAGGGGGTGAGGGGTGAACGGGACTGGGTGCGAGTTAGGACACGGGGCAGTGAGCACAGGGGTGATGGGTGAACAGGATTGGGTGTGAGTTAGGACACGGGGCAGTGAGCACAGGGGGTGATGGGTGAACGGGACTGGGTGTGAGTTAGGACACGGGGCAGTGAGCACAGGGGGTGATGGGTGAACGGGACTGTGTGTGAGTTAGGACACGGGGCAGTGAGCACAGGGGGTGATGGGTGAACGGGACTGGGTGTCAGTTAGGACACGGGGCAGTGAGCACAGGGGTGAGGGGTGAACGGGACTTGGTGTGAGTTAGGACACGGGGCAGTGAGCACAGGGGGTGATGGGTGAACGGGACTGGGTGTGAGTTAGGACACGGGGCAGTGAGCACAGGGGGTGATGGGTGAACGGGACTGGGTGTGAGTTAGGACACGGGGCAGTGAGCACAGGGGGTGATGGGTGAACGGGACTGGGTGTGAGTTAGGACACGGGGCAGTGAGCACAGGGGTGAGGGGTGAACGGGACTGGGTGTGAGTTAGGACACGGGGCAGTGAGCACAGGGGGTGATGGGTGAACGGGACTTGGTGTGAGTTAGGACACGGGGCAGTGAGCACAGGGGGTGATGGGTGAACGGGACTGGGTGTGAGTTAGGACACGGGGCAGTGAGCACAGAGGTGATGGGTGAACGGGACTGGGTGTGAGTTAGGACACGGGGCAGTGAGCACAGAGGTGAGGGGTGAACGGGACTGGGTGTGAGTTAGGACACGGGGCAGTGAGCACAGGGGGTGAGGGGTGAACGGGACTTGGTGTGAGTTAGGACACGGGGCAGTGAGCACAGGGGGTGAGGGGTGAACGGGACTGGGTGTGAGTTAGGACACGGGGCAGTGAGCACAGGGGGTGATGGGTGAACGGGACTGGGTGTGAGTTAGGACACAGGGCAGTGAGCACAGGGGGTGATGGGTGAACGGGACTGGGTGTGAGTTAGGACACGGGGCAGTGAGCACAGGGGGTGATGGGTGAACGGGACTGGGTGTGAGTTAGGACACGGGGCAGTGAGCACAGGGGGTGATGGGTGAACGGGACTGGGTGTGAGTTAGGACACGGGGCAGTGAGCACAGGGGGTGATGGGTGAACGGGACTGGGTGTGAGTTAGGACACGGGGCAGTGAGCACAGGGGGTGATGGGTGAACGGGACTGGGTGCGAGTTAGGACACGGGGCAGTGAGCACAGGGGGTGATGGGTGAACGGGACTGGGTGTGAGTTAGGACACGGGGCAGTGAGCACAGGGGGTGATGGGTGAACGGGACTGGGTGTGAGTTAGGACACGGGGCAGTGAGCACAGGGGGTGAGGGGTGAACGGGACTTGGTGCGAGTTAGGACACAGGGCAGTGAGCACAGGGGGTGATGGGTGAACGGGACTGGGTGTGAGTTAGGACACGGGGCAGTGAGCACAGGGGGTGATGGGTGAACGGGACTGGGTGTGAGTTAGGACACGGGGCAGTGAGCACAGGGGTGAGGGGTGAACGGGACTGGGTGTGTGTTAGGACACGGGGCAGCGAGCACAGGGGGTGATGGGTGAACGGGACTGGGTGTGAGTTAGGACACGGGGCAGTGAGCACAGGGGGTGATGGGTGAACGGGACTGGGTGTGAGTTAGGACACGGGGCAGTGAGCACAGGGGGTGATGGATGAACGGGACTGGGTGTGAGTTAGGACACGGGGCAGTGAGCACAGGGGGTGATGGGTGAACGGGACTGGGTGTGAGTTAGGACACGGGGCAGTGAGCACAGGGGGTGATGGGTGAACGGGACTGGGTGTGAGTTAGGACACGGGGCAATGAGCACAGGGGGTGATGGGCGAACGGGGCTCGGTGCGAGTTAGGACACGGGGCAGTGAGCACAGGGGGTGATGGGTGAACGGGACTGGGTGTGAGTTAGGACACGGGGCAGTGAGCACAGGGGGTGATGGGTGAACAGGACTGGGTGTGAGTTAGGACACGGGGCAGTGAGCACAGGGGGTGAGGGGTGAACGGGACTGGGTGTGAGTTAGGACACGGGGCAGTGAGCACAGGGGGTGATGGGTGAACGGGACTTGCTGTGAGTTAGGACACGGGGCAGTGAGCACAGGGGGTGATGGGTGAACGGGACTGGGTGTGAGTTAGGACACGGGGCAGTGAGCACGGGGTGATGGGTGAACGGGACTGGGTGTGAGTTAGGACACGGGGCAGAGAGCACAGGGGGTGAGGGGTGAACGGGACTTGGTGCGAGTTAGGACACAGGGCAGTGAGCACAGGGGGTGATGGGTGAACGGGACTGGGTGTGAGTTAGGACACGGGGCAATGAGCACAGGGGGTGATGGGTGAACGGGACTTGGTGTGAGTTAGGACACGGGGCAGTGAGCACAGGGGGTGATGGGTGAACGGGACTGGGTGTGAGTTAGGACACGGGGCAGTGAGCACAGGGGGTGAGGGGTGAACGGGACTGGGTGTGAGTTAGGACACGGGGCAGTGAGCACAGGGGGTGAGGGGTGAACGGGACTGGGTGTGAGTTAGGACACGGGGCAGTGAGCACAGGGGGTGATGGGTGAACGGGACTTGGTGTGAGTTAGGACACGGGGCAGTCAGCACAGGGGGTGAGGGGTGAACGGGACTGCGTGTGAGTTAGGACACGGGGCAGTGAGCACAGTGGGTGATGGGTGAACGGGACTGGGTGTGAGTTAGGACACGGGGCAGTGAGCACAGGGGGTGATGGGTGAACGGGACTGGGTGTGAGTTAGGACACGGGGCAGTGAGCACAGGGGGTGATGGGTGAACGGGACTGGGTGTGAGTTAGGACACGGGGCAGTGAGCACAGGGGGTGATGGGTGAACGGGACTGGGTGTGAGTTAGGACACGGGGCAGTGAGCACAGAGGGTGATGGTGAACGGGACTGGGTGTGAGGTAGGACACGGGGCAATGAGCACAGGGGGTGATGGGTGAACAGGACTTGGTGTGAGTTAGGACACGGGGCAGTGAGCACAGGGGGTGATGGGTGAACGGGACTGGGTGTGAGTTAGGACATGGGGCAGTGAGCACAGGGGGTGATGGGTGAACGGGACTGGGTGTGAGTTAGGACACGGGGCAGTGAGCACAGGGGGTGATGGGTGAACGGGACTGGGTGTGAGTTAGGACACGAGGCAGTGAGCACAGTGGTGAGGGGTGAATGGGACTGGGTGTGAGTTAGGACACGGGGCAGTGAGCACAGGGGGTGAGGGGTGAACGGGACTGGGTGTGAGTTAGGACACGGGGCAGTGAGCACAGGGGGTGATGGGTGAACGGGACTGGGTGTGAGTTAGGACACGGGCCAGTGAGCACAGGGGGTGATGGGCGAACGGGACTGGGTGTGAGTTAGGACACGGGGCAGTGAGCACAGGGGGTGAGGGGTGAACGGGACTGGGTGTGAGTTAGGACACGGGGCAGTGAGCACAGGGGGTGATGGGTGAACAGGACTTGGTGTGAGTTAGGACACGGGGCAGTGAGCACAGGGGGTGTTGGGTGAACGGGACTGGGTGTGAGTTAGGACACGGGGCAGTGAGCACAGGGGGTGATGGGTGAACGGGACTCGGTGTGAGTTAGTACACGGGGCAGTGAGCACAGGGGGTGATGGGTGAACGGGACTGGGTGTGAGTTAGGACACGGGGCAGTGAGCACAGAGGGTGATGGGTGAACGGGACTCGGTGTGAGTTAGTACACGGGGCAGTGAGCACAGGGGGTGATGGGTGAACGGGACTGGGTGTGAGTTAGGACACGGGGCAGTGAGCACAGGGGGTGATGGGTGAACGGGACTTGGTGTGAGTTAGGACACGGGGCAGTGAGCACAGGGGGTGATGGGTGAACGGGACTGGGTGTGAGTTAGGACACGGGGCAGTGAGCACAGGGGGTGATGGGTGAACGGGACTGGGTGTGAGTTAGGACACGGGGCAGTGAGCACAGGGGGTGATGGGTGAACGGGACTGGGTGTGAGTTAGGACACGGGGCAGTGAGCACAGGGGTGAGGGGTGAACGGGACTGGGTGTGAGTTAGGACATGGGGCAGTGAGCACAGGGGGTGATGGGTGAACGGGACAGGGTGTGAGTTAGGACACGGGGCAGTGAGCACAGGGGTGATGGGTGAACGGGACTGAGTGTGAGTTAGGACACGGGGCAGTGAGCACAGGGGGTGATGGGTGAACGGGACTGGGTGTGAGTTAGGACACGGGGCAGTGAGCACAGGGGCTGAGGGGTGAACGGGACTGGGTGTGAGTTAGGACACGGGGCAGTGAGCACAGGGGGTGATGGGTGAACGGGACTGGGTGTGAGTTAGGACACGGGGCAGTGAGCACCGGGGGTGATGGGTGAACGGGGCTCGGTGTGAGTTAGGACACGGGGCAGTGAGCACAGGGGGTGATGGGTGAACGGGACTGGGTGTGAGTTAGGACACGGGGCAGTGAGCACCGGGGGTGATGGGTGAACGGGGCTCGGTGTGAGTTAGGACACGGGGCAGTGAGCACAGGGGTGATGGGTGAACGGGACTGGGTGTGAGTTAGGACACGGGGCAGTGAGCACAGGGGGTGATGGGTGAACGGGACTGGGTGTGAGTTAGGACACGGGGCAGTGAGCACAGGGGGTGATGGGTGAATGGGACTGGGTGTGAGTTAGGACACGGGGCAGTGAGCACAGGGGGTGAGGGGTGAACGGGACTGGGTGTGAGTTAGGACACGGGGCAGTGAGCACAGGGGGTGAGGGGTGAACGGGACTTGGTGTGAGTTAGGACATGGGGCAGTGAGCACAGGGGTGATGGGTGAACGGGACTGGGTGTGAGTTAGGACGCGGGGCAGTGAGCACAGGGGGTGAGGGGTGAACGGGACTGGGTGTGAGTTAGGACACGGGGCAGTGAGCACAGGGGTGATGGGTGAACGGGACTGAGTGTGAGTTAGGACACGGGGCAGTGAGTACAGGGGGTGCTGGGTGAACGGGACTGGGTGTGAGGACACGGGGCAGTGAGCATGGGGGGCGATGGGTGAACGGGACTGGGTGTGAGTTAGGACACGGGGCAGAGAGCACAGGGGGTGCTGGGTGAACGGGACTGGGTGTGAGTTAGGACACGGGGCAGTGAGCACAGGGGGTGATGGGTGAACGGGACTGGGTGTGAGTTAGGACACGGGGCAGTGAGCACAGGGGGTGAGGGGTGAACAGGACTGGGTGTGAGTTAGGACACGAGGCAGTGAGCACAGCGGGTGATGGGTGAACGGGACTGGGTGTGAGTTAGGACACGGGGCAGTGAGCACAGTGGGTGATGGGTGAACGGGACTGGGTGTGAGTTAGGACACGGGGCAGTGAGCACAGTGGTGAGGGGTGAACGGGACTTGGTGTGAGTTAGGACACGGGGCAGTGAGCACAGAGGGTGATGGGTGAACGGGACTCGGTGTGAGTTAGGACACGGGGCAGTGAGCACAGGGGGTGAGGGGTGAACAGGACTTGGTGTGAGTTAGGACACGGGGCAGTGAGCACAGGGGGTGATGGGTGAACGGGACTGGGTGTGAGTTAGGACACGGGGCAGTGAGCACAGTGGGTGATGGGTAAACGGGACTGAGTGTGAGTTAGGACACGGGGCAGTGAGCACAGGGGGTGATGGGTGAACGGGACTGGGTGTGAGTTAGGACACGGGGCAGTGAGCACAGGGGGTGATGGGTGAACGGGACTGGGTGCGAGTTAGGACACGGGGCAGTGAGCACAGGGGGTGATGGGTGAACGGGACTGGGTGTGAGTTAGGACACGGGGCAGTGAGCACAGGGGGTGATGGGTGAACGGGACTGGGTGTGAGGACACGGGGCAGTGAGCACAGGGGGTGATGGGTGAACGGGACTGGGTGTGAGTTAGGACACGGGGCAATGAGCACAGGGGTGAGGGGTGAACGGGACTCGGTGTGAGTTAGGACACGGGGCAGTGAGCACAGGGGGTGATGGGTGAACGGGACTGGGTGTGAGTTAGGACACGGGGCAGTGAGCACAGGGGGTGATGGGTGAACGGGACCGGGTGTGAGTTAGGACACGGGGCAGTGAGCACAGGGGGTGATGGGTGAACGGGACTGGGTGTGAGTTAGGACACGGGGCAGTGAGCACAGGGGGTGATGGGTAAACGGGACTGGGTGTGAGTTAGGACACAGGGCAGTGAGCACAGCGGGTGATGGGTGAACGGGACTGGGTGTGAGTTAGGACACGGGGCAGTGAGCACAGGGGGTGATGGGTGAACGGGACTGGGTGTGAGTTAGGACACGGGGCAGTGAGCACAGTGGGTGATGGGTGAACGGGACTGGGTGTGAGTTAGGACACGGGGCAGTGAGCACAGTGGGTGATGGGTGAACGGGACTGGGTGTGAGTTAGGACACGGGGCAGTGAGCACAGGGGGTGAGGGGTGAACGGGACTGGGTGTGAGTTAGGACACAGGGCAGTGAGCACAGGGGGTGATGGGTGAACGGGACTGGGTGCGAGTTAGGACACGGGGCAGTGAGCACAGGGGGTGATGGGTGAACGGGACTGTGTGTGAGTTAGGACACGGGGCAGTGAGCACAGGGGGTGATGGGTGAACGGGACTGGGTGTGAGTTAGGACACGGGGCAGTGAGCACAGGGGTGATGGGTGAACGGGACTGGGTGTGAGTTAGGACACGGGGCAGTGAGCACAGGGGGTGATGGGTGAACGGGACTGGGTGTGAGTTAGGACACGGGGCAGTGAGCACAGGGGGTGATGGGTGAACGGGACTGGGTGTGAGTTAGGACACGGGGCGGTGAGCACAGGGGGTGATGGGTGAACGGGACTGGGTGTGAGTTAGGACACGGGGCAGTGAGCACAGGGGGTGATGGGTAAACGGGACTGGGTGCGAGTTAGGACACGGGGCAGTGAGGACGGGGTGATGGGTGAACGGGACTGGGTGTGAGTTCGGACACGGGGCAGTGAGCACAGGGGTGATGGGTGAACGGGACTGTGAGAGATTTTGGACACGGGGCAGTGAGCACAGTGGGTGATGGGTGAACGGGACTTGGTGTGAGTTAGGACACGGGGCAGTGAGCACAGGGGTGATGGGCGAACGGGGCTCGTGCGAGTTAGGACACGGGGCAGTGAGCACAGGGGTGATGGGTGAATGGGACTGGGTGTGAGTTAGGACACGGGGCAGTGAGCACAGGGGGTGATGGGTGAACGGGACTTGGTGTGAGTTAGGACACGGGGCAGTGAGCACAAGGGGTGATGGGTGAATGGGACTGGGTGTGAGTTAGGACACGGGGCAGTGAGCACAAGGGGTGATGGGTGAACGGGACTGGGTGTGAGTTAGGACACGGGGCAGTGAGCACAGGCGGTGAGGGGTGAACGGGACTGGGTGTGAGTTAGGACACGGGGCAGTGAGCACAGAGGGTGATGGGTGAACGGGACTGGGTGTGAGTTAGGACACGGGGCAGTGAGCACAGGGGGTGATGGGTGAACGGGACTTGGTGTGAGTTAGGACACGGGGCAGTGAGCACAGGGGGTGATAGGTGAACGGGACTTGGTGTGAGTTAGGACACGGGGCAGTGAGCACAAGGGGTGATGGGTGAACGGGACTGGGTGTGAGTTAGGACACGGGGCAGGGAGCACAGGGGGTGATAGGTGAACGGGACTGGGTGTGAGTTAGGACACGGGGCAGTGAGCACAAGGGGTGATGGGTGAACGGGACTGGGTGTGAGTTAGGACACGGGGCAGTGAGCACAGGGGGTGATGGGTGAACGGGACTTGGTGTGAGTTAGGACACGGGGCAGTGAGCACAAGGGGTGATGGGTGAACGGGACTGGGTGTGAGTTAGGACACGGGGCAGTGAGCACAGGGGGTGATGGGTGAACGGGACTGGGTGTGAGTTAGGACACGGGGCAGTGAGCACGGGGTGAGGGGTGAACGGGACTTGGTGTGAGTTAGGACAAGGGGCAGTGAGCACAGGGGGTGATGGGTGAACGGGACTGGGTGTGAGTTAGGACACGGGGCAGTGAGCACAGGGGGTGATGGGCGAACGGGGCTCGGTGCGAGTTAGGACACGGGGCAGTGAGCACAGAGGGTGATGGGTGAACGGGACTGGGTGTGAGTTAGGACACGGGGCAGTGAGCACAGGGGGTGATGGGTGAATGGGACTGGGTGTGAGTTAGGACACGGGGCAGTGAGCACAGGGGGTGATGGGTGAACGGGACTGGGTGTGAGTTAGGACACGGGGCAGTGAGCACAGGGGGTGATGGGTGAACGGGACTGGGTGTGAGTTAGGACACGGGGCAGTGAGCACAGGGGGCGATGGGTGAACGGGAGTCGGTGTGAGTTAGGACACGGGGCAGTGAGCACAGAGGGTGATGGGTGAACGGGACTCGGTGTGAGTTAGGACACGGGGCAGTGAGCACAGGGGGGTGATGGGTGAACGGGACTGGGTGCGAGTTAGGACACGGGGCAGTGAGCACGGGGTGATGGGTGAACGGGACTGGGTGTGAGTTAGGACACGGGGCAGTGAGCACAGGGGCGAGGGGTGAACGGGACTGGGTGTGAGTTAGGACACGGGGCAGTGAGCACAGGGGGTGATGGGTGAACGGGACTGGGTGTGAGTTAGGACACAGGGCAGTGAGCACAGGGGGTGATGGGGGAACGGGACTGGGTGTGAGTTAGGACACGGGGCAGTGAGCATGGGGGGTGATGGGTGAACGGGACTGGGTGTGAGTTAGGACACGGGGCAGTGAGCACAGGAGGTGATGGGTGAACGGGACTGGGTGTGAGTTAGGACACGGGGCAGTGAGCACAGGGGGTGATGGGTGAACGGGACTGGGTGTGAGTTAGGACACAGGGCAGTGAGCACAGGGGGTGATGGGTGAACGGGACTGGGTGTGAGTTAGGACACGGGGCAGTGAGCACAGGGGGTGATGGGTGAACGGGACTGGGTGTGAGTTAGGACACGGACAGCGAGCACAGGGGGTGATGGGTGAACGGGACTGGGTGTGAGTTAGGACACGGGGCGGTGAGCACAGGGGGTGATGGGTGAACGGGACTGGGTGTGAGTTAGGACACGGGGCAGTGAGCACAGGGGGTGATGGGTGAACGGGACTGGGTGTGAGTTAGGACACGGGGCAGTGAGCACAGGGGGTGATGGGTGAACGGGACTGGGTGAGGGTTAGGACACGGGGCAGTGAGCACAGGGGGTGAGGGGTGAACGGGACTGGGTGTGAGTTAGGACACGGGGCAGTGAGCACAGGGGGTGATGGGTGAACGGGACTGGGTGTGAGTTAGGACACGGGGCAGCGAGCACAGGGGGTGATGGGTGAACGGGACTGGGTGTGAGTTAGGACACGGGGCAGTGAGCACAGGGGGGTGAGGGGTGAACGGGACTGGGTGTGAGTTAGGACACGGGGCAGTGAGCACAGGGGGTGAGGGTGTGAACGGGACTGGGTGTGAGTTAGGACACGGGGCAGTGAGCACGGGTGAGGGGTAAACGGGACTTGGTGTGAGTTAGGACACGGGGCAGTGAGCACAGGGGGTGATGGGTGAACGGGACTGGGTGTGAGTTAGGACACGGGGCAGTGAGCACAGAGGGTGATGGGTGAACGGGACTTGGTGTGAGTTAGGACACGGGGCAGTGAGCACAGGGGGTGATGGGTGAACGGGACTGGGTGTGAGTTAGGACACAGGGCAGTGAGCACAGGGGGTGATGGGTAAACGGGACTGGGTGCGAGTTAGGACACGGGGCAGTGAGCACGGGGTGATGGGTGAACGGGACTGGGTGTGAGTTCGGACACGGGGCAGTGAGCACAGGGGGTGATGGGTGAACGGGACTGTGAGAGATTTTGGACACGGGGCAGTGAGCACAGTGGGTGATGGGCGAACGGGGCTCGGTGCGAGTTAGGACACGGGGCAGTGAGCACAGGGGGTGATGGGTGAATGGGACTGGGTGTGAGTTAGGACACGGGGCAGTGAGCACAGAGGGTGATGGGTGAACGGGACTGGGTGTGAGTTAGGACACGGGGCAGTGAGCACAGGGGGTGATGGGTGAATGGGACTGGGTGTGAGTTAGGACACGGGGCAGTGAGCACAGGGGGTGATGGGTGAACGGGACTGGGTGTGAGTTAGGACACGGGGCAGTGAGCACAGGGGGTGAGGGGTGAACGGGACTGGGTGTGAGTTAGGACACGGGGCAGTGAGCACAGGGGGTGATGGGTGAACGGGACTGGGTGTGAGTTAGGACACGGGGCAGTGAGCACGGGGTGGTGGGTGAACGGGACTGGGTGTGAGTTAGGACACGGGGCAGTGAGCGCAGGGGGTGATGGGTGAACGGGACTGGGTGTGAGTTAGGACACGGGGCAGTGAGCACAGGGGGTGATGGGTGAACGGGACTGGGTGTGAGTTAGGACACGGGGCAGTGAGCACAGGGGGTGATGGGTGAACGGGACTGGGTGTGAGTTAGGACACGGGGCAGTGAGCACAGTGGTGAGGGGTGAACGGGACTGGGTGTGAGTTAGGACACGGGGCAGTGAGCACAGGGGGTGATGGGTGAACGGGACTGGGTGTGAGTTTGGACACGGGGCAGTGAGCACAGGGGGTGATGGGTGAACGGGACTGGGTGTGAGTTAGGACACGGGGCAGTGAGCACAGGGGGTGATGGGTGAACGGGACTTGGTGTGAGTTAGGACACGGGGCAGTGAGCACAAGGGGTGATGGGTGAACGGGACTGGGTGTGAGTTAGGACACGGGGCAGTGAGCACAGGGGGTGATGGGTGAACGGGACTTGGTGTGAGTTAGGACAAGGGGCAGTGAGCACAGGGGGTGATGGGTGAACGGGACTGGGTGTGAGTTAGGACACGGGGCAGTGAGCACAGGGGGTGATGGGCGAACGGGGCTCGGTGCGAGTTAGGACACGGGGCAGTGAGCACAGAGGGTGATGGGTGAACGGGACTGGGTGTGAGTTAGGACACGGGGCAGTGAGCACAGGGGGTGATGGGTGAATGGGACTGGGTGTGAGTTAGGACACGGGGCAGTGAGCACAGGGGGTGATGGGTGAACGGGACTGGGTGTGAGTTAGGACACGGGGCAGTCAGCACAGGGTGTGATGGGTGAACGGGACTGGGTGTGAGTTAGGACACGGGGCAGTGAGCACAGGGGGTGATGGGTGAACGGGACTGGGTGTGAGTTAGGACACGGGGCAGTGAGCACAGGGGTGATGGGTGAACGGGACTGGGTGTGAGTTAGGACACGGGGCAGTGAGCACAGGGGGTGATGGGTGAACGGGACTGGGTGTGAGTTAGGACACGGGGCAGTGAGCACAGGGGGTGATGGGTGAACGGGACTGGGTGTGAGTTAGGACACGGGGCAGTGAGCACAGGGGGCGATGGGTGAACGGGAGTCGGTGTGAGTTAGGACACGGGGCAGTGAGCACAGAGGGTGATGGGTGAACGGGACTCGGTGTGAGTTAGGACACGGGGCAGTGAGCACAGGGGGTGATGGGTGAACGGGACTGGGTGCGAGTTAGGACACGGGGCAGTGAGCACGGGGTGATGGGTGAACGGGACTGGGTGTGAGTTAGGACACGGGGCAGTGAGCACAGGGGCGAGGGGTGAACGGGACTGGGTGTGAGTTAGGACACGGGGCAGTGAGCACAGGGGGTGATGGGTGAACGGGACTGGGTGTGAGTTAGGACACAGGGCAGTGAGCACAGGGGGTGATGGGTGAACGGGACTGGGTGTGAGTTAGGACACGGGGCAGTGAGCATGGGGGGTGATGGGTGAACGGGACTGGGTGTGAGTTAGGACACGGGGCAGTGAGCACAGGGGGTGATGGGTGAACGGGACTGGGTGTGAGTTAGGACACAGGGCAGTGAGCACAGGGGGTGATGGGTGAACGGGACTGGGTGTGAGTTAGGACACGGACAGCGAGCACAGGGGGTGATGGGTGAACGGGACTGGGTGTGAGTTAGGACACGGGGCGGTGAGCACAGGGGGTGATGGGTGAACGGGACTGGGTGTGAGTTAGGACACGGGGCAGTGAGCACAGGGGGTGATGGGTGAACGGGACTGGGTGTGAGTTAGGACACGGGGCAGTGAGCACAGGGGGTGATGGGTGAACGGGACTGGGTGAGGGTTAGGACACGGGGCAGTGAGCACAGGGGGGTGAGGGGTGAACGGGACTGGGTGTGAGTTAGGACACGGGGCAGTGAGCACAGGGGGTGGTGGGTGAACGGGACTGGGTGTGAGTTAGGACACGGGGCAGTGAGCACAGAGGGTGATGGGTGAACGGGACTGGGTGTGAGTTAGGACACGGGGCAGTGAGCACAGGGGGTGATGGGTGAACGGGACTGGGTGTGAGTTAGGACACGGGGCAGTGAGCACAGAGGGTGATGGGTGAACGGGACTTGGTGTGAGTTAGGACACGGGGCAGTGAGCACAGGGGGTGATGGGTGAACGGGACTGGGTGTGAGTTAGGACACAGGGCAGTGAGCACAGGGGGTGATGGGTAAACGGGACTGGGTGCGAGTTAGGACACGGGGCAGTGAGCACGGGGTGATGGGTGAACGGGACTGGGTGTGAGTTAGGACACGGGGCAGTGAGCACAGGGGGTGATGGGTGAACGGGACTGGGTGTGAGTTAGGACACAGGGCAGTGAGCACAGGGGGTGATGGGTAAACGGGACTGGGTGCGAGTTAGGACACGGGGCAGTGAGCACGGGGTGATGGGTGAACGGGACTGGGTGTGAGTTAGGACACGGGGCAGTGAGCACAGGGGGTGATGGGTGAATGGGACTGGGTGTGAGTTCGGACACGGGGCAGTGAGCACAGGGGGTGATGGGTGAACGGGACTGTGAGAGATTTTGGACACGGGGCAGTGAGCACAGTGGGTGATGGGCGAACGGGGCTCGTTGCGAGTTAGGACACGGGGCAGTGAGCACAGGGGGTGATGGGTGAATGGGACTGGGTGTGAGTTAGGACACGGGGCAGTGAGCACAGAGGGTGATGGGTGAACGGGACTGGGTGTGAGTTAGGACACGGGGCAGTGAGCACAGGGGGTGATGGGTGAATGGGACTGGGTGTGAGTTAGGACACGGGGCAGTGAGCACAGGGGGTGATGGGTGAACGGGACTGGGTGTGAGTTAGGACACGGGGCAGTGAGCACAGGGGGTGAGGGGTGAACGGGACTGGGTGTGAGTTAGGACACGGGGCAGTGAGCACAGGGGGTGATGGGTGAACGGGACTGGGTGTGAGTTAGGACACGGGGCAGTGAGCACGGGGTGGTGGGTGAACGGGACTGGGTGTGAGTTAGGACACGGGGCAGTGAGCGCAGGGGGTGATGGGTGAACGGGACTGGGTGTGAGTTAGGACACGGGGCAGTGAGCACAGGGGTGATGGGTGAACGGGACTGGGTGTGAGTTAGGACACGGGGCAGTGAGCACAGGGGGTGATGGGTGAACGGGACTGGGTGTGAGTTAGGACACGGGGCAGTGAGCACAGTGGTGAGGGGTGAACGGGACTGGGTGTGAGTTAGGACACGGGGCAGTGAGCACAGGGGGTGATGGGTGAACGGGACTGGGTGTGAGTTAGGACACGGGGCAGTGAGCACAGTGGTGAGGGGTGAACGGGACTGGGTGTGAGTTAGGACACGGGGCAGTGAGCACAGGGGGTGATGGGTGAACGGGACTGGGTGTGAGTTAGGACACGGGGCAGTGAGCACAGGGGGCGATGGGTGAACGGGACTTGGTGTGAGTTAGGACACGGGGCAGTGAGCACAGGGGGTGATGGGTGAACGGGACTGGGTGTGAGTTAGGACACGGAGCAGTGAGCACAGGGGGTGATGGGTGAACGGGACTGGGTGTGAGTTAGGACACGGGGCAGTGAGCACAGGGGGTGAGGGGTGAACGGGACTGGGTGTGAGTTAGGACACGGGGCAGTGAGCACAGGGGGTGATGGGTGAACGGGACTGGGTGTGAGTTAGGACACGGGGCAGTGAGCACGGGGTGGTGGGTGAACGGGACTGGGTGTGAGTTAGGACACGGGGCAGTGAGCACAGGGGCGAGGGGTGAACGGGACTGGGTGTGAGTTAGGACACGGGGCAGTGAGCACAGGGGCGAGGGGTGAACGGGACTGGGTGTGAGTTAGGACACGGGGCAGTGAGCACAGGGGGTGATGGGTGAACGGGACTGGGTGTGAGTTAGGACACAGGGCAGTGAGCACAGGGGGTGATGGGTGAACGGGACTGGGTGTGAGTTAGGACACGGGGCAGTGAGCATGGGGGGTGATGGGTGAACGGGACTGGGTGTGAGTTAGGACACGGGGCAGTGAGCACAGGGGGTGATGGGTGAACGGGACTGGGTGTGAGTTAGGACACAGGGCAGTGAGCACAGGGGGTGATGGGTGAACGGGACTGGGTGTGAGGTAGGACACGGGGCAGTGAGCACAGGGGGTGATGGGTGAACGGGACTGGGTGTGAGTTAGGACACGGACAGCGAGCACAGGGGGTGATGGGTGAACGGGACTGGGTGTGAGTTAGGACACGGGGCGGTGAGCACAGGGGGTGATGGGTGAACGGGACTGGGTGTGAGTTAGGACACGGGGCAGTGAGCACAGGGGGTGATGGGTGAACGGGACTGGGTGTGAGTTAGGACACGGGGCAGTGAGCACAGGGGGTGAGGGGTGAACGGGACTGGGTGTGAGTTAGGACACGGGGCAGTGAGCACAGGGGGTGAGGGGTGAACGGGACTGGGTGTGAGGACACGGGGCAGTGAGCACGGGTGAGGGGTAAACGGGACTTGGTGTGAGTTAGGACACGGGGCAGTGAGCACAGGGGGTGATGGGTGAACGGGACTGGGTGTGAGTTAGGACACGGGGCAGTGAGCACAGGGGGTGATGGGTGAACGGGACTGGGTGTGAGTTAGGACACGGGGCAGTGAGCACAGGGGGTGATGGGTGAACGGGACTGGGTGTGAGTTAGGACACGGGGCAGTGAGCACAGGGGGCGATGGGTGAACGGGACTGGGTGTGAGTTAGGACACGGGGCAGTGAGCACAGGGGGTGAGGGGTGAACGGGACTGGGTGTGAGTTAGGACACGGGGCAGTGAGCACAGGGGGTGATGGGTGAACGGGACTGGGTGTGAGTTAGGACACGGGGCAGTGAGCACAGAGGGTGATGGGTGAACGGGACTTGGTGTGAGTTAGGACACGGGGCAGTGAGCACAGGGGGTGATGGGTGAACGGGACTGGGTGTGAGTTAGGACACAGGGCAGTGAGCACAGGGGGTGATGGGTAAACGGGACTGGGTGCGAGTTAGGACACGGGCAGTGAGCACGGGGTGATGGGTGAACGGGACTGGGTGTGAGTTCGGACACGGGGCAGTGAGCACAGGGGGTGATGGGTGAACGGGACTGTGAGAGATTTTGGACACGGGGCAGTGAGCACAGTGGGTGATGGGCGAACGGGGCTCGGTGCGAGTTAGGACACGGGGCAGTGAGCACAGGGGGTGATGGGTGAATGGGACTGGGTGTGAGTTAGGACACGGGGCAGTGAGCACAGAGGGTGATGGGTGAACGGGACTGGGTGTGAGTTAGGACACGGGGCAGTGAGCACAGGGGGTGATGGGTGAACGGGACTGAGTGTGAGTTAGGACACGGGGCAGTGAGCACAGGGGGTGATGGGTGAACGGGACTGGGTGTGAGTTAGGACACGGGGCAGTGAGCACAGGGGGTGATGGGTGAACGGGACTGGGTGTGAGTTAGGACACGGGGCAGTGAGCACAGGGGGTGATGGGTGAACGGGACTGGGTGTGAGTTAGGACACGGGGCAGTGAGCACGGGGTGGTGGGTGAACGGGACTGGGTGTGAGTGAGGACACGGGGCAGTGAGCACAGGGGGTGATGGGTGAACGGGACTTGGTGCGAGTTAGGACACGGGGCAGTGAGCACAGGGGGTGATGGGTGAATGGGACTGGGTGTGAGTTAGGACACGGGCAGTGAGCACAGGGGGTGATGGGTGAACGGGACTGGGTGTGAGTTAGGACACGGGGCAGTGAGCACAGGGGGTGATGGGTGAACGGGACTGGGTGTGAGTTAGGACACGGGGCAGTGAGCACGGGGTGGTGGGTGAACGGGACTGGGTGTGAGTGAGGACACGGGGCAGTGAGCACAGGGGGTGATGGGTGAACGGGACTGGGTGTGAGTTAGGACACGGGGCAGTGAGCACAGCGGGTGATGGGTGAACGGGACTGGGTGTGAGTTAGGACACGGGGCAGTGAGCACAGGGGGTGATGGGTGAATGGGACTGGGTGTGAGTTAGGACACGGGGCAGTGAGCACAGGGGGTGATGGGTGAACGGGACTGGGTGTGAGTTAGGACACGGGGCAGTGAGCACAGGGGGTGATGGGTGAACGGGACTGGGTGTGAGTTAGGACACGGGGCAGTGAGCACAGTGGTGAGGGGTGAACGGGACTGGGTGTGAGTTAGGACACGGGGCAGTGAGCACAGGGGGCGATGGGTGAACGGGACTTGGTGTGAGTTAGGACACGGGGCAGTGAGCACAGGGGGTGATGGGTGAACGGGACTGGGTGTGAGTTAGGACACGGAGCAGTGAGCACAGGGGGTGATGGGTGAACGGGACTGGGTGTGAGTTAGGACACGGGGCAGTGAGCACAGGGGGTGATGGGTGAACGGGACTTGGTGTGAGTTAGGACACGGGGCAGTGAGCACAGGGGGTGATGGGTGAACGGGACTGGGTGTGAGTTAGGACACGGGGCAGTGAGCACAGTGGGTGATGGGTGAACGGGACTGGGTGTGAGTTAGGACACGGGGCAGTGAGCACAGGGGTGATGGGTGAACGGGACTGGGTGTGAGTTAGGACACGGGGCAGTGAGCACAGGGGGTGATGGGTGAACGGGACTTGGTGTGAGTTAGGACACGGGGCAGTGAGCACAGGGGGTGATGGGTGAACGGGACTGGGTGTGAGTTAGGACACAGGGCAGTGAGCACGGGGTGATGGGTGAACGGGACTGGGTGTGAGTTAGGACACGGGGCAGTGAGCACAGGGGGTGAGGGGTGAACGGGACTGGGTGTGAGTTAGGACACGGGGCAGTGAGCACAGGGGGCGATGGGTGAACGGGACTGGGTGTGAGTTAGGACACGGGGCAGTGAGCACAGGGGGTGATGGGTGAACGGGACTGGGTGTGAGTTAGGACACGGGGCAGTGAGCACAGGGGGTGATGGGTGAACGGGACTGGGTGTGAGTTAGGACACGGGGCAGTGAGCACAGGGGGTGATGGGTGAACGGGACTGGGTGTGAGTTAGGACACGGGGCAGTGAGCACAGGGGGTGATGGGTGAACGGGACTGGGTGTGAGTTAGGACACGGGGCAGTGAGCACAGGGGGTGATGGGTGAACGGGACTGGGTGTGAGTTAGGACACGGGGCAGTGAGCACAGGGGGTGAGGGTGAACGGGACTGGGTGTGAGTTAGGACACGGGGCAGTGAGCACAGGGGGTGACGGGTGAACGGGACTTGGTGTGAGTTAGGACACGGGGCAGTGAGCACAGGGGGTGACGGGTGAACGGGACTTGGTGTGAGTTAGGACACGGGCAGTGAGCACAGGGGGTGATGGGCGAACGGGACTGGGTGTGAGTTAGGACACGGGGCAGTGAGCACAGGGGGCGATGGGTGAACGGGACTGGGTGTGAGTTAGGACACGGGGCAGTGAGCACAGGGGGTGAGGGGTGAACGGGACTGGGTGTGAGTTAGGACACGGGGCAGTGAGCACAGGGGTGAGGGGTGAACAGGTGAGCACAGGGGGTGAGGGGTGAACGGGACTGGGTGTGAGTTAGGACACGGGGCAGTGAGCACAGGGGGTGATGGGTGAACGGGACTGGGTGTGAGTTAGGACACGGGGCAGTGAGCACAGGGGGTGATGGGTGAACGGGACTGGGTGTCGAGTTAGGACACGGGGCAGTGAGCACAGGGGTGAGGGTGAACGGGACTGGGTGTGAGTTAGGACACGAGGCAGTGAGCACAGGGGGTGAGGGGTGAACGGGACTGGTGTGAGTTAGGACACGGGGCAGTGAGCACAGGGGTGAGGGGTGAACGGGACTGGGTGCTGAGTTAGGACCGGGGCAGTGAGCACAGTGGGTGAGCGCGTGAACGGGACTGGGTGTGAGTTAGGACACGGGGCAGTGAGCACAGAGGGGGTGATGGGTGAACGGGGCTCTGGTGTGAGTTAGGACACGGGGCAG
>NC_140989.1:382210988-382255476 GCF_052327205.1 Somniosus microcephalus | reverse complement strand
CCCTCCCCCACCCTCTCTCTCTTCCCTCCCCCACCCTCTCTCTCTTCCCTCCCCCACCCTCTCTCTCTTCCCTCCCCCACCCTCTCTCTTCCCTCCCCCCACCCTCTCTCTTCCCTCCCCCCACCCTCTCTCTCTTCCCTCCCCCCACCCTCTCTCTCTTCCCTCCCCCCAACCTCTCTCTCTTCCCTCCCCCCACCCTCTCTCTCTTCCCTCCCCCCACCCTCTCTCTCTTCCCTCCCCCCACCCTCTCTCTCTTCCCTCCCCCCACCCTCTCTCTCTTCCCTCTCCCTCCCTGCCCCTCTCCCTCTCCTCCCTCCCTATTTCTCTGTCTCTCTGACGTCTGTTCCCCTGTGTCGCTCTCAGTTTTTCTTCTGCTGTGGTGCCCGATTTGCTACTACAGGCCCCGCCGTCCGCCCGCTCTCCGAGGCAAGGTAAGAGCCGGGCTCCGGCCCCACACCGCCAGGGATCAACACCCGAGGAACCCGCCCGTCGTGAACAAAGACCCTCCTCACCTGTAGAAGTCTCCGAAAGCGGCCACGGTGCGCCGGGCCTCTTCCCCCGTGTGATGAAATATTTCCATTCACCACTGCCTGTGACTGAGATCGGTTTCAGTGTCATTTCCCTTCCCCCAGACCTCATTGTATTGTGTACTGGAATGTGCTGTATTGTATACTGGAATGTGCTGGAATGTGCTGTGTGTAGGGCTCCGCCCATACCTGGCCCCGTTTGTAAGCTAGCTTCAGTCTGGCCTCAGTTTCCAGAAGGAAGATATCTCTCTCTCTTACATGTTACTTTCTAAGTTAATAAAAGCCTTGTTTTGTTCTGCTAACTTCGAGTCTCGGAATTATTGAGGCACATCAATCTTATTAACTTATTTTTCAACACTATGGATCAACTCCTGAAACCCGAACGTTTGGATTTGGATCAACATGCTCCGGACGCATCAGCACGCTTCGGACACTGGTTTGAGTGTATGGAATTCTTCCTGGACAATTCCGCAGCCGTCAAAGACGCTACGGACGCTGCGAGGATGAGACTCGGAATTCTGCGGAATTGGGTAAGCCACCGGGTTTACCCCCTCATCCAAGACGCCGAGACGTACCTGGCCGCCTGCGACATCTTAAAGGCGCATTACCAGCAGCCTACGAATGAGGTGTATGCTAGGCACCTGCTCGCTACCCGCGCACAGCGACCTGGGGAATCGGTGGAGGAGTTCCTAAGCACCCTGAAAATGCTTGGCAAAGACTGCAAGTGCCGAGATGTAAAAGCCGCAGTGTACACTGACGAGCTTGTTCGCGATGCTTTCATCACAGGCCTCAGCTCCACTTACATCCGGCAAAGACTGCTGGAAAAAACGGGGTTGGACCTGAAACGGGCTGCGGACACCGCGCGATCCCTGGATGTGGCCCAGAGAAACTCGGACGCCTACTCTTCAGCCCGCGCCGTCCACGCCGCCACGTGTGCACCGAGGGCGCCGCCATCTTGGAAGGCATCTTCCCTGCCCGACAGCCCGACACCGGCTGGGCCCCGCTCTCCCCCCAGAAGCCCTACGACAGCCGCGATGCGTCAGGGACCCAACTGCTACTTCTGCGGGCAGCCAAAGCACACCAGAAACCTGTGCCCGGCGAAAGGCACCACCTGCTTTAAGTGCGGTAAGAAGGGGCACTTCGGGAAGGTGTGCAGAGGGAACCCCGCCGGAAAACCAACCGCCGGAAAACCCGCCACCGCCGCGTGTGCGCCGTGGGTGCGGCCATCTTGGACGCCATCTTGCCCGACCTCGTGGGGTCCGCCATCTTGTGAGCAGACAGCGTGGACGCCATCTTGTATCGATCAGGGCCCTACAGTGGCATCGGTCACAGTGGACCAGACCAGGCCGCACCCGCTATCCAGATCAATGGTGGACATCGAGGTAAACGGGTGCCGGGTTAAATGCTTAATTGACAGTGGAAGCACGGAGAGCTTTATCCACCCAGAACTGGCACAACAACTCTCCCTAAAGGTGGTCCTTACTCAGGGTACCATCTCTATGGCTGATAAAACCCAGACATCGACCATTCTGGGTTACTGCACGGTACAATTGTGCGTTAACGGAACTGTATATGATAATTTTAAAGTATTAATCATGAAGAACCTATGTGCGAGCGTGATCTTGGGCCTGGATTTCCAGTGCAACCACCAAAGCATCACGCTCAAGTACGGTGGGTCCCAGCCGCCCCTCACAGTGTGCGGTCTGGCTACCCTGAAGGTAAAGCCGCCTTCGCTATTCGCGAACCTTACCCCTAACTGCCGGCCAATAGCGACCAAAAGCAGGAGGTACAGCTGGGAGGACAGGCGGTTTATCGCGACCGAGGTAGACAGGCTCCTGAAAGAGCGCATTATTGAACGCAGCAACAGCCCGTGGCGCGCCCAAGTGGTAGTGGTAAGGGGTAGCGAGAAGAAACGGATGGTGATCGACTATAGTCAAACGATCAACAGGTACACCCTACTAGACGCCTACCCGCTACCCCGCATATCAGAAATGGTGAACCAAATCGCCCAATACCGGGTGTTCTCCACCATCGACCTCAAGTCAGCGTACCACCAGCTCCCTATCAGACCAGAGGACCGCCCGTACACCGCCTTCGAGGCGAACGGACGCCTCTACCAATTCCTCAGAGTCCCCTTTGGGGTGACGAATGGGGTCTCGGTCTTCCAGAGGGAGATGGACCGCATGGTCGATGACCACCACTTGCAGGCAACCTTCCCCTACCTCGACAACGTCACCATCTGCGGTCACAACCAGCAGGATCACGACTCGAACCTCGAGAGGTTCCTGAAAACCGCACAAAAACTCAACCTCACCTACAACGAGGACAAGTGCGTTTACAACACCACGCGCCTCTGCATACTAGGCAGCGTGGTGGAGAATGGGGAAATCGGGCCAGACCCCGACCGATTGCGCCCCCTACGGGAGCTGCCCCTGCCCAACACTCCCAAAGCCCTGAAAAGGTGCCTGGGGTTATTTTCTTATTATTCCCAATGGGTCCCCAACTACTCCGACAAAGCCCGCCCCCTCTTGAAAGCATCCTCTTTCCCGCTCTCTGCTGAGGCCCACGCCGCCTTCAAAAGCATTAAGCAGGATATTGAGCGGGCCACGCTACAGGCAGTGGACGAGAACACTCCATTTCAAGTGGAAAGTGATGCGTCTGACTTCGCCTTGGCGGCCACCCTCAACCAGGCGGGGCGGCCCGTAGCTTTCTTCTCGAGGACCCTCCAAAGGCCCAAGATCAGACACTCCTCCGTGGAAAAGGAGGCCCAAGCCATCGTGGAGGCAGTGCGCCACTGGCGCCACTACCTAGCCGGCAAACGCTTCACCCTACTTACCGACCAGCGGTCGGTAGCGTTTATGTTCAATAATAAACAGAGGGGGAAGATTAAAAATGATAAGATTCTTAGGTGGCGGAGCGAGCTCTCCACCTTCGAGTACGGCATCATTTACCGGCCAGGGGCCCTTAACGAATCCCCTGACGCCCTCTCATGAGGGATGTGTGCCAGCGCCACCGGGGATCGGCTACAGACCCTCCACAACGACCTCTGCCACCCAGGGGTCACGCGGCTGTTCCACTTCATAAAGTCCCGTAACTTACCCTACTCGATTGAGGAAGTTCGGTCCCTGACCAGGAACTGCCGCACTTGCGCTGAGTGCAAGCCTCGGTTCTACCGCCCAGATAGAGCCCACTTAATCAAAGCTACACGGCCCTTTGAGCGGCTCAGCTTAGATTTCAAGGGCCCCCTCCCGTCCGTCGACCGCAATGTTTACTTCCTGAACATTGTGGACGAATACTCCCGGTTCCCATTCGCCTTCCCCTGCCCAGACATGACCAGCGCCACGGTCATTAAATGCCTCAACAGCCTGTTCTGCCTGTTCGGTATGCCGAGCTACATCCATACGGATAGGGGGGCGTCCTTCATGAGTGAAGAGCTACGCCAGTACATGCTGTCCAAGGGGATCGCCACGAGCCGTACCACCAGCTACAACCCCCGGGGTAACGGCCAAGTGGAGCGAGAGAACGGGACAGTATGGAAAGCAGTCACTCTAGCTCTAAGGACCAAGGGCCTCCCTATCTCCCGCTGGCAGGAAGTCCTCTCGGATGTGCTCCATTCGATACGGTCGCTATTGTGTACGGCCACTAATACCACGCCTCATGAACGAATGTTTGTCTTTCCCCGGAAATCCACCTCAGGCGTATCCATGCCGTCATGTCTCTCCACCCCAGGTCCGGTACTCGTGCGAAGGCATGTGAGGGGCCACAAGACGGACCCTCTCGTGGAGCCACTACACCTACTCCACGCCAACCCCCAATACGCATATGTCCGGAACGCCGACGGAAGGGAGGACACCGTGTCCATAAAAGACGTCGACCCAGCCGGCATCAACAACAACCACGGCAATAGCGGCAACGACGATCACAGCAACTCTTACCCACCCACTACTCTTTCATCACCCCCGGAAGAACACCGACCAACGGCACCACCACCAACTACCCCTCCAACAACCCTGGCGGCACCCCCGGCAGAGACCCAGGAGGCTACCGGGGACACCCAGCCGACACCCGCAGCACCGCAACAGCCACGTCGGTCGCAGAGGACTATCAAACCCCCGAAAAGACTAAATCTATAGAAGGGGTGAATGTGATGAAATATTCCATTCACCACTGCCTGTGACTGAGATCGGTTTCAGTGTCATTTCCCTTCCCCCAGACCTCATTGTATTGTGTACTGGAATGTGCTGTATTGTATACTGGAATGTGCTGTGTGTAGGGCTCCGCCCATACCTGGCCCCGTTTGTAAGCTAGCTTCAGTCTGGCCTCAGTCTCCAGAAGGAAGACATCTCTCTCTCTTACGTGTTACTTTCTAAGTTAATAAAAGCCTTGTTTTTGTTCTGCTAACTTCGAGTCTCGGAATTATTGAGGCACATCACCCCGCGCATTCAGGAGGCGCGGGGAAGAGAGAGAGACAGACTGGGGGGGGGGGCGAGTTAGACACCGCCGCGCACCTGCTCTGCGGAGCTCCGTGCCGCCACCCCCGCACCAGCCTTTACTAAGATGGCGGCGGTAGCGGCGCTCGGCTGAGGCCTGCCCCTCCAGCCTTCACAAAGATGGCGGCGATCGGGGCCGCTTGTTGACTGGGGCCGGGAGGTGCCTAGCTCGGGCGTGGGTGCGGAGGAGAGGCCGAGGCTTCGAGACCTGCCTGGAAAAACGGGGAAAGGTAGGAAAATTAATGAAATTAGGTAAAAGATTTAGAAAGTAATTAACTTTTTTTAAAAACAATATGTGTTTAAAAAGCAACGTTTTTTTGAAAGACGCAGAAAGCGGGAAAAAGAAAGGAAAATTTTGGAATCAAGATGGCGGCGACTCACCTCGGTTCAGAACGATAAGGCCCGCCCACACACGCACCGATTGGTCGACCGTCAGGTTACCAAAGCGTAGGATTGGTCAATCGTCCCGTCACTCGACCGTAGGAGGGCCCGGCCGCACGCGCCAGCAACCCGGCGTACGATTGGTCGACCTCGAGGTCACTCTGTCGCTAATGAGCGGATAATGAGATGCCAATGAGCGGAATTTTGAACGTTTTTCGGATACCGCGGGCGCGATTTTTGTCCGGCCGAAACGTAAATATGCTTACGACCGTTTTGGAAAGGTAAGCTTTCTTCCGACGTAACGCACACGTAGGTACGCTCTATAACTTTTGAGCGCATAGCCGGACAGACGCACACCCAACAGAAACTCGCCCATCACTGGATCTTTGTTCAGTCTGATTTTACAGCTCACAGCTAAAGATAAAACAGCAGAGATTTAAAAACCTGGACCCGTATTAAAGGGCCCTGTCCTCACGGACTGGAGTCACATATCGGCCCAGCCCGGGTAAGGACGGCAGGTTTCCTTCCCTAAAGGACATTGTGAACCAGTTGGGTTTTTACAACAATCCGACAGATTCATGGTCTCTGATCCCAGATTTTATTTCAATTTTTCAAACTGCCCCACGGTGGGATTTGAACTCACGTTCCCAGGATTATTAGTCCGGGAACAGAATCCCTGCACCACCGTATCCCGGCACATCACATCGCCGCAACAACAACCTGCATTTATGTAGCACCTTTAACACATTGAAACCTCCCAAGGTGCTTCACAGGAGCGTAAATCAGACAAACTGACCCCGAGACACATGAGGAGATATAAGGACAGGTGACCAAAGGCTGGGTCAAAGAGGGAGGTTTTAAGGAGCGTCTTAAAGGAGGAGAGCGAGGCGGAGAAGATTGGGGAGGGAATTCCAGAGCTTCGGGCCCAGGCAGCTGAAGGCACGGCCACCAATGGTGGAGCGAATAAAATCGGGGATGGACAAGAGGCCAGAATTGGAGGAGCGCAAAGATCTCGGAGGGTTGTGGGGCTGGAGGAGGTTACAGAGACAGGGAGGGTTGTAGGGCTGGAGGAGGTTACAGAGAGAGGGAGGGTTGTAGGGCTGGAGGAGGTTACAGAGAGGGCGGGGTGTCGGGCTGGAGGAGGTTACAGAGTGAGGGAGGGTTGTAGGACTGGAGGAGGTTACAGAGAGGGCGGGGTGTCGGGCTGGAGGAGGTTACAGAGTGAGGGAGGGTTGTAGGACTGGAGAAGGTTACAGAGAGAGGGAGGGTTGGAGGGCTGGAGGAGGTTACAGAGAGAGGGAGGGTTGTAGGGCTGGAGGAGGTTACAGAGAGAGGGAGGGTTGGAGGGCTGGAGGAGGTTACAGAGAGAGGGAAGGTTGTGGGGCTGGAGAAGGTTACAGAGAGAGGGAGGGTTGTAGGGCTGGAGGAAGTTACAGAGATAGGGAGGGTTGTAGGGCTGGAGGAGGTTACAGAGCGAGGGCGGGTTGTAGGGCTGGAGGAGGTTACAGAGAGAGGGAGTGTTGTAGGGCTGGAGGAGGTTACAGAGCGAGGGCGGGGTGTCGGGCTGGATGAGGTTACAGAGAGAGGGAGGGTTGTAGGACTGGAGGAGGTTACAGAGTGAGGGCGGGTGGTAGGGCTGGAGGAGGTTACAGAGAGAGGGAAGGTTGTAGGGCTGGAGAAGGTTACAGAGAGAGGGAGGGTTGTAGGGCTGGAGGAAGTTACAGAGATAGGGAGGGTTGTAGGGCTGGAGGAGGTTACAGAGCGAGGGCGGGTTGTAGGGCTGGAGGAGGTTACAGAGAGAGGGAGGGTTGTAGGGCTGGAGGAGGTTACAGAGCGAGGGCGGGGTGTCGGGCTGGATGAGGTTACAGAGAGAGGGAGGGTTGTAGGACTGGAGGAGGTTACAGAGCGAGGGCGGGTTGTAGGGCTGGAGGAGGTTACAGAGAGAGGGAGGGTTGTAGGGCTGGAGGAGGTTACAGAGATAGGGCGGGTTGTAGGGCTGGAGGAGGTTACAGAGAGAGGGAGGGTTGTACGGCTGGAGGAGGTTACAGAGAGAGGGAGGGTTGTAGGGCTGGAGGAGGTTACAGAGAGAGGGAAGGATGTAGGGCTGGAGGAGGTTACAGAGAGAGGGAGGGTTGTAGGGCTGGAGGAGGTTACAGACAGAGGGAGGGTTGTAGGGCTGGAGGAAGTTACAGAGAGAGGGAGGGTTGTACGGCTGGAGGAGGTTACAGAGAGAGGGAGGGTTGTAGGGCTGGAGGAGGTTACAGAGAGAGGGAGGGGTGTAGGGCTGGAGGAGGTTACAGAGAGAGGGAGGGGTGTAGGGCTGGAGGAGGTTAGAGAGAGAGGGAGGGTTGTAGGGCTGCAGGAGGTTACAGAGAGAGGGAGGGTTGTAGGGCTGGAGGAGGTTACAGAGAGAGGGAGGGGTGTAGGGCTGGAGGAGGTTACAGAGAGAGGGAGGGTTGTAGGGCTGGAGGAGGTTACAGAGAGAGGGAGGGCTGTGGGGCTGGAGGAGGTTACAGAGAGAGGGAGGGTTGTAGGGCTGGAGGAGGTAACACAGATAGGGAGGGGTGTAGGGCTGGAGGAGGTTACAGAGAGAGGGCGGGGTGTAGGGCTGGAGGAGGTTACAGAGAGAGGGAGGGTTGTAGGGCTGGAGGAGGTTACAGAGAGAGGGAGGGGTGTAGGGCCGGAGGAGGTTACAGAGAGAGGGAGGTGTGTAGGGCTGGAGGAGGTTACAGAGAGAGGGAGGGTTGTAGCGCTGGAGGAGGATACAGAGAGAGGGAGGGTTGTGGGACTGGAGGAGGTTACAGAGAGAGGGAGGGTTGTAGGGCTGGAGGAGGTTACAGAGAGAGGGAGGGGTGTAGGGCTGGAGGAGGTTGCAGAGAGAGGGCAGAGTGTAGGGCTGGAGGAGGTTACAGAGAGAGGGAGGGTTGTAGGGCTGGAGGAGGTTACAGAGAGAGGGAGGGGTGTAGGGCTGGAGGAGGTTACAGAGAGAGGGAGGGGTGTAGGGCTGGAGGAGGTTACAGAGAGAGGGAGGGTTGTAGGGCTGGAGGAGGTTACAGAGAGAGGGAGGGGTGTAGGGCTGGAGGAGGTTACAGAGAGAGGGAGGGGTGTAGGTCTGGAGGAGGTTACAGAGAGAGGGAGGGTTGTAGGGCTGGAGGAGGTTACAGAGATAGGGAGGGGTGTAGGGCTGGAGGAGGTTACAGAGGGAGGGTTGTAGGGCTGGAGGAGGTTACAGAGAGAGGGAGGGTTGTAGGGCTGGAGGAGGTTACAGAGAGAGGGAGGGTTGTAGGGCTGGAGGAGGTTACAGAGAGAGGGAGGGTTGTAGGGCTGGAGGAGGTTACAGAGAGAGGGAGGGTTGTAGGGCTGGAGGAGGTTACAGAGAGAGGGAGGGGTGTGGGGCTGGAGGAGGTTACAGTGATAGGGAGGGTTGTAGGGCTGGAGGAGGTTACAGAGAGAGGGAGGGTTGTAGGGCTGGAGGAGGTTACAGAGAGAGGGAGGGGTGTAGGGCTGGAGGAGGTTACAGAGAGAGGGAGGGGTGTAGGGCTGGAGGAGGTTTCAGAGAGAGGGAGGGGTGTAGGGCTGGAGGAGGTTACAGAGAGAGGGAGGGTTGTAGGGCTGGAGGAGGTTACAGAGAGAGGGAGGGGTGTAGGGCTGGAGGAGGTTACAGAGAGAGGGAGGGTTGTAGGGCTGGAGGAGGTTACAGAGAGAGGGAGGGTTGTAGGGCTGGAGGAGGTTACAGAGAGAGGGAGGGTTGTAGGGCTGGAGGAGGTTACAGAGAGAGGGAGGGTTGTACGGCTGGAGGAGGTTACAGAGAGAGGGAGGGTTGTAGGGCTGGAGGAGGTTACAGAGAGAGGGAGGTTGTAGGGCTGGAGGAGGTTACAGAGAGAGGGAGGTTTGTAGGGCTGGAGGAGGTTACAGAGAGAGGGAGGGTTGTAGGGCTGGAGGAGGTTACAGACAGAGGGAGGGTTGTAGGGCTGGAGGAAGTTACAGAGAGAGGGAGGGTTCTAGGGCTGGAGGAGGTTACAGAGAGAGGGAGGGTTGTAGGGCTGGAGGAGGTTACAGAGAGAGGGAGGGGTGTAGGGCTTGAGGAGGTTACAGAGAGAGGGAGGGGTGTAGGGCTGGAGGAGGTTAGAGAGAGAGGGAGGGTTGTAGGGCTGGAGGAGGTTACAGAGAGAGGGAGGGTTGTAGGGCTGGAGGAGGTTACAGAGAGAGGGAGGGGTGTAGGGCTGGAGGAGGTTACAGAGAGAGGGAGGGTTGTAGGGCTGGAGGAGGTTACAGAGAGAGGGAGGGCTGTGGGGCTGGAGGAGGTTACAGAGAGAGGGAGGGTTGTAGGGCTGGAGGAGGTAACACAGATAGGGAGGGGTGTAGGGCTGGAGGAGGTTACAGAGAGAGGGCGGGGTGTAGGGCTGGAGGAGGTTACAGAGAGAGGGAGGGTTGTAGGGCTGGAGGAGGTTACAGAGAGAGGGAGGGGTGTAGGGCCGGAGGAGGTTACAGAGAGAGGGAGGCGTGTAGGGCTGGAGGAGGTTACAGAGAGAGGGAGGGTTGTAGGGCTGGAGGAGGATACAGAGAGAGGGAGGGTTGTGGGACTGGAGGAGGTTACAGAGAGAGGGAGGGTTGTAGGGCTGGAGGAGGTTACAGAGAGAGGGAGGGGTGTAGGGCTGGAGGAGGTTACAGAGATAGGGAGGGGTGTAGGGCTGGAGGAGGTTACAGAGAGAGGGGGGGGTTGTAGGGCTGGAGGAGGTTACAGAGAGAGGGAGGGTTGTAGGGCTGGAGGAGGTTACAGAGAGAGGGAGGGGTGTAGGGCTGGAGGAGGTTACAGAGAGAGGGAGGGGTGTAGGGCTGGAGGAGGTTACAGAGAGAGGGAGGGGTGTAGGGCTGGAGGAGGTTACAGAGAGAGGGAGGGGTGTAGGGCTGGAGGAGGTTACAGAGAGAGGGAGGGGTGTAGGGCTGGAGGAGGTTACAGAGAGTGGGAGGGTTATGGGCTGGAGGAGGTTACAGAGATAGGGAGGGGTGTAGGGCTGGAGGAGGTTACAGAGAGAGGGGGGGTTGTAGGGCTGGAGGAGGTTACAGAGAGAGGGAGGGTTGTAGGGCTGGAGGAGGTTACAGAGAGAGGGAGGGTTGTAGGGCTGGAGGAGGTTACAGAGAGAGGGAGGGTTGTAGGGCTGCAGGAGGTTACAGAGAGAGGGAGGGTTGTAGGGCTGGAGGAGGTTACAGAGAGAGGGAGGGGTGTAGGGCTGGAGGAGGTTACAGTGATAGGGAGGGTTGTAGGGCTGGAGGAGGTTACAGAGAGAGGGAGGGTTGTAGGGCTGGAGGAGGTTACAGAGAGAGGGAGGGGTGTAGGGCTGGAGGAGGTTACAGAGAGAGGGAGGGGTGTAGGGCTGGAGGAGGTTACAGAGAGAGGGAGGGGTGTAGGGCTGGAGGAGGTTAGAGAGAGAGGGAGGGTTGTAGGGCTGGAGGAGGTTACAGAGAGAGGGAGGGTTGTAGGGCTGGAGGAGGTTACAGAGAGAGGGAGGGGTGTAGGGCTGGAGGAGGTTACAGAGAGAGGGATGGTTGTAGGGCTGGAGGAGGTTACAGAGAGAGGGAGGGCTGTGGGGCTGGAGGAGGTTACAGAGAGAGGGAGGGTTGTAGGGCTGGAGGAGGTAACACAGACAGGGAGGGGTGTAGGGCTGGAGGAGGTTACAGAGAGAGGGCGGGGTGTAGGGCTGGAGGAGGTTAGAGAGAGAGGGAGGGTTGTAGGGCTGGAGGAGGTTACAGAGAGAGGGAGGGTTGTAGGGCTGGAGGAGGTTACAGAGAGAGGGAGGGGTGTAGGGCTGGAGGAGGTTACAGAGAGAGGGAGGGTTGTAGGGCTGGAGGAGGTTACAGAGAGAGGGAGGGCTGTGGGGCTGGAGGAGGTTACACAGAGAGGGAGGGCTGTAGGGCTGGAGGAGGTAACACAGATAGGGAGGGGTGTAGGGCTGGAGGAGGTTACAGAGAGAGGGCGGGGTGTAGGGCTGGAGGAGGTTACAGAGAGAGGGAGGGTTGTAGGGCTGGAGGAGGTTACAGAGAGAGGCAGGGGTGTAGGGCCGGAGGAGGTTACAGAGAGAGGGAGGTGTGTAGGGCTGGAGGAGGTTACAGAGAGAGGGAGGGTTGTAGGGCTGGAGGAGGATACAGAGAGAGGGAGGGTTGTGGGACTGGAGGAGGTTACAGAGAGAGGGAGGGTTGTAGGGCTGGAGGAGGTTACAGAGAGAGGGAGGGGTGTAGGGCTGGAGGAGGTTGCAGAGAGAGGGCAGAGTGTAGGGCTGGAGGAGGTTACAGAGAGAGGGAGGGTTGTAGGGCTGGAGGAGGTTACAGAGAGAGGGAGGGGTGTAGGGCTGGAGGAGGTTACAGAGAGAGGGAGGGGTGTAGGGCTGGAGGAGGTTACAGAGAGAGGGAGGGTTGTAGGGCTGGAGGAGGTTACAGAGAGAGGGAGGGGTGTAGGGCTGGAGGAGGTTACAGAGAGAGGGAGGGGTGTAGGGCTGGAGGAGGTTACAGAGAGAGGGAGGGTTGTAGGGCTGGAGGAGGTTACAGAGATAGGGAGGGGTGTAGGGCTGGAGGAGGTTACAGAGAGAGGGAGGGTTGTAGGGCTGGATGAGGTTACAGAGAGAGGGAGGGTTGTAGGGCTGGAGGAGGTTACAGAGAGAGGGAGGGTTGTAGGGCTGGAGGAGGTTACAGAGAGAGGGAGGGTTGTAGGGCTGGAGGAGGTTACAGAGAGAGGGAGGGTTGTAGGGCTGGAGGAGGTTACAGAGAGAGGGAGGGGTGTGGGGCTGGAGGAGGTTACAGTGATAGGGAGGGTTGTAGGGCTGGAGGAGGTTACAGAGAGAGGGAGGGTTGTAGGGCTGGAGGAGATTACAGAGAGAGGGAGGGGTGTAGGGCTGGAGGAGGTTACAGAGAGAGGGAGGGGTGTAGGGCTGGAGGAGGTTTCAGAGAGAGGGAGGGGTGTAGGGCTGGAGGAGGTTACAGAGAGAGGGAGGGTTGTAGGGCTGGAGGAGGTTACAGAGAGAGGGAGGGGTGTAGGGCTGGAGGAGGTTACAGAGAGAGGGAGGGTTGTAGGGCTGGAGGAGGTTACAGAGAGAGGGAGGGTTGTAGGGCTGGAGGAGGTTACAGAGAGAGGGAGGGTTGTAGGGCTGGAGGAGGTTACAGAGAGAGGGAGGGTTGTACGGCTGGAGGAGGTTACAGAGAGAGGGAGGGTTGTAGGGCTGGAGGAGGTTACAGAGAGAGGGAAGGTTGTAGGGCTGGAGGAGGTTACAGAGAGAGGGAGGTTTGTAGGGCTGGAGGAGGTTACAGAGAGAGGGAGGGTTGTAGGGCTGGAGGAGGTTACAGACAGAGGGAGGGTTGTAGGGCTGGAGGAAGTTACAGAGAGAGGGAGGGTTGTAGGGCTGGAGGAGGTTACAGAGAGAGGGAGGGTTGTAGGGCTGGAGGAGGTTACAGAGAGAGGGAGGGGTGTAGGGCTGGAGGAGGTTACAGAGAGAGGGAGGGGTGTCGGGCTGGAGGAGGTTAGAGAGAGAGGGAGGGTTGTAGGGCTGCAGGAGGTTACAGAGAGAGGGAGGGTTGTAGGGCTGGAGGAGGTTACAGAGAGAGGGAGGGGTGTAGGGCTGGAGGAGGTTACAGAGAGAGGGAGGGTTGTAGGGCTGGAGGAGGTTACAGAGAGAGGGAGGGCTGTGGGGCTGGAGGAGGTTACAGAGAGAGGGAGGGTTGTAGGGCTGGAGGAGGTAACACAGATAGGGAGGGGTGTAGGGCTGGAGGAGGTTACAGAGAGAGGGAGGGTTGTAGGGCTGGAGGAGGTTACAGAGAGAGGGAGGGGTGTAGGGCCGGAGGAGGTTACAGAGAGAGGGAGGGGTGTAGGGCTGGAGGAGGTTACAGAGAGAGGGAGGGTTGTAGGGCTGGAGGAGGATACAGAGAGAGGGAGGGTTGTGGGACTGGAGGAGGTTACAGAGAGAGGGAGGGTTGTAGGGCTGGAGGAGGTTACAGAGAGAGGGAGGGGTGTAGGGCTGGAGGAGGTTGCAGAGAGAGGGCAGAGTGTAGGGCTGGAGGAGGTTACAGAGAGAGGGAGGGTTGTGGGGCTGGAGTCGGTTACAGAGAGAGGGAGGGGTGTAGGGCTGGAGGAGGTTACAGAGGGAGGGGTGTAGGGCTGGAGGAGGTTACAGAGAGAGGGAGGGTTGTAGGGCTGGAGGAGGTTACAGAGAGAGGGAGGGGTGTAGGGCTGGAGGAGGTTACAGAGAGAGGGAGGGGTGTAGGGCTGGAGGACGTTACAGAGAGAGGGAGGGTTATGGGCTGGAGGAGGTTACAGAGATAGGGAGGGGTGTAGGGCTGGAGGAGGTTACAGAGAGAGGGGGGGTTGTAGGGCTGGAGGAGGTTACAGAGAGAGGGAGGGTTGTAGGGCTGGAGGAGGTTACAGAGAGAGGGAGGGTTGTAGGGCTGGAGGAGGTTACAGAGAGAGGGAGGGTTGTAGGGCTGGAGGAGGTTACAGAGAGAGGGAGGGTTGTAGGGCTGGAGGAGGTTACAGAGAGAGGGAGGGGTGTAGGGCTGGAGGAGGTTACAGTGATAGGGAGGGTTGTAGGGCTGGAGGAGGTTACAGAGAGAGGGAGGGTTGTAGGGCTGGAGGAGGTTACAGAGAGAGGGAGGGGTGTAGGGCTGGAGGAGGTTACAGAGAGAGGGAGGGGTGTAGGGCTGGAGAAGGTTACAGAGAGAGGGAGGGTTGTAGGGCTGGAGGAGGTTACAGAGAGAGGGAGGGGTGTAGGGCTGGAGGAGGTTACAGAGAGAGGGAGGGTTGTAGGGCTGGAGGAGGTTACAGTGATAGGGAGGGTTGTAGGGCTGGAGGAGGTTACAGAGAGAGGGAGGGTTGTAGGGCTGGAGGAGGTTACAGAGAGAGGGAGGGGTGTAGGGCTGGAGGAGGTTTCAGAGAGAGGGAGGGGTGTAGGGCTGGAGAAGGTTACAGAGAGAGGGAGGGTTGTAGGGCTGGAGGAGGTTACAGAGAGAGGGAGGGGTGTAGGGCTGGAGGAGGTTACAGAGAGAGGGAGGGTTGTAGGGCTGGAGGAGGTTACAGAGAGAGGGAGGGTTGTAGGGCTGGAGGAGGTTACAGAGAGAGGGAGGGTTGTAGGGCTGGAGGAGGTTACAGAGAGAGGGAGGGTTGTAGGGCTGGAGGAGGTTACAGAGAGAGGGAGGGGTGTAGGGCTGGAGGAGGTTACAGTGATAGGGAGGGTTGTAGGGCTGGAGGAGGTTACAGAGAGAGGGAGGGTTGTAGGGCTGGAGGAGGTTACAGAGAGAGGGAGGGGTGTAGGGCTGGAGGAGGTTACAGAGAGAGGGAGGGTTGTAGGGTGGGAGGGGGTTACAGAGAGAGGGAGGGGTGTAGGGCTGGAGGAGGTTACAGAGAGAGGGAGGGTTGTAGGGTGGGAGGGGGTTACAGAGAGAGGGAGGGTTGTAGGGTGGGAGGGGGTTACAGAGAGAGGGAGGGTTGTAGGGCTGGAGGAGGTTACAGAGAGAGGGAGGGGTGTAGGGCTGGAGGAGGTTACAGTGATAGGGAGGGGTGTAGGGCTGGAGGAGGTTACAGAGAGAGGGAGGGTTGTAGGGCTGGAGGAGGTTACAGAGTGAGGGAGGGTTGTAGGGCTGGAGGAGGTTACAGAGAGAGGGAGGGTTGTAGGGCTGGAGGAGGTTACAGAGAGAGGGAGGGGTGTAGGGCTTGAGGAGGTTACAGAGAGAGGGAGGGGTGTAGGGCTGGAGGAGGTTAGAGAGAGAGGGAGGGTTGTAGGGCTGGAGGAGGTTACAGAGAGAGGGAGGGTTGTAGGGCTGGAGGAGGTTACAGAGAGAGGGAGGGGTGTAGGGCTGGAGGAGGTTACAGAGAGAGGGAGGGTTGTAGGGCTGGAGGAGGTTACAGAGAGAGGGAGGGCTGTGGGGCTGGAGGAGGTTACAGAGAGAGGGAGGGTTGTAGGGCTGGAGGAGGTAACACAGATAGGGAGGGGTGTAGGGCTGGAGGAGGTTACAGAGAGAGGGCGGGGTGTAGGGCTGGAGGAGGTTACAGAGAGAGGGAGGGTTGTAGGGCTGGAGGAGGTTACAGAGAGAGGGAGGGGTGTAGGGCCGGAGGAGGTTACAGAGAGAGGGAGGGGTGTAGGGCTGGAGGAGGTTACAGAGAGAGGGAGGGTTGTAGGGCTGGAGGAGGATACAGAGAGAGGGAGGGTTGTGGGACTGGAGGAGGTTACAGAGAGAGGGAGGGTTGTAGGGCTGGAGGAGGTTACAGAGAGAGGGAGGGGTGTAGGGCTGGAGGAGGTTACAGAGATAGGGAGGGGTGTAGGGCTGGAGGAGGTTACAGAGAGAGGGGGGGTTGTAGGGCTGGAGGAGGTTACAGAGAGAGGGAGGGTTGTAGGGCTGGAGGAGGTTACAGAGAGAGGGAGGGGTGTAGGGCTGGAGGAGGTTACAGAGAGAGGGAGGGGTGTAGGGCTGGAGGAGGTTACAGAGAGAGGGAGGGGTGTAGGGCTGGAGGAGGTTACAGAGAGAGGGAGGGGTGTAGGGCTGGAGGAGGTTACAGAGAGAGGGAGGGTTGTAGGGCTGGAGGAGGTTACAGAGAGAGGGAGGGGTGTAGGGCTGGAGGAGGTTACAGAGAGAGGGAGGGGTGTAGGGCTGGAGGAGGTTACAGAGAGTGGGAGGGTTATGGGCTGGAGGAGGTTACAGAGATAGGGAGGGGTGTAGGGCGGGAGGAGGTTACAGAGAGAGGGGGGGTTGTAGGGCTGGAGGAGGTTACAGAGAGAGGGAGGGTTGTAGGGCTGGAGGAGGTTACAGAGAGAGGGAGGGTTGTAGGGCTGGAGGAGGTTACAGAGAGAGGGAGGGTTGTAGGGCTGGAGGAGGTTACAGAGAGAGGGAGGGTTGTAGGGCTGGAGGAGGTTACAGAGAGAGGGAGGGGTGTAGGGCTGGAGGAGGTTACAGTGATAGGGAGGGTTGTAGGGCTGGAGGAGGTTACAGAGAGAGGGAGGGTTGTAGGGCTGGAGGAGGTTACAGAGAGAGGGAGGGGTGTAGGGCTGGAGGAGGTTACAGAGAGAGGGAGGGGTGTAGGGCTGGAGGAGGTTACAGAGAGAGGGAGGGGTGTAGGGCTGGAGGAGGTTAGAGAGAGAGGGAGGGTTGTAGGGCTGGAGGAGGTTACAGAGAGAGGGAGGGTTGTAGGGCTGGAGGAGGTTACAGAGAGAGGGAGGGGTGTAGGGCTGGAGGAGGTTACAGAGAGAGGGATGGTTGTAGGGCTGGAGGAGGTTACAGAGAGAGGGAGGGCTGTGGGGCTGGAGGAGGTTACAGAGAGAGGGAGGGTTGTAGGGCTGGAGGAGGTAACACAGACAGGGAGGGGTGTAGGGCTGGAGGAGGTTACAGAGAGAGGGCGGGGTGTAGGGCTGGAGGAGGTTAGAGAGAGAGGGAGGGTTGTAGGGCTGGAGGAGGTTACAGAGAGAGGGAGGGTTGTAGGGCTGGAGGAGGTTACAGAGAGAGGGAGGGGTGTAGGGCTGGAGGAGGTTACAGAGAGAGGGAGGGTTGTAGGGCTGGAGGAGGTTACAGAGAGAGGGAGGGCTGTGGGGCTGGAGGAGGTTACACAGAGAGGGAGGGCTGTAGGGCTGGAGGAGGTAACACAGATAGGGAGGGGTGTAGGGCTGGAGGAGGTTACAGAGAGAGGGCGGGGTGTAGGGCTGGAGGAGGTTACAGAGAGAGGGAGGGTTGTAGGCTGGAGGAGGTTACAGAGAGAGGCAGGGGTGTAGGGCCGGAGGAGGTTACAGAGAGAGGGAGGTGTGTAGGGCTGGAGGAGGTTACAGAGAGAGGGAGGGTTGTAGGGCTGGAGGAGGATACAGAGAGAGGGAGGGTTGTGGGACTGGAGGAGGTTACAGAGAGAGGGAGGGTTGTAGGGCTGGAGGAGGTTACAGAGAGAGGGAGGGGTGTAGGGCTGGAGGAGGTTGCAGAGAGAGGGCAGAGTGTAGGGCTGGAGGAGGTTACAGAGAGAGGGAGGGTTGTAGGGCTGGAGGAGGTTACAGAGAGAGGGAGGGGTGTAGGGCTGGAGGAGGTTACAGAGAGAGGGAGGGGTGTAGGGCTGGAGGAGGTTACAGAGAGAGGGAGGGTTGTAGGGCTGGAGGAGGTTACAGAGAGAGGGAGGGGTGTAGGGCTGGAGGAGGTTACAGAGAGAGGGAGGGGTGTAGGGCTGGAGGAGGTTACAGAGAGAGGGAGGGGTGTAGGGCTGGAGGAGGTTTCAGAGAGAGGGAGGGGTGTAGGGCTGGAGGAGGTTACAGAGAGAGGGAGGGTTGTAGGGCTGGAGGAGGTTACAGAGAGAGGGAGGGGTGTAGGGCCGGAGGAGGTTACAGAGAGAGGGAGGTGTGTAGGGCTGGAGGAGGTTACAGAGAGAGGGAGGGTTGTAGGGCTGGAGGAGGATACAGAGAGAGGGAGGGTTGTGGGACTGGAGGAGGTTACAGAGAGAGGGAGGGTTGTAGGGCTGGAGGAGGTTACAGAGAGAGGGAGGGGTGTAGGGCTGGAGGAGGTTGCAGAGAGAGGGCAGAGTGTAGGGCTGGAGGAGGTTACAGAGAGAGGGAGGGTTGTAGGGCTGGAGGAGGTTACAGAGAGAGGGAGGGGTGTAGGGCTGGAGGAGGTTACAGAGAGAGGGAGGGGTGTAGGGCTGGAGGAGGTTACAGAGAGAGGGAGGGTTGTAGGGCTGGAGGAGGTTACAGAGAGAGGGAGGGGTGTAGGGCTGGAGGAGGTTACAGAGAGAGGGAGGGGTGTAGGGCTGGAGGAGGTTACAGAGAGAGGGAGGGTTGTAGGGCTGGAGGAGGTTACAGAGATAGGGAGGGGTGTAGGGCTGGAGCAGGTTACAGAGAGAGGGAGGGTTGTAGGGCTGGATGAGGTTACAGAGAGAGGGAGGGTTGTAGGGCTGGAGGAGGTTACAGAGAGAGGGAGGGTTGTAGGGCTGGAGGAGGTTACAGAGAGAGGGAGGGTTGTAGGGCTGGAGGAGGTTACAGAGAGAGGGAGGGTTGTAGGGCTGGAGGAGGTTACAGAGAGAGGGAGGGGTGTGGGGCTGGAGGAGGTTACAGTGATAGGGAGGGTTGTAGGGCTGGAGGAGGTTACAGAGAGAGGGAGGGTTGTAGGGCTGGAGGAGGTTACAGAGAGAGGGAGGGGTGTAGGGCTGGAGGAGGTTACAGAGAGAGGGAGGGGTGTAGGGCTGGAGGAGGTTTCAGAGAGAGGGAGGGGTGTAGGGCTGGAGGAGGTTACAGAGAGAGGGAGGGTTGTAGGGCTGGAGGAGGTTACAGAGAGAGGGAGGGGTGTAGGGCTGGAGGAGGTTACAGAGAGAGGGAGGGTTGTACGGCTGGAGGAGGTTACAGAGAGAGGGAGGGTTGTAGGGCTGGAGGAGGTTACAGAGAGAGGGAGGTTGTAGGGCTGGAGGAGGTTACAGAGAGAGGGAGGTTTGTAGGGCTGGAGGAGGTTACAGAGAGAGGGAGGGTTGTAGGGCTGGAGGAGGTTACAGACAGAGGGAGGGTTGTAGGGCTGGAGGAAGTTACAGAGAGAGGGAGGGTTGTAGGGCTGGAGGAGGTTACAGAGAGAGGGAGGGTTGTAGGGCTGGAGGAGGTTACAGAGAGAGGGAGGGGTGTAGGGCTGGAGGAGGTTACAGAGAGAGGGAGGGGTGTCGGGCTGGAGGAGGTTAGAGAGAGAGGGAGGGTTGTAGGGCTGCAGGAGGTTACAGAGAGAGGGAGGGTTGTAGGGCTGGAGGAGGTTACAGAGAGAGGGAGGGGTGTAGGGCTGGAGGAGGTTACAGAGAGAGGGAGGGTTGTAGGGCTGGAGGAGGTTAACAGAGAGAGGGAGGGCTGTGGGGCTGGAGGAGGTTACAGAGAGAGGGAGGGTTGTAGGGCTGGAGGAGGTAACACAGATAGGGAGGGGTGTAGGGCTGGAGGAGGTTACAGAGAGAGGGAGGGTTGTAGGGCTGGAGGAGGTTACAGAGAGAGGGAGGGGTGTAGGGCCGGAGGAGGTTACAGAGAGAGGGAGGGGTGTAGGGCTGGAGGAGGTTACAGAGAGAGGGAGGGTTGTAGGGCTGGAGGAGGATACAGAGAGAGGCAGGGTTGTGGGACTGGAGGAGGTTACAGAGAGAGGGAGGGTTGTAGGGCTGGAGGAGGTTACAGAGAGAGGGAGGGGTGTAGGGCTGGAGGAGGTTGCAGAGAGAGGGCAGAGTGTAGGGCTGGAGGAGGTTACAGAGAGAGGGAGGGTTGTGGGGCTGGAGTCGGTTACAGAGAGAGGGAGGGGTGTAGGGCTGGAGGAGGTTACAGAGGGAGGGGTGTAGGGCTGGAGGAGGTTACAGAGAGAGGGAGGGTTGTAGGGCTGGAGGAGGTTACAGAGAGAGGGAGGGGTGTAGGGCTGGAGGAGGTTACAGAGAGAGGGAGGGGTGTAGGGCTGGAGGACGTTACAGAGAGAGGGAGGGTTATGGGCTGGAGGAGGTTACAGAGATAGGGAGGGGTGTAGGGCTGGAGGAGGTTACAGAGAGAGGGGGGGTTGTAGGGCTGGAGGAGGTTACAGAGAGAGGGAGGGTTGTAGGGCTGGAGGAGGTTACAGAGAGAGGGAGGGTTGTAGGGCTGGAGGAGGTTACAGAGAGAGGGAGGGTTGTAGGGCTGGAGGAGGTTACAGAGAGAGGGAGGGTTGTAGGGCTGGAGGAGGTTACAGAGAGAGGGAGGGGTGTAGGGCTGGAGGAGGTTACAGTGATAGGGAGGGTTGTAGGGCTGGAGGAGGTTACAGAGAGAGGGAGGGTTGTAGGGCTGGAGGAGGTTACAGAGAGAGGGAGGGGTGTAGGGCTGGAGGAGGTTACAGAGAGAGGGAGGGGTGTAGGGCTGGCGAAGGTTACAGAGAGAGGGAGGGTTGTAGGGCTGGAGGAGGTTACAGAGAGAGGGAGGGGTGTAGGGCTGGAGGAGGTTACAGAGAGAGGGAGGGTTGTAGGGCTGGAGGAGGTTACAGTGATAGGGAGGGTTGTAGGGCTGGAGGAGGTTACAGAGAGAGGGAGGGTTGTAGGGCTGGAGGAGGTTACAGAGAGAGGGAGGGGTGTAGGGCTGGAGGAGGTTTCAGAGAGAGGGAGGGGTGTAGGGCTGGAGAAGGTTACAGAGAGAGGGAGGGTTGTAGGGCTGGAGGAGGTTACAGAGAGAGGGAGGGGTGTAGGGCTGGAGGAGGTTACAGAGAGAGGGAGGGTTGTAGGGCTGGAGGAGGTTACAGAGAGAGGGAGGGTTGTAGGGCTGGAGGAGGTTACAGAGAGAGGGAGGGTTGTAGGGCTGGAGGAGGTTACAGAGAGAGGGAGGGTTGTAGGGCTGGAGGAGGTTACAGAGAGAGGGAGGGGTGTAGGGCTGGAGGAGGTTACAGTGATAGGGAGGGTTGTAGGGCTGGAGGAGGTTACAGAGAGAGGGAGGGTTGTAGGGCTGGAGGAGGTTACAGAGAGAGGGAGGGGTGTAGGGCTGGAGGAGGTTACAGAGAGAGGGAGGGTTGTAGGGTGGGAGGGGGTTACAGAGAGAGGGAGGGGTGTAGGGCTGGAGGAGGTTACAGAGAGAGGGAGGGTTGTAGGGTGGGAGGGGGTTACAGAGAGAGGGAGGGTTGTAGGGTGGGAGGGGGTTACAGAGAGAGGGAGGGTTGTAGGGCTGGAGGAGGTTACAGAGAGAGGGAGGGGTGTAGGGCTGGAGGAGGTTACAGTGATAGGGAGGGGTGTAGGGCTGGAGGAGGTTACAGAGAGAGGGAGGGTTGTAGGGCTGGAGGAGGTTACAGAGCGAGGGAGGGTTGTAGGGCTGGAGGGGGTTACAGAGAGAGGGAGGGTTGTAGGGCTGGAGGAGGTTACAGAGAGAGGGAGGGGTGTAGAGTGGGAGGGGGTGACAGAGATAGGGAGTGGTGTAGGGTGGGAAGGGGTTACAGAGAGAGGGAGGGGTGCAGGGTGGGAGGGGGTTACAGAGAGAGGGAGGGGTGTAGGGTGGGAGGGGGTTACAGTGATAGGGAGGGTGTAGGGTGGGAGGGGGTTACAGTGATAGGGAGGGGTGTAGGGTGGGAGGGGGCTACAGTGATGGGGAGGGGTGTAGGGTGGGAGGGGGTTACAGTGATAGGGAGGGGTGTAGGGTGGGAGGGGGTTACAGTGATGGGGAGGGGTGTAGGGTGGGAGGGGGTTACAGTGATGGGGAGGGCTGTAGGGTGGGAGGGGGTTACAGAGATGGGGATGGGTGTAGGGTGGGAGGGGGTTACAGAGATGGGGAAGGGTGTAGGGTGGGAGGGGGTTACAGAGATAGGGAGTGGTGTAGGGTGGGAGGGGGTTACAGAGATGGGGAGGGGTGTAGGGTGGGAGGGGGTTACAGACATGGGGAGGGGTGTAGGGTGGGAGGGGGTTACAGTGATGGGGAGGGGTGTAGGGTGGGAGGGGGTTACAGTGATGGGGAGGGGTGTAGGGTGGGAGGGGGTTACAGTGATGGGGAGGGGTGTAGGGTGGGAGGGGGTTACAGAGATAGGGAGGGGTGTAGGGTGGGAGGGGGTTACAGTGATAGGGAGGGGTGTATGGTGGGAGGGGGTTACAGTGATGGGGAGGGGTGAAGGGTGGGAGGGGGGTTACAGTGATAGGGAGGGGTGTAGGGTGGGAGGGGGTTACAGAGAGAGGGAGGGTTGTAGGGTGGGAGGAGGTTACAGAGATAGGGAGGGGTTGTAGGGTGGGAGGGTTGGTTACAGAGATGGGGAGGGGTGTAGGGTGGGAGGAGGTTACAGTGATAGGGAGGGGGGCAGGGTGGGAGGAGGTTACAGTGATAGGGAGGGGTGTAGGGTGGGAGGGGGTTACAGAGATGGGGAGGGGTGTAGGGTGGGAGGGGGTTACAGTGATGGGGAGGGGTGTAGGGTGGGAGGGGGTTACAGAGATGGGGAGGGGTGTAGGGTGGGAGGGGCTTACAGAGATGGGGAGGGGGTGTAGGGTGGGGAGGGAGGAGGTTACAGTGATAGGGAGGGTTGTAGGGTCGGAGGGTGTTACAGAGATAGGGAGGGGTGTAGGGTGGGAGGGGGGTTACAGTGATAGGGAGGGGTGTAGGGTGGGAGGGGGTTACAATGATGGGGAGGGGTGTAGGGTGGGAGGAGGTTACAGTGATAGGGAGGGGTGTAGGGTGGGAGGGGGTTACAGAGATAGGGAGGGGTGTAGGGTGGGAGAGGGTTACAGAGAGAGGGAGGGTTGGAGGGTGGGAGGAGGTTACAGAGATAGGGAGGGGTGTAGGGCTGGAGGGGGTTACAATGATGGGGAGGGTTGCAGGGTGGGAGGGGGTTACAGAGATGGGGAGGGGTGTAGGGTGGGTGGGGGTTACAGTGATAGGGAGGGGTGTAGGGTGGGAGGGGGTTACAGAGATGGGGAGGGGTGTAGGGTGGGAGGGGGGTTACAGTGATGGGGGAGGGGTGTAGGGTGGGAGGGGGTTACAGAGATGGGGAGGGGTGTAGGGTGGGAGGGGCTTACAGTGATGAACGAGCCACACAGTTCAAACCAGACACTAACCCCGGGGAACCACAGCCACACGATACAACTGACAAACCCCAGCATAACTACCACGGAGGAAGCCACACATAGTCCCCCTAACATTCCCAGCCCACCAAGAGAAGAGCAGCATAGCCAGGAAGTGAGTGACCCTTCCAGGGCCGACCAGCTTAGCCAGGAAGTGAGTGAGCCTTCCAGGGCCGACCAGACACATACCCCGGGATCACACAGCCAGATACAACCAAAAGATAAATTTAATCAATAGAGATAGAGATGGTTAAACCTAGAGAGGAGGTCCTCAAATTGAATGACAAACAAAAGCAGGAGAGGGAGAGACACAAGAGAGAGCTGAATAGGCTTGATAACCAGGTGAAGCTACTTAAGAATCAGATGAAAGAGCTGCAGGAAAAAGAAGAGAGCCATAGAGGAGAGAAAACACCATTAGACCAGCAACCAGAGACTAGAGATAAGACAAGTCAGAGCCAGACGGAACGGCTGCACTCCCACACGGAACAAAAGCAACAGACACACAATACAAGGGGTGCCACACAGACCGACCAGCATTCTGACTCGCAATCTTCCCCCACCACCATGGAACCACAAGCGAGCCGCTCACAAGAGGTACGCGCACACCAGACACCCCAGCCCAGCAAACACACTATGGCCTAGAAATTGAGTGCCCTTAGCGCCGATTTTGCGGCGCTAGAGGGCCTAGCGCTGCATTTGGCGCCGGCGCCGAAATTGCCTGGGGCCCTTACGCCGCGGTAGACCGGTAGCGCTGCGCCGGCACCGATGACGTCATCGGTGTGCGCAGCGTCCCGGTTGCCATGCCGACGGGCCCCAGCGCCGAAATTCAGTTGCGGCCGCCTCGCCCGTGACAGCCGCAACTAAGACTCTGGCAACAGAGTCTTACGAGTCTTTGCGCCGGCGCATTAAAGGCCCCGCGGCGGCCGGCCACTTTCCCGCCGGCCGCCTGGCCGCAGCTCCCTCCCCGGACTTCCCCCCCCGCCCCCCCGGAACAGAAGCAAGCCCGGCACTTGTCCGAGGTGCCGGGCTCATTTTTTAAAAGATTTTCGCGGGCCGCGATCGGGTGCAGGCAGCTCCTCCTTAAGGGAAGGAGGAGGCCTGCACTTCCCGAGCCTGCCGCACCGCATCGGGTGCCGCAGCGCCGGAATTGCGGCGCGAAACGGCAGTTAGCGCCGATTTACCGCCGCAAAGACCCTTCAGTAGCGCCGGCAGCCGTTTGGGCGCGGCCCTGCTGAATTTTTGGCGCGCGCAGGGGGACTTAGCGCCGGCACTAACTTCCGGCGCTAAAGCCCTGGCTAAGCCAAAACTCAATTTCTAGGCCTATGAGTCCAGGCGAAAGCCACCAGACAGTAAACACAAACAAGGCTGACGTCGTAATACTCATAGGCTCAAATGGGAAATTTCTATGGGAGAAAAAGCTCTTCCCTAGAAGTAAAGTAGAAAGGATTTGGTGCCCAACAACAGACAGAGCCATGAGATGGCTGACCAAAGCCAGATTAGGCTCCCCCCAACACATAATAATACACACGGGCACAAATGACCTAAAGGCCAAACAGAAAGAGGGAGCAACATCGCTCAGAGAAATGATTAGGAAGGCAAGCAGTACATTTCCAAACACTAGAATCACTGTTTCCACAATATTGCCGAGAACAGACTTCAACAACAACACAATTCATGAGATAAATGCCAGCATAGCAACAGAATGCGAATCAAACCACAACGTACACCTGGCCCAACACCCCACCCTCGATGAAGAATGTCTTTACGACCACATCCAAAGGCAAAAAATATCGATCTTTGCTAAAGCCCTGAAGGACGTCGCTTTTAACCGGGTCCATACCCAGACTCCAAGAGGACCCCCCCCCGACCACCAGAGATCAGCGGGGTACATATCAGGAACACTACAAAGACCACCACCACACCAACCGAGACCGGAGGGGATCCCCATGCAAAACAACATTATCAGACCTGCACCACTCCTGTCCCACAGGGGAATAGGACCGCTACCAGCCAGACAGAGGGAGAGATGCACAGGACGTACGCAATACCTCAGACAGAAACAATCCATTAAGAGACAATAAGCAGATGTGCAGCAGCATCTACTTCCGCCTTATGGATCAAGGACTAATTAATAGAAAGAAATGTAACCAAATTGTATTAACTTTTGTAGACAACTGGGGTGATCTTTTTTTTTTCCCCACACTTAGACACGACAAACACGTACCACTCTTTAACCTATCATAGAAAAAGATAAAACTTAACATGAAATCCTTATATATTTCGACCTGGAATATCCAAGGTCTACGCTCTTCAGTGCGAGAAGTGAAGAGTAGGACCCCAGAGTTCATAGAGGAAACTAAAGATCTAGATATTATCATTTTACAGGAAACTTGGTATAAAGGAAAAGGACACACCGGCTGTCCCCAAGGGTACACTGAGCTAGTGGTCCCCTCCAATAAATTACCAAGTGTAACCCAAGGCAGAGACTCCGGAGGCATACTGATCTGGTTTAAAACAGAACTTAAGAATTCCGTCAAATTTATAAAAAAGGGCGAAAACCATATCTGGCTCAAACTTGAGAGGGAGATTATCTCAAACACCCAAGATGTTTACAGTTGCGCACTTTATATCCCTCCAATCGATTCCCCGTACTACAAAGAGGACACCTTCTCCAACATGGAGGGGGAAATTATCCAATACCAGGCCCAGGGGAACGTGTTGATCTGTGGGGACCTCAATTCAACAACGGGCGAAGAACCAGACTTCACCAATAATCAGGGAAACAATTACGTATTCGGGAATAACCACTTTGACATCCCTTCCCTTCCATACAGGCATAACTGCGACAAGCAGTCAAATACCAACGGTAAACAGCTACTACAGCTCTGTCGAAACCTGGGTCTGTACATTGTCAATGGTAGGTTCATAGGAGACCTCCTAGGAAGATCGACCTACTGCTCACCTCTTGGCTGCAGCACAGTAGACTATATGATTACAGACTTGGACCCATCCTCTTTCAGAGCATTCACAGTCAAACCACAAACAACACTGTCAGATCACAGCCAAATTACTATGTTTCTCAAAAGACAGAAACAAACAACATAGAAACACAACCCAGTAAACTGTACAACACCAAAAAATCGTACAGATGGGCCAAAAATGACACGGAAAAATACCAGAAAACAATTAGCAATGCATCAACTCAAGCTCTCTTAGACACCTTTCTGGATAACATATACACTCACAATAAAGAAGGCGTAAACTAAACAATATTTTTGATAATTTGGCAACAAATGCAAACTTGAAAGCTCGCAAGAACAAACCCAAAACAAAAAACTATGAAAAATGGTTTGACCATGATTGCCATAACATGAGGAAAAAACTTAGAAAACTATCAAACCAAAAACACAGACATCCAGAAAACGAGGAATTACGCCTTACTTATTGTCAGACGCTAACACGATATAGAAACACACTCAGGACCAAAAAAGAGCAATTTATTAAGAATACACTCAGCTCCATGGAGGAATCCATTGAGTCGAATTGTTTCTGGGACAACTTGAAAACACTACACAAAAAACAACACGACGATTTGTCCATTCAAAATGGGGACACATGAGTAAACCACTTTGAAAAATTATACCAGAAAAACACACTAAGACCAGAGCAACACCAAATATGCAAAAAACTGGAAAAGCTTGAAATGGCCATAAAAGATAACCAAAACCCGCTAGACGCCATAATAACAGAAAAAGAACTTCTTGAAAAACTCAAGGACCTGCGACCAGGAAAAGCTTGCGGGACAGACGGCATACTAAACGAGATGATTAAACACGCAGACGACAAACTGAAACTGGCTATCCTAAAACTCTTCAACTTGGTTCTGAGTGTCGGTTATTTCCCTGACATCTGGAACAAAGGACTCATAACACCCATATACAAAAGTGGGGACAAAATCGACCCAAACAACTATCGAGGCATCTGTGTAAACAGTAACCTGGGGAAGGTATTCTGTAGCATCATAAACAAAAGACTTATAAACTTCCTTGAAGAGCACAATGTCTTGAGTAAAAGCCAAATTGGATTCCTGCCAAACTATAGAACATCCGATCATATCTTCACCCTACAGACCCTAATTGACAAACACGTTCACCATAACAAAAGCAAAATCTACGCATGCTTTGTAGATTTCCAGAAGGCTTTCGACTCCATCTGGCATGACGGTTTATTCCTGAAACTTATCGAAAGCGGGGTAGGAGGGAAAACATATGATGTAATTAAATCAATGTATACAAACAATAAATGTGCAGTTAAAATTGGAGACAAACAAACAAAATACTTCCCACAGGGGCGGGGGGTGACGCAGGGCTCGCCAATCTCACCGACACTCTTTAATATTTACATTAATGGATTGGCAAAACTACTTGAACAATCTACAGCACCCGGCCTCACCCTATATGAATCCAAGGTTAAATCCTCCTCTATGCCAACGACCTGGTTCTGCTGTCACCAACTAAGGAGGGTCTACAGCAGAACCTGGACCTGCTGGAGTCGTACTGCCAGACTTGGGCCCTGACAATAAATCCCCAAAAAACCAAAGTCCTTGTGTTCCAGCAAAGATCCAAACAACATGGACCCACAATAAATTTCACAGTAGGAACAACCAAAATTGAACAAACCACTCACTACACATACTTGGGCTTAAAAATCAGTTCTACGGGAAACTTCAAACTGGCTGTGAATGAACTGAAAGAGAAAGCAAGAAGGGCTTTCTATGCCATCAAAAAATCAATCCAAATAGAAATCCCAATTAGCATTTGGCTCAAAATTTTCAAATCAGTAATTGAACCAATTGCACTCTATGGCAGTGAGGTCTGGGGACCACTAACACAACAAGATTTTGCAAAATGGGACAAACACCCAATTGAGATCCCACATGCGGAATTCTGTAAAAGTATCCTCCGGACTCAAAGGAAAACAGTAAACAACGCATGCAGGGCGGAACTAGGCCAATACCCATTAATAATCACTATCCAAAAAGAGCCACCAAATTTTGGAATCACCTACAAATGAGCAACCCCCAATGCTATCACTACGACGCCCTGAAATGCCAAGAGCTGACCATAAAGAAGAATACCCTCAGTCAACTAGTCCTGGGGCTCAATAAAGTAACTAATAACAATACTAACAATAACCAGTCCCAGGACAGTGACAGGGTAACACAAAGAATTCGACCCAACACAATCGTCGCTAAGCAAAAGGAAAAATATGTCATATTGGGCAGAAACAACAAAAACCCAAAGCAAACTCAATTGTTACTTGGCCCTAAACAGACAATACAACATAGCTGATTACCTGACCATGGTAAAGGATAACAAACTGAGAAGAACCTTGACAAGGTACAGACTTAGCGAACATAGCCTAGCGATCGAAAAAGGCAGACACAAGCAGACCAGGCTGCCAAGAGAAGACAGGATATGCTCTCACTGCAGTCAGGGAGTAGTTGAGACAGAGATGCACTTCCTCACAGCCTGTGGAAAATATCAGGGCATCAGAGAGAATTTCTACCAAAATTCTCACAAATATGCCCTGAATTCAGAAATCTGACTGACAACCAAAAACTCCCATTCCTACTGGGGGAGGAGAGAAGCTGTGTAACACTGGCGGCCACACTATGTTACAGCTTGCCATGAACAGAGGGACAACCAGTAAACTAAGACAAGAGTGTATATAAACAATGCGAATGTATATTTTCCACTCAGGGATATACCTGTTTATACACTGTATGAATGGAACCGCGTTATGTGTTCAACCATAAATGTATTTTGATGCTTTGGCAACATAAGATGTACCTTATCATGCCAATAAAAGCGATTTGTATTGTATTGTATTGTATTGATAGGGAGGGGTGTAGGGTGGGAGGAGGTTACAGCATTTGGCTCAAAATTTTCAAATCAGTAATTGAACCAATTGCACTCTATGGCAGTGAGGTATGGGGACCGCTAACTCAACAAGAATTCGCAAAAATGGGACAAACACCCAATTGAGACCCTGCATGCAGAATTCTGTAAAAGTATCCTCCGGACTCAAAGGAAAACAGTAAACAATGCATGCAGGGCGGAACTAGGCCAATATCCATTAATAATCACTATTCAAAAAAGAGCCACCAAATTTTGGAATCACCTACAAATGAGCAACCCCCAGTGCTATCTACGACGCCCTGAAATGCCAAGAGCTGACCATAAAGAAGAATACCCTCAGTCAACTAGTCCTGGGACTCAGTGAAGTAACTACTAACAATACTAACAATAACCAGCCCCAGGACAGTGACAGGGTGACACAAAGAATTCGACCCAACACAATCGTCGCTAAGCAAAAGGAAAAATATCTGACATATTGGGCAGAAACAACAAAAACCCAAAGCAAACTCAATTGCTACTTGGCCCTAAACAGACAATACAACATAGCCTGATTACCTGACCATGGTAAAGGATAACAAACTGAGAAGAACCTTGACAAGGTACAGACTTAGCGAACATAGCCTAGCGATCGAAAAAGGCAGACACAGGCAGACCAGGCTGCCAAGAGAAGACAGGATATGCTCTCACTGCAGTCAGGGAGTAGTGGAGACAGAGATGCACTTCCTCACAGCCTGTGGAAAATATCAGGACATCAGGGAGAATTTCTACCAAAAATTCTCACAAATATGCCCTGAATTCAGAAATCTGAATGACAACCAAAAACTCCCATTCCTACTGGGAGAGGAGAGAAGCTGTGTAACACTGGCGGCACACTATGTTACAGCTTCCCATGAACAGAGGGACAACCAGTAAACTAAGAAAAGAATATATATAAACAATGCGAATGTATATTTATACACTCAGGGATATACCTGTTTATACACTGTATGAATAGAACTGCATTTATGTGCTCAACCATAAATGTATTTTGATGCTTTGGCAACATAAGATGTAACTTATCATGCCAATAAAGTGATTTTGAATTGAATTGAATTGAATTGATAGGGAGGAGTGTAGGATGGGAGGGAGTTACAGTGATAGGGAGGGGTGTAGGGTGGGAGGGGGTTACAGTGATGGAGAGGGGTGTAGGGTGGGAGGGGGTTACAGTGATAGGGAGGGGTGTAGGATGGGAGGGAGTTACAGTGATAGGGAGGGATGTAGGGTGGGAGGGGGTTACAGTGATGGGGAGGGGTGTAGGGTGGGAGGGGGTTACAGTGATAGGGAGGGTTGTAGGTTGGGAGGGGGTTACAGAGAGAGGGAGGGTTGTAGGGTGGGAGGGGGTTACAGTGATAGGGAGGGGTGTAGGGTGGGCGGGGGTTACAGTGATGGGGAGGGGTGTAAGGTGGGAGGGAGTTACAGTGATAGGGAGGGGTGTAGGGTGGGAGGGGGTAACAGTGATGGGGAGTGGTGTAGGTTGGGAGGGGGTTACAGTGATGGGGAGGGGTGTAGGGTGGGAGGGGGTTACAGTGATAGGGAGGGGTGGAGGGTGGGAGGGGGTTACAGTGATAGGGAGGGGTGTAGGGTGGGAGGGGGTTACAGTGATGGGGAGGGGTGTAGGGTGGGAGGGGGTTACAGTGATAGGGAGGGGTGTAGGATGGGAGGGGGTTACAGTGATAGGGAGGGGTGTAGGGTGGGAGGGGGGTTACAGTGATGGGGAGGGGTGTAGGGTGGAGGGGGTTACAGTGATAGGGAGGGGTGTAGGGTGGGAGGGGGTTACAGTGATAGAGAGGGGTGTAGGGTGGGAGGGGGTTACAGTGATAGAGAGGGGTGTAGGGTGGGAGGGGGTTACAGTGATAGAGAGGGGTGTAGGGTGGGAGGGGGTTACAGTGATAGGGAGGGGTGTAGGGTGGGAGGGGGTTGCAGTGATAGCGAGGGGTGTAGGGTGGGAGGGGGTTACAGTGATGGGGAGGGGTGTAGGGTGGGAGGGGGTTACAGTGATAGGGAGGGGTGTAGGATGGGAGGGGGTTACAGTGATAGGGAGGGGTGTAGGGTGGGAGGGGGTTACAGTGATGGGGAGGGGTGTAGGGTGGGAGGGGGTTACAGTGATAGGGAGGGGTGTAGGGTGGGAGGGGGTTACAGTGATAGAGAGGGGTGTAGGGTGGGAGGGGGTTACAGTGATAGAGAGGGGTGTAGGGTGGGAGGGGGTTACAGTGATAGGGAGGGGTGTAGGGTGGGAGGGGGTTGCAGTGATAGCGAGGGGTGTAGGGTGGGAGGGGGTTACAGTGATGGGGAGGGGTGTAGGGTGGGAGGGGGTTACAGTGATAGGGAGGGGTGTAGGATGGGAGGGGGTTACAGTGATAGGGAGGGGTGTAGGGTGGGAGGGGGTTACAGTGATGGGGAGGGGTGTAGGGTGGGAGGGGGTTACAGTGATAGGGAGGGGTGTAGGGTGGGAGGGGGTTACAGTGATAGAGAGGGGTGTAGGGTGGGAGGGGGTTACAGTGATAGAGAGGGGTGTAGGGTGGGAGGGGGTTACAGTGATAGAGAGGGGTGTAGGGTGGGAGGGGGTTACAGTGATAGGGAGGGGTGTAGGGTGGGAGGGGGTTGCAGTGATAGCGAGGGGTGTAGGGTGGGAGGGGGTTACAGTGATAGCGAGTGTTGTAGGGTGGGAGGGGGTTACAGTGAACCAGACTTCACCAATAATCAGGGAAACAATTACGTATTCGGGAATAACCACTTTGACATCCCTTCCCTTCCATACAGGCATAACTGCGACAAGCAGTCAAATACCAACGGAAAACAGCTACTACAGCTCTGTCGAAACCTGGGTCTGTACATTGTCAATGGTAGGTTCATAGGAGACCTCCTAGGAAGATTGACTTTTTGCTCACCTCTTGGCTGCAGCACAGTAGACTCTATGATTACAGACTTAGACCCATCCTCTTTCAGAGCATTCACAGTCAAACCACAAACAACACTGTCAGATCACAGTCAAATTACTATGTTTCTCAAAAAGACAGAAACAAACAACATAGAAACACAACCCAGTAAACTGTACAACACCAAAAAATCGTACAGATGGGCCGAAAATGACACGGAAAAATACCAGAAAACAATTAGCAATGCATCAACTCAAGCTCTCTTAGACACCTTTCTGGATAACATATACACTCACAATAAAGAAGGCGTAAACCGGGCAGTTAGTAAACTAAACAATATTTTTGATAATTTGGCAACAAATGCAAACTTGAAAGCTCGCAAGAACAAACCCAAAACAAAAAACTATGAAAAATGGTTTGACCATGATTGCCATGAGGAAAAAACTTAGAAAAATATCAAACGAAAAACACAGACATCCAGAAAACGAGGAATTACGCCTTACTTATTGTCAGACACTAACACAATACAGAAACACACTCAGAACCAAAAAAGAGCAATTTATTAAGAATACACTCAGCTCCATGGAGGAATCCATTGATTCCAATTGTTTCTGGGACAACTTGAAAACACTACACAAAAAACAACACGACGATTAGTCCATTCAAAATGGGGACACATGGGTAAACCACTTTGAAAAATTATACCAGAAAAACACACTAAGACCAGAGCAACACCAAATATGGAAAAAACTGGAAAAGCTTGAAATGGCCATAAAAGATAACCAAAACCCGCTGGACGCCATAATAACAGAAAAAGAACTTCTTGAAAAACTCAAGGAGCTGCGACCAGGAAAAGCTTGCGGGACAGACGGCATACTAAACGAGATGATTAAACACACAGACGACAAACTGAAACTGGCTATCCTAAAACTCTTCAACTTGGTTCTGAGTGTCGGTTATTTCCCTGATGTCTGGAACAAAGGACTCATAACGCCCATATACAAAAGTGGGGACAAAATCGACCCAAACAACTATCGAGGCATCTGTGTAAACAGTAACCTGGGGAAGGTATTCTGTAGCATCATAAACAAAAGACTTATAAACTTCCTTGAGGAGCACAATGTCTTGAGTAAAAGCCAAATTGGATTCCTGCCAAACTATAGAACATCCGATCATATCTTCATCCTACAGACCCTAATTGACAAACACGTTCACCATAACAAAAGCAAAATCTACGCAAGCTTTGTAGTTTTCCAGAAGGCTTTCGACTCCATCTGGCATGACGGTTTATTCCTGAAACTTATCGAAAGCGGGGTAGGAGGGAAAACATATGATGTAATTAAATCAATGTATACAAACAACAAATGTGCAGTTAAAATTGGAGACAAACAAACAAAATACTTCCCACAGGGGCGGGGGGTGACGCAGGGCTCGCCAATCTCACCAACACTCTTTAATATTTACATAAATGGATTGGCAAAACTACTTGAACAATCTACAGCACCCGGCCTCACCCTATATGAATCCAAGGTTAAATTCCTCCTCTATGCAGACGACCTGGTTCTGCTGTCACCAACTAAGGAGGGTCTACAGCAGAACCTGGACCTGCTGGAGTCGTACTGCCAGACTTGGGCCCTGACAATAAATCCCCAAAAAACCAAAGTCCTTATGTTCCAGCAAAGATCCAAACATCAGGGACCCAAAATAAATTTCACAGTAGGAACAACCAAAATTGAACAAACCACTCACTACACATACTTGGGCTTAAAAATCAGTTCTACGGGGAACTTCAAACTGGCTGTGAATGAACTGAAAGAGAAAGCAAGAAGGGCTTTCTATGCCATCAAAAAATCAATCCAAATAGAAATCCCAATTAGCATTTGGCTCAAAATTTTCAAATCAGTAATTGAACCAATTGCACTCTATGGCAGTGAGGTATGGGGACCGCTAACACAACAAGAATTTGCAAAATGGGACAAACACCCAATTGAGATCCTACATGCAGAATTCTGTAAAAGTATCCTCCGGACTCAAAGGAAAACAGTAAACAATGCATGCAGGGCGGAACTAGGCCAATATCCATTAATAATCATAGCAAAAGGGTTAGAATACAGGAACAGGGATACCTTGCTGCAGCTGTACAGGGCACTGGTGAGACCACACCTCGAGTACTGTGTACAGTTTTGGTCGCCTCATCTGAGGAAGGATGTTCTTGCCATGGAGGGGGTGCAGCGGCGATTCACCAGGCTGATACCAGGAATGGCGGGAATGACCTATGAGGAGAGACTATGTAGTTTAGGGATGTACACACTGGAGTTTAGAAGATTGAGAGGGGACCTCATAGAAGTGTATAAAATTCTGACAGGTCTAGACAGACTGGATGCAGAAGGAATGTTTCCCTTGGCGGGTGAGAACAGAACTAGAGGACATAATTTAAGGATAAGGGCTAAACCATTTAGGACAGAGATGAGGGGGAATTTCTTCACTCAGAGAGTGGTGAACCTGTGGAACTCATTGCCACAGAGGGCAGTGTACGCCAGCTCATTAAATATATTTAAGAGGGAATTAGATATATTTCTACGGGCAAAAGGGGTTAAGGGTTACGGAGAGAAGGCGGGGACGGGATACTGAATTAAAGGATCAGCCATGATCTCATCGAATGGCGGAGCAGGCACGAAGGGCCGAATGGCCTACTCCTGCTCCTATCTTCTATGTATCTATGTAATAATCACTATCCAAAAAAGAGCCACCAAATTTTGGAATCACCTACAAATGAGCAACCCCCAATGCTATCACTACGACGCCCTGAAATGCCAAGAGCTGACCATAAAGAAGAATACCCTCAGTCAACTAGTCCTGGGACTCAGTGAAGTAACTACTAACAATACTAACAATAACCAGTCCCAGGACAGTGATAGGGTAACACAAAGTATTCGACCCAACACAATCGTTGCTAAGCAAAAGGAAAAATATCTGACATATTGGGCAGAAACAACAAAAACCCAAAGCAAACTCAATTGCTACTTGGCCCTAAACAGACAATACAACATAGCTGATTACCTGACCATGGTAAAGGATAACAAACTGAGAAGAACCTTGACAAGGTACAGACTTAGCGAACATAGCCTAGCGATCGAAAAAGGCAGACACAGGCAGACCAGGCTGCCAAGAGAAGACAGGATATGCTCTCATTGCAGTCAGGGAGTAGTTGAGACAGAGATGCACTTCCTCACAGCCTGTGGAAAATATCAGGGCATCAGGGAGAATTTCTACCAAAAATTCTCACAAATATGCCCTGAATTCAGAAATCTGAATGACAACCAAAAACTCCCATTCCTACTGGGGGAGGAGAGAAGCTGTGTAACACTGGCAGCACACTATGTTACAGCTTGCCATGAACAGAGGGACAACCAGTAAACTAAGACAAGAGTATATATAAACAAGGCGAATGTATATTTATAAACTCAGGGATATACCTGTTTATACACTGTATGAATAGAACCGCGTTTATGTGTTCAACCATAAATGTATTTTGATGCTTTGGCAACATAAGATGTACCTTATCATGCCAATAAAGCGATTTGAATTGTGAATTGTGAATTGTGATAGGGAGGGGTGTAGAGTGGGAGGGGGTTACAGGGATAGGGAGGGGTGTAGGTTGGGAGGGGGTTACAGTGATGGGGAGGGCTGTAGAGTGGGAGGGGGGTTACAGAGATAGGGAGGGGTGTAGGTTGGGAGGGGGTTACAGTGATAGGGAGGGGTGTAGGGTGGGAGGGGGTTACAGTGATAGGGAGGGGTGTAGGGTGGGAGGGGGCAACAGTGATGGGGAGGGCTGTAGGGTGGGAGGGGGTTACAGAGATAGGGAGGGGTGTAGGGCGGGAGGGGGTTACAGTGATGCGGAGGGGTGTAGGGTGGGAGGGGGTTACAGTGATAGGGAGGGGTGTAGGGTGGGAGGGGGTTACAGTGATGGGGAGGGGTGTAGATTGGGAGGGGGTTACAGTGATGGGGAGGGGTGTAGGGTGGGAGGGGGTTACAGTGATAGGGAGGGGTGTAGGGTGGGAGGGGGTTTCAGTGATAGGGAGGGGTGTAGGGTGGGAGGGGGTTACAGAGATGGGGAGGGGTGTAGGGTGGGAGGGGGTTACAGAGATGGGGAGGGGTGTAGGGTGGGAGGGGGTTACAGAGATGGGGAGGGGTGTAGGGTGGGAGGGGGTTACAGTGATGGGGAGGGGTGTAGGGTGGGAGGGGGTTACAGTGATAGGGAGGGGTGTAGGGTGGGAGGGGGTTACAGTGATAGGTAGGGGTGTAGGGTGGGAGGGGGTAACAGTGATGGGGAGGGGTGTAGGGTGGGAGAGGGGTTACAGTGATAGGGAGGGGTGTAGGGTGGGAGGGGGTTTCAGTGATAGGGAGGGGTGTAGGGTGGGAGGGGGTTACAGAGATGGGGAGGGGTGTAGGGTGGGAGGGGGTTACAGAGATGGGGAGGGGTGTAGGGTGGGAGGGGGTTACAGTGATGGGGAGGGGTGTAGATTGGGAGGGGGTTACAGTGATGGGGAGGGGTGTAGATTGGGAGGGGGTTACAGTGATGGGGAGGGGTGTAGGGTGGGAGGGGGTTACAGTGATAGGGAGGGGTGTAGGTTGGGAGGGGGTTTCAGTGATAGGGAGGGGTGTAGGGTGGGAGGGGGTTACAGAGATGGGGAGGGGTGTAGGGTGGGAGGGGGTTACAGAGATGGGGAGGGGTGTAGGGTGGGAGGGGGTTACAGTGATGGGGAGGGGTGTAGAGTGGGAGGGGGTTACAGAGATGGGGAGGGGTGTAGGGTGGGAGGGGGTTACAGTGATAGGGAGGGGTGTAGAGTGGGAGGGGGTTACAGTGATAGGGAGGGGTGTAGGGTGGGAGGGGGTTACAGTGATAGGGAGGGGTGTAGGGTGGGAGGGGGTTACAGTGATGGGGAGGGCTGTAGGGTGGGAGGGGGTTACAGAGATAGGGATGGGTGTAGAGTGGGAGGGGGTTACAGTGATGGGGAGGGGTGTAGGGTGGGAGGGGGTTACAGTGATAGGGAGGGGTGTAGGGTGGGAGGGGGTTACAGTGATGGGGAGGGGTGTAGGGTGGGAGGGGGTTACAGTGATAGGGAGGGGTGTAGAGTGGGAGGGGGTTACAGGGATAGGGAGGGGTGTAGGGTGGGAGGGGGTAACAGTGATGGGGAGGGGTGTAGGGTGGGAGGGGGGTTACAGTGATAGGGAGGGGTGTAGAGTGGGAGGGGGTTACAGGGATAGGGAGGGGTGTAGGGTGGGAGGGGGCAACAGTGATGGGGAGGGCTGTAGGGTGGGAGGGGGTTACAGAGATAGGGAGGGGTGTAGAGTGGGAGGGGGTTACAGTGATGCGGAGGGGTGTAGAGTGGGAGGGGGTTACAGTGATGCGGAGGGGTGTAGGGTGGGAGGGGGTTACAGTGATGGGGAGGGGTGTAGGGTGGGAGGGGGTTACAGTGATGGGGAGGGGTGTAGGGTGGGCGTGGGATACAGTGATGGGGAGGGGTGTAGAGTGGGAGGGGGTTACAGTGATGGGGAGGGGTGTAGGGTGGGAGGGGGTTACAGTGATGGAGAGGGGTGTAGGGTGGGAGGGGGTTACAGTGATGGAGAGGGGTGTAGGGTGGGAGGGGGTTACAATGATGGGGAGGGGTGTAGGGTGGGAGGGGGTTACAGTGATGGGGAGGGGTGTAGGGCGGGAGGGGGTTACAGAGATGGGGAGGGGTGTAGGGCGGGAGGGGGTTACAGAGATGGGGAGGGGTGTAGGGTGGGAGGGGGTTACAGTGATAGGGAGGGGTGTAGGGCGGGAGGGGGTTACAGAGAGGGGGAGGGGTGTAGGGCGGGAGGGGGTTACAGTGATGGGGAGGGGTGTAGGGTGGGAGGGGGTTACAGTGATAGGGAGGGGTGTAGGGTGGGAGGGGGTTACAGTGATGGGGAGGGGTGTAGGGTGGGAGGGGGTTACAGTGATGGGGAGTGGTGTAGGGTGGGAGGGGGTTACAGTGATAGGGAGGGGTGTAGGGTGGGAGGGGGTTACAGAGAGGGGGAGGGGTGTAGGGCGGGAGGGGATTACAGTGATGGGGAAGGGTGTAGGGTGGGAGGGGGTTACAGTGATAGGGAGGGGTGTAGGGTGGGAGTGGGTTACAGTGATGGGGAGGGGTGTAGGTTGGGAGGGGGTTACAGTGATAGGGAGGGGTGTAGGGTGGGAGGGGTTTACAGTGATAGGGAGGGGTGTAGGGTGGGGGGGGGTTACAGTGATGGGGAGGGGTGTAGGGTGGGAGGGGGTTACAGTGATGGGGAGGGGTGTAGGGTGGGCGGGGGATACAGTGATGGGGAGGGGTGTAGAGTGGGAGGGGGTTACAGTGATGCGGAGGGGTGTAGAGTGGGAGGGGGTTACAGTGATGCGGAGGGGTGTAGGGTGGGAGGGGGTTACAGTGATGGGGAGGGGTGTAGGGTGGGAGGGGGTTACAGTGATGGGGAGGGGTGTAGGGTGGGAGGGGGTTACAGTGATGGGGAGGGGTGTAGGGTGGGAGGGGGTTACAGTGATGGAGAGGGGTGTAGGGTGGGAGGGGGTTACAGTGATGGAGAGGGGTGTAGGGTGGGAGGGGGTTACAATGATGGGGAGGGGTGTAGGGTGGGAGGGGGTTACAGTGATGGGGAGGGGTGTAGGGCGGGAGGGGGTTACAGAGATGGGGAGGGGTGTAGGGCGGGAGGGGGTTACAGAGATGGGGAGGGGTGTAGGGTGGGAGGGGGTTACAGTGATAGGGAGGGGTGTAGGGCGGGAGGGGGTTACAGAGAGGGGGAGGGGTGTAGGGCGGGAGGGGGTTACAGTGATGGGGAGGGGTGTAGGGTGGGAGGGGGTTACAGTGATAGGGAGGGATGTAGGGTGGGAGGGGGTTACAGTGATGGGGAGGGGTGTAGGGTGGGAGGGGGTTACAGTGATGGGGAGTGGTGTAGGGTGGGAGGGGGTTACAGTGATAGGGAGGGGTGTAGGGTGGGAGGGGGTTACAGTGATAGGGAGGGGTGTAGGGTGGGAGGGGGTTACAGTGATGGGGAGGGGTGTAGGTTGGGAGGGGGGTTACAGTGATAGGGAGGGGTGTAGGGTGGGAGGGGTTTACAGTGATAGGGAGGGGTGTAGGGTGGGAGGGGGTTACAGTGATGGGGAGGGGTGTAGGGTGGGAGGGGGTTACAGTGATGGGGAGGGGTGTAGGGTGGGCGGGGGATACAGTGATGGGGAGGGGTGTAGAGTGGGAGGGGGTTACAGTGATGGGGAGGGGTGTAGGGTGGGCGGGGGATACAGTGATGGGGAGGGGTGTAGGGTGGGAGGGGGTTACAGAGATGGGGAGGGGTGTCGGGTGGGAGGGGGTTACAGAGATGGGGAGGGGTGTAGGGTGGGAGGGCGTTACAGTGATGGGGAGGGGTGTAGGGTGGGAGGGGGTTACAGTGATGGAGAGGGGTGTAGGGTGGGAGGGGGTTACAGTGATGGGGAGGGGTGTAGGGTGGGAGGGGGTTACAGTGATAGGGAGGGGTGTAGAGTGGGAGGGAGTTACAGTGATAGGGAGGGGTGTTGGGTGGGAGGGGGTTACAGAGATGGGGAGGGGTGTAGGGCGGGAGGGGGTTACAGTGATAGGGAGGGGTGTAGGGCGGGAGGGGGTTACAGAGAGGGGGAGGGGTGTAGGGCGGGAGGGGGTTACAGTGATAGGGAGGGGTGTAGGGCGGGAGGGGGTTACAGAGATGGGGAGGGGTGTAGGGCGGGAGGGGGTTACAGAGATGGGGAGGGGTGTAGGGTGGGAGGGGGTGACAGAGATGGGGAGGGGTGTAGGGTGGGAGTGGGTTACAGTGATGGGGAGGGGTGTAGGGTGGGAGGGGGTTACAGAGAGAGGGAGGGGTGTAGGGTGGGAGGGGGTTACAGTGATGGGGAGGGGTGTAGGGTGGGAGGGGGTTACAGAGAGAGGGAGGGGTGTAGGGTGGGAGGGGGTTACAGAGATAATAATAATAATAATCCACTTTATTGTCATTGTTAGTGCACAAGTGCAGTATAACGAAATGTAAGCTTGCGGCTCCCGAGAGTGTACATTTTGGTTAAGACATTTAACATACATTTGGCTTGTAACATAAACATAAACATAATAAAGTGCATTGACAGATGTGCAGGCTTTCGAGTTTATTAGCAGAGTTCAGTAGGATGACAGCCCTGGGAAAGAAGCTGTTCCTAAATCTGGTCGTGCGGGAATGCATCTGTAGCGTCTCCCAGATGGCAGGGGAGCGAACAAATTGTGGCTGGGGTGGGTAGGGTCTTTGATGATGGTCAATGACCTCCGTAGACAGCGTTTCTGGTAGAAGTTCTCAATGGTCGGTAGCCGGGTGCCGGTAATGCGTTGGGCAGTTTTGACTACCCGCTGCAGGGCTTTCCAGTCATAGTAGCTACAGCTGCTATACCACACTGTGATACAGTTTGTCAGGATGCTCTCTATTGTGCAGCGGTAAAAGTTAGAGAGGATCCGGGGTGACAGGCTACATCCCTTCAGCCTCCTTAGGAAATACAGGCGCTGCTGGGCCTTCTTCACCAAAGAGGAGGTATTGAGGGACCAGGAGAGGTCTTCCGTGATGTGGACTCCGAGGAACTTAAAGCTGCCCACCCTTTCCACCACAGCCCCTTGGATGTGGATGGGGGTGTGTCTTCCACCTTTAGACTTCCTGAAGTCCACAATGATTTCCTTGGTTTTCTTGATGTTAAGGGCCAGGTTGTTGTCGGCGCACCACTTCACGAGGTACTGGACCTCCTCCCTGTAGGCTGACTCATCGTTGTTGATGATCTGCCCTACCACCGTGGTATCATCCGCAAACTTGATGATGGTGTTGGAACCATGAACAGCCACACAGTCGTGGGTGAAGAGGGAGTAGAGGAGGGGGCTCAGCACACATCCTTGTGGGGCCCCCGTGTTCAGGGTCAGTGGGGGGGAGGTGTAGTTACCTAATTTGACAGACTGGGGTCTGTTAGTTAGGAAGTCCAGAGTCCAGTTGCAAAGGGAAGTGTTCAGGCCAAGAGTGTGGAGTTTGGTGGCCAGCTTGTTGGGGACGATGGTGTTGAATGCTGAGCTGTAGTCTATGAACAGCATTCTGATGTAGGTCTCTTTACTGTCTAAGTGATTCAGTGCAGAGTGTAGAGCAGTTGTGATTGCATCCTCCGTTGATCTGTTTGCGCGATAGGCAAACTGGTGTTGGTCAAGAGAGGCGGGAACACTGGCTTTGATGTGAGCCAGGACCAGTCTCTCGAAACACTTCATTATGATGGATGTGAGTGCGACAGGTCGATAGTCGTTCAGACACGTCACAGCCGTTTGCTTTGGCACAGGAATAATGGTGGCAGTCTTGAAGCATGTAGGGACTACTGCCTGGGCCAGTGACAGATTGAAGATGTCGGTGAAGACATCAGCCAGCTGATCAGCACATTCCTTGAGTACCCGTCCAGGGATGCTGTCAGGTCCAGCAGCCTTTCGTGTGTTCACTCCGCGTAGAGCACCCCTTACGTCGGAGGTAGACAGAGTGAGCACCTGATCTTCCGGGGGTGGCAAGGCTTTGGTAGCCGGCTCCCTGTTGTCCCTGTCAAAGCGAGCGGAGAAGTTGTTAAGCTCCTCCGGAAGGGAGGCATCGCTAACCGGGGGGCTGGTGTTTTTACTCTTGTAGTCAGTGATGGACTGGATGCCTTGCCACATGCGCTGGGGGTCCGAGTTGTTGTGGAAGTGATCCTCAATCCGCAGTGTCTGTTTTCTTTTGGCAGTCCTGATACCCTTTTTTAGGTTGGTCCTAGCTGCACTGTAAGCCGCCGCGTCGCCAGATTTAAATGCTACGTCGCGTGCTTTCAACAGCGAGCGGACCTCTCCATTCATCCAGGGTTTCTGGTTGGGATATGTCCTGATATTTTTATGGGTCGTGACGACCTCGACGCAACTGTTGATGTAGAATAGCACTGTGGATGCGTATTCCTCAATGTCAATATGGGCAAACATGCTCCAATCAGTGCGTTCGAAGCAATCCTGAAGCTCCGAGACTGCCCCCTCTGGCCATACTTTCACTGATCTCACTGATGTTCTCACTCTTTTGATGAGCGGTTTGTATGCCGGGGCTAGAAACAGGGAGAGGTGGTCAGACTTCCCAAGGTGGGGGCAGGGAATGGCCTTATAAGCATCTACAGTGCTCGTGTAGACTTGATCCAGTGTGTTCTCCCCTCTTGTGGGGCAGGAAACATTCTGATGGAATTTCGGGATTACAGATTTTAGGTTTATGTGATTGAAGTCCCCCGCGACGATAAAGGCTCCATCTGGGTGCGCAGTTTGTTGTTCGCTGATGGCCCTGTAGAGGTCCTTCAGTGCTAGTTTGGCATTAGCATGTGGTGGGATGTAGACCGCAGTGATGATAACAGCCGTGAATTCCCGAGGCAGGTAGAAAGATCTGCACCTTACCATGAGGAATTCCAAATCAGCAGAACAGGATCTATCGATTATGTCCGTGTTGGTGCACCAGGCATTGTTAGTGTAAATGCACAAACCGCCTCCCTTGCTCTTACCAGAGTCTGCAGTTCTGTCGGCGCGGAAGACCGTGCGTCCTTCTAGCTGGATGGTGGTGTCAGGGATGCCGTTGTTCAACCAGGTCTCTGTGAAGATCATGGCGCAGCATTCCTTTGTCCTTTTCTGTGAGGAGAGATCAAGTTTGATCTCATCCATTTTATTTTCCAGTGACCTAACATTAGCCAGAAAAATACTTGGGAGGGAGGGTTTGTGTGGGGCCCTCTTTAACCTGTTGTGGATTCCAGCCCTCTTGCCCCGCTTCTGTTTGCGCTCTCTGCACGGTCTGCGCCGACTTCCGGCTGGGGGAGGACGCCACGCTGGTCCCGGGGATCGAGCGATGTCGGGAGGCAGATCGACGGCGCCGAGTGTGAGCCGCACGCAATCGACCCCGATATCGAGGAGCATCTGCCGGCCGTACAGCAGGTCCGCCCTCAATTCCCGCGTGGGCAGAGTCCAGAAGAGACTCAGAAAGAGGGTGAAAACGCTCAGTCTCGGGAGAGACAAAGCCGCTGCGTCCATGCGCGCCGCCAGTTTTTCTTTAGGTAGGGTTGTGGGGCTGGAGGAGGTTACAGAGAGAGGGAGGGCTGTGGCCATGAAGGGATTGGAACACAAGGATGAGAATTTTTAAATCTACAGATTGTGAGCAGGAATTAGAGTCTTTGCACCAAGTTTCCAGCCAGAGTCTGAATACATTCTCACCCTGGAGTCTTTCCGTCTCACTCACCCACTCACAGTGAATACAGAATCAGAGAACAGAAGTTCAGGAGACGGAACAGATTGGGAAAGAAGGAGCGAGTACACGTGGAAAAAACTGTTCCATATTAAAACATGCAAACTACGGGATAAAGGCCGATAAATTCGATCGTGTTTTTCAGGCGCTAACCGGCCTACTAAGCCCCAATATGGCGACAGGAAGCCAATAATGATCCTCAACCAACATCACTAAAGGAGATGATCTGGTCCTGATCACATCGCTGTTTTCTACATTACAACAGTGACATATTTCAAAAGTACTGAATCCTTTGAAGGAGCATCTTGAAGGAGGAGAGAGAGGCGGAGAGGTTTAGGGAGGGAATTCCAGAGCTTAGGGCCCAGGCAGCTGAAGGCACGGCCGCCAGTGGTGGAGCGAATAAAATCGGGGATGGACAAGAGGCCAGAATTGGAAGAGCGCAGAGATCACGGAGGGTTGTAGAGCTGGAGGAGTTTACAGAGATCACGGAGGGTTGTGGGGCTGGAGGAGTTTACAGAGATCTCGGAGGTTTGTAGGGCTGGAGGAGGTTACAGAGATCTCGGAGGGTTGTAGGGCTGGAGGAGGTTACAGAGATCTTGGAGGGTTGTGGGGCTGGAGGAGGTTACAGAGATCATGGATGGTTGTGGGGTGGGAGGAGGTTACAGAGATCTCGGAGGGTTGTGGGGCTGGAGGAGGTTACAGAGATCTCGGAGGGTTGTGGGGTGGGAGAAGGTTACAGAGATCTCGGAGGTTTGTAGGGCTGGAGGAGTTTACAGAGATCTCAGAGGGTTGTGGGGCTGGAGGAGGTTACAGAGATCACGGATGGTTGGAGGGTGGGAGGAGTTTACAGAGATCACGGATGGTTGTGGGGTGGGAGGAGGTTACAGAGATCTCGAAGGGTTGTGGGGTGGGAGGAGGTTACAGAGATCACGGATGGTTGTGGGGTGGGAGGAGGTTACAGAGATCTCGAATGGTTGTGGGGTGGGAGGAGGTTACAGAGATCTCGGAGGGTTGTGGGGTGGGAGGAGGTTACAGAGATCTCGGAGGGTTGTAGGGCTGGAGGAGGTTACAGAGATCTCGGAGGGTTGTGGGGTGGGAGGAGGTTACAGAGATCTCGGAGGGTTATGGGGTGGGAGGAGGTTACAGGGATCTCAGAGGGTTGTAGGGCTGGAGGAGGTTACAGAGATCTCGGATGGTTGGAGGGTGGGAGGAGGTTACAGAGATCTCGGAGGGTTGTGGGGCTGGAGGAGGTTACAGAGATCTCGGAGGGTTGGAGGGTGGGAGGAGTTTACAGAGATCACGGAGGGTTGTGGGGCTGGAGGAGGTTACAGAGATCACGGAGGGTTGGAGGGTGGGAGGAGTTTAGAGAGATCTCGGAGGGTTGTGGGGCTGGAGGAGTTTACAGAGATCACGGAGGGTTGTAGGGCTGGAGGAGGTTACAGAGATC
>NC_140989.1:382188488-382203488 GCF_052327205.1 Somniosus microcephalus | reverse complement strand
GACAAAGTGCAGCAGCCGCCATATCGTTGACAGAAAAATGATTTACTTCAAAAAGTACTTCATTGGCTGTGAGGTGCTTTGGGAGGTCCTGAGGAGGTGAAGCTGACACAGTGACACCGAGTCTGGTCTCACTGGGTCCGGGCAGTGTTTCACACACAGCTCCCACAGTGCAATGTGGAACTGCTGCAAGATTCACCTCAAACACTCCTAGTATTTATATAACAGATTACTAATTGAGCTGGAGAATAATTCCCTCTGATAAACTGCATGTTCTGCAATAAATTACACATTTTTAATTATTGGTGAAACATATGGCTGATGATTAAATCAGGAGTTTTCCCTCTAACAATGAAGTAGGAACAGTTATCCTGAGGAGATGATTAACTCAACGAGAGGATAATTAATATATAGAAACAGTCCTGAATTTACATCTCAATGACTTAATTGCTGGACAGTTTATATCGGACTGAAACCCGCTCAGGTCAGGTTGTCAGGCACGGTGAGATTACAGCAACACTAATTGGGATCCAGTCTGGTGTCTTTTGGGCGAAATCGGATCCTCAGGAAATGAAAAGTCTCCCAGCAGCCCCGGCGAGACTGAACATTATAAACATCATGTGACCAGAAACACAATTGGACATATTCCCCACTGGAAATATTGGACAGGGTTCAGAGACACAATTGGACATATTCCCCACTGGAGATATTGGACAGGGTTCAGAGACACAATTGGATATATTCCCCACTGGAGATATTGGACAGGGTTCAGAGACACAATAGGACATATTCCCCACTGGAGATATTGGACAGGGTTCAGAGACACAATTGGACATATTCCCCACTGGAGATATTGGACAGGGTTCGGAGACAATTGGACATATTCCCCACTGGAGATATTGGACAGGGTTCAGAGACACAATTGGACATATTCCCCACTGGAGATATTGGACAGTGTTCAGAGACACAATTGGACATATTCCCCACTGGAGATATTGGACAGGGTTCAGACACAATTGGACATATTCCCCACTGGAGATATTGGACAGGGTTCAGACACAATTGGACATATTCCCCACTGGAGATATTGGACAGGGTTCAGAGACACAATTGGATATATTCCCCACTGGAGATATTGGACAGGGTTCAGAGACACAATTGGACATATTCCCCACTGGAGATATTGGACAGGGTTCAGACACAATTGGGCATATTCCCCACTGGAGATATCGGACAGGGTTCAGAGACACAATTGGACATATTCCCCACTGGAGATATTGGACAGGGTTCAGAAACAATTGGACATATTCCCCACTGGAGATATTGGGCAGGGTTCAGAGACACAATTGGACATATTCCCCACTGGAGATATTGGACAGGGTTCAGAGACACAATTGGACATATTCCCCACTGGAGATATTGGACAGGGTTCAGACACAATTGGACATATTCCTCACTGGAGATATTGGACAGGGTTCAGAGACACAATTGGACATATTCCCCACTGGAGATATTGGACAGGGTTCAGACACAATTGGACATATTCCTCACTGGAGATATTGGACAGGGTTCAGAAACAATTGGACATATTCCCCACTGGAGATATTGGACAGGGTTCAGACACAATTGGACATATTCCCCACTGGAGATATTGGACAAGGTTCAGAGACACAATTGGACATATTCCCCACTGGAGATATTGGACAGGGTTCAGAGACACAATTGGACATATTCCCCACTGGAGATATTGGACAGGGTTCAGACACAATTGGACATATTCCCCACTGGAGATATTGGACAGGGTTCAGAGACACAATTGGACATATTCCCCACTGGAGATATTGGACAGGGTTCAGAGACACAATTGGACATATTCCCCACTGGAGATATTGGACAGGAATCAGAGAGAACCAGGAGGAGGCCATTCGGCCCATCGTGCCTGTGTCGGCTCTTTGAAAGAGCTCTCCAATTAGTCCCACTCCCTGCTCTTTCCCCACAGCCCTGCTAATCTTTCCTTTTCTAGCGTTTCTCCAAGTCCCTTTCGAAAGTTACTGTTGAATCTGCTTCCACCGCCCTTTCAGGCAGCGCATTCCAGATCACAACAACTCGCTGTAAAAACATTCTCCTCATCTCCCCTCTGGTTCTTTTGCTAATTATCTTAAATCTGTGACCTCTGTTTACCGACCCTCCTGCCACTGGAAACAGTTTCTCCTTATTTACTCGATCAAAACACTTCATGATTTTAAACACCTCTACTAAATCTTCTTAACCTTCTCTGCTCTAAGGAGAACAATCCCAGCCTCTCCAGTCTCTCCACATAACTGAAGTCCCTCATTCCCGGCACCATTCTAGTAAATCTCCTCTGCACCCTCTCCAAGGCCTTGACTTCCTTCCTAAAGTGCGGTGCCCAGGATTGGACACAATACTCCAGCTGGGGCCTCACCAGTGATTTATAAAGGTTCACCATAACTCGCTTGCTTTTGGACTCGATGCCTCTGTTAATGAAGCAAATGTAGGAGTTTGGATGGAATTCCCTTTGATAAAGGCCGTTCAGTGAGCGTCCATTCACAGCGCGACACACAACAGAGGCTGGCTCAGAAAGGCTTCTACTCACCAGCGTGCAGTACATCTCGGGGGTCTCTCCACACGTACTGTCGGAGGGATCCAACCTGACCTTCAGGAACCTGGTGAGCAGGGCGGCCTCGGGCTGGCAGGCCATGTAATCCCAACTCAGCCCCTGGTCCCAGTGAACCTGAGCCTTACACAGGTCGTAGTGACCCCAGGACGGGAAGTGCTGAGCGGCGAGAGACAGGGCCGCCCAAAGGGCCTGAAGGAGCAACAAACCAGACAGACGCATCGCTCCGACTGGACCCCGCACAGAGTGGTGATCTCGGTCCATCTGGGGGTGATTCAGGGGGTCTCTGCTCCGACTGGACCCCACGCAGAGAGCGGTGATCTCGGTCTGTCTGGGAGTGATTCAGGGGGTCTCTGCTCCGACTGGACCCCGCACAGAGAGCGGTGATCTCGGTCCGTCTGGGGGTGATTCAGGGGGTCTCTGCTCCGACTGGACCCCACACAGAGAGCGGTGATCTTGGTCTGTCTGGGGGTGATTCAGGGGGTCTCTGCTCCGACTGTACCCCGCAAAGAGAGCGGTGATCTCGATGCTGGCAGATGTGCCAGGTGTTGGGATTCCAGCTGTTTTCCCAGTGTTGGTGCAGATGTGCCGGGTGTTGGGATTCCAGCTGTTTTCCCAGTGTTGGTGCAGATGTGCCGGGTGTTGGGATTCCAGCTGTTTTCTCAGTGTTGGTGCAGATGTTCCAGGTGTTGGGATTCCAGCTGCTTTCCCAGTGTTGGTGCAGATGTTCCAGGTGTTGGGATTCCAGCTGTTTTCCCAGTGTTGGTGCAGATGTGCCGGGTGTTGGGATTCCAGCTGTTTTCCCCCAGCTGTTTGCTGTCAGACAGATGTTCTGATTGGCTGATCAGTCAGTACTGGGACCCAATGTGATGACTGTCTCCTGACCAGAGTCTGTTTCCCATCGATCATCTCTTCCTTCTGGCATCAGTTCCCTGTTTGGAGAGAAATAAAATCAATGAATTTTGGAATAGGTGCTGCTCCTGACCTTTGACCATCGACCTTCGGCCTTTGACCCCACCCTCAGACTCCGCCTCCCATTAGCTGCAATGTTACAGAAATAATCACCAGTTGTGAATCACAGCAGCCAATAGGAGGCGGCTCAATGACTCTCGTTAAGATACCAAATGACATAAGTGGCCAATTATCCTTTATTTAATGATGTTGGTTGAGGGATAAATATTGGTCAGGACTCCGGGGAGAACTCCCCTGCTCTTCTTCGAATATTGCCGTGGGATCTTTTACATCCACCTGAGAGAATAGATGGGGTTTCAGCTTAACGTCTCATCCAAAGGACAGCACCTCCGACAGTGCAGCACTCCCTCAGTACTGCCCCTCTGACAGTGCAGCACTCCCTCAGTACTGCCCCTCCGACAGTGCAGCACTCCCTCAGTACTGCCCCTCCGACAGTGCAGCACTCCCTCAGTACTGCCCCTCCGACAGTGCAGCACTCCCTCAGTACTGCCCCTCCGACAGTGCAGCACTCCCTCAGTACTGCCCCTCCGACAGTGCAGCACTCCCTCAGTACAGCCCCTCCAACAGTGCAGCGCTCCCTCAGTACTGCCCCTCCGAGAGTGCAGCACTCCCTCAGTACTGCAACTCCGACAGTGCAGCACTCCCTCAGTACTGCCCCTCCGACAGTGCAGAACTCCCTCAGTACTGCCCCTCCAACAGTGCAGCACTCCCTCAGTACTGACCCTCCGACAGTGCAGCGCTCCCTCAGTACTGCCCCTCCGACAGTGCAGCACTCCCTCAGTACTGACCCTCCGACAGTGCAGCACTCCCTCAGTACTGACCCTCCGACAGTGCAGCGCTCCCTCAGTACTGCCCCTCCGACAGTGCAGCACTCCCTCAGTACTGAACCTCCGACAGTGCAGCATTCCCTCAGTACTGCCCCTCCGACAGTGCAGCACTCCCTCAGTACTGACCCTCCGACAGTGCAGCGCTCCCTCAGTACTGCCCCTCCGACAGTGCAGCACTCCCTCAGTACTGCAACTCAGACAGTGCAGCACTCCCACAGTACTGCCCCTCCGACAGTGAAGCACTCCCTCAGTACTGCCCCTCCGACAGTGCAGCGCTCCCTCAGTACTGCCCCTCCGACAGTGCAGCACTCGCTCAGTACTGTCCCTCCGACAGTGAAGCACTCCCTCAGTACTGCCCCTCCGACAGTGCAGCGCTCCCTCAGTACTGCCCCTCCGACAGTGCAGTATTCCCTCAGTACTGTCCCTCCGACAGTGCAGCACACCCTCAGGACTGCACCGGGAGTGTCAGCCTGGATTCTGTGCTCGAGACTCTGGACTGTGATTGAGTCAGTTCCTTCAGGAGAGTGGAGGAGGAACAGCAGAATCAAAATCTCTTCTCCTTCCTCCATCATCTCCCCTCAATCTGAGCCGCAGCTCACACTGGAAAAGCAAAATTATTCTGATTCTTAGTTTAAAAATTTGCCCCTTTAAACACGGTCACACTCTGGGTTTGGTGTCCCTCCCACGGCCTGTTTCACGACACAAGGTGTTACTCTGGGCTGTGACTGATACACAGACTAGTAACGGGAATATTTATAACCCATTTTCTATAATAAATACTCCAAGATTTTATAAACTGCTACACTGCGAGCAGAAATAATCTCTCAATGTCTCACTTCCTCCCACGTAATGCTGTTCCCCTTCAGCTCGAGCAGCACAATCCACCGTCACCTTCTGGGCCCAACGTCACTCCTCCTGCTCAAACCCCAACACACGCTCCCCATCTCCAGTCACACCCCCAACACACGCTCACCATCTCCAGTCACACCCCCAACACACGCTCACCATCTCCAGTCACACCCCCAACACACACTCACCATCTCCAGTCACACCCCCAACACACGCTCACCATCTCCAGTCACACCCCCAACACACGCTCCCCATCTCGTCACACCCCCAACACACGCTCACCATCACCAGTCACACCCCCAACACACGCTCACCATCTCCAGTCACACCCCCAACACACGCTCACCATCTCGTCACACCCCCAACACACGTTCACCATCTCCAGTCACACCCCCAACACACGCTCACCATCTCCAGTCACACCCCCAACACACACTCACCATCTCCAGTCACACCCCCAACACACGTTCACCATCTCCAGTCACACCCCCAACACACGCTCACCATCTCCAGTCACACCCCCAACACACGCTCCCCATCTCCAGTCACACCCCCAACACACGCTCGCCATCTCCAGTCACACCCCCAACACACGCTCACCATCTCCAGTCACACCCCCAACACACACTCACCATCTCCAGTCACACCCCCAACACACATTCACCATCTCGTCACACCCCCAACACACACTCACCATCTCCAGTCACACCCCCAACACACACTCACCATCTCCAGTCACACCCCAACACACACTCACCATCTCCAGTCACACCCCCAACACACGCTCACCATCTCCAGTCACAGCCCCAACACACGCTCACCATCTCCAGTCACACCCCCAACACACGCTCACCATCTCCAGTCACACCCCCAACACACACTCACCATCTCGTCACACCCCCAACACACACTCACCATCTCCAGTCACACCCCCAACACAAACTCACCATCCCCAGTCACACGCCCAACACACGCTCACCATCTCCAGTCACACCCCTAACACACGCTCACCATCTCCAGTCACACCCGCAACACACACTCACCATCTCCAGTCACACCCCCAACACACGCTCACCATCTCCAGTCACACCCCCAACACAAACTCACCATCCCCAGTCACACGCCCAACACACGCTCACCATCTCCAGTCATACCCCTAACACACGCTCACCATCTCCAGTCACACCCGCAACACACACTCACCATCTCCAGTCACACCCCCAACACACGCTCACCATCTCGTCACACCCCCAACACACGCTCACCATCTCCAGTCACACCCTCAACACACGCTCACCATCTCCAGTCACACCCCCCACACACGCTCACCATCTCGTCACACCCCTAACACATGCTCACCATCTCCAGTCACACCCCCAACACACACTCACCATCTCGTCACACCAACACACGCTCGCCATCTCGTCACACCGCTAACACACGCTCACAATCTCCAGTCACACCCCCAACACACACTCACCATCTCCAGTCACACCCGCAACACACGCTCACCATCTCCAGTCACACCCCCAACACACGCTCACCATCTCCAGTCACATCCCCAACACACGCTCACCATCTCCAGTCACACCCCCAACACACGCTCACCATCTCCAGTCACACCCCCAACACACACTCACCATCTCGTCACACCCCCAACACACGCTCACCATCTCGTCACACCCCGAACACATGCTTGCCATCTCGTCACACCCCCAACACACGCTCACCATCTCGTCACACCCCCTACACACACTCACCATCTCGTCACACCCCCAACACACGCTCACCATCTCCAGTCACACCCCCAACACACGCTCACCATCTCCAGTCACACCCCCAACACACGCTCACCCCCAACACACGCTCACCATCTCGTCACACCCCCAACACACGCTCACCATCTCGTCACACCCCCAACACACACTCACCATCTCGTCACACCCCCAACACACGCTCACCATCTCGTCACACCCCCAACACACGCTCACCATCTCCAGTCACACCCCCAACACACGCTCACCATCTCCAGTCACACCCCCAACACACGCTCACCATCTCCAGTCACACCCCCAACACACACTCACCATCTCCAGTCACACCCCCAACACAATACAATACAATACAATACAAATCGCTTTATTGGCATGATAAGGTACATCTTATGTTGCCAAAGCATCAAAATACATTTATGGTTGAACACATAAACGCGGTTCCATTCATACAGTGTATAAACAGGTATATCCCTGAGTTTATAAATATATTTTCGCCTTGTTTATATATACTCTTGTCTTAGTTTACTGGTTGTCCCTCTGTTCATGGCAAGCTGTAACATAGTGTGCCGCCAGTGTTACACAGCTTCTCTCCTCCCCCAGTAGGAATGGGAGTTTTTGGTTGTCAGTCAGATTTCTGAATTCAGGGCATATTTGTGAGAATTTTTGATAGAAATTCTCTCTGATGCCCTGATATTTTCCACAGGCTGTGAGGAAGTGCATCTCTGTCTCAACTACTCCCTGACTGCAGTGAGAGCATATCCTGTCTTCTCTTGGCAGCCTGGTCTGCCTGTGTCTGCCTTTTTCGATCGCTAGGCTATGTTCGCTAAGTCTGTACCTTGTCAAGGTTCTTCTCAGTTTGTTATCCTTTACCATGGTCAGGTAATCAGCTATGTTGTATTGTCTGTTTAGGGCCAAGTAGCAATTGAGTTTGCTTTGGGTTTTTGTTGTTTCTGCCCAATATGACAGATATTTTTCCTTTTGCTTAGCGACGATTGTGTTGGGTCGAATTCTTTGTGTTACCCTGTCACTGTCCTGGGGCTGGTTATTGTTAGTATTGTTATTAGTTACTTTATTGAGTCCCAGGACTAGTTGACTGAGGGTATTCTTCTTTATGGTCAGCTCTTGGCATTTCAGGGCGTCGTAGTGATAGCATTGGGGGTTGCTCATTTGTAGGTGATTCCAAAATTTGGTGGCTCTTTTTTGGATAGTGATTATTAATGGGTATTGGCCTAGTTCCGCCCTGCATGCGTTGTTTACTGTTTTCCTTTGAGTCCGGAGGATACTTTTACAGAATTCCGCATGTAGGATCTCAATTGGGTGTTTGTCCCATTTTGCAAAATCTTGTTGTGTTAGTGGTCCCCAGACCTCACTGCCATAGAGTGCAATTGGTTCAATTACTGATTTGAAAATTTTGAGCCAAATGCTAATTGGGATTTCTATTTGGATTGATTTTTTGATGGCATAGAAAGCCCTTCTTGCTTTCTCTTTCAGTTCATTCACAGCCAGTTTGAAGTTTCCCGTAGAACTGATTTTTAAGCCCAAGTATGTGTAGTGAGTGGTTTGTTCAATTTTGGTTGTTCCTACTGTGAAATTTATTGTGGGTCCATGTTGTTTGGATCTTTGCTGGAACACAAGGACTTTGGTTTTTTGGGGATTTATTGTCAGGGCCCAAGTCTGGCAGTACGACTCCAGCAGGTCCAGGTTCTGCTGTAGACCCTCCTTAGTTGGTGACAGCAGAACCAGGTCGTCGGCATAGAGGAGGAATTTAACCTTGGATTCATATAGGGTGAGGCCGGGTGCTGTAGATTGTTCAAGTAGTTTTGCCAATCCATTAATGTAAATATTAAAGAGTGTCGGTGAGATTGGCGAGCCCTGCGTCACCCCCCGCCCCTGTGGGAAGTATTTTGTTTGTTTGTCTCCAATTTTAACTGCACATTTATTGTTTGTATACATTGATTTAATTACATCATATGTTTTACCTCCTACCCCGCTTTCGATAAGTTTCAGGAATAAACCGTCATGCCAGATGGAGTCGAAAGCCTCCACACACGCTCACCATCTCCAGTCACACCCCCAACACACACTCACCATCTCCAGTCACACCCCCAACACACACTCACCATCTCGTCACACCCCCAACACACGCTCACCATCTCCAGTCACACCCCCAACACACTCTCACCATCTCCAGTCACATCCCCAACACATGCTCACCATCTCGTCACACCCCAACACACGCTCACCATCTCCAGTCACACCCCCAACACACGCTCACCATCTCCAGTCACACCGCCAACACACGCTCACCATCTCGTCACACCCCCAACACACGCTCACCATCTCCAGTCACACCCCCAACACACTCTCACCATCTCCAGTCACACCCCCAACACACACTCACCATCTCCAGTCACACCCCCAACACACACTCACCATCTCCAGTCACACCCCCAACACACGCTCACCATCTCCAGTCACACCCCCAACACACGCTCACCATCTCCAGTCACACCCCCAACACACGCTCACCATCTCCATTCACACCCCCAACACACACTCACCATCTCCAGTCACACCCCCAACACACACTCACCATCTCCAGTCACAGCCCCAACACACGCTCACCATCTCGTCACACCCGCAACACACGCTCACCATCTCCAGTCACACCCCCAACACACGCTCACCATCTCCAGTCACACCCCCAACACACGCTCACCATCTCCAGTCACACCCCCAACACACACTCACCATCTCCAGTCACAGCCCCAACACACGCTCACCATCTCCAGTCACACCCCCAACACCCGCTCACCATCTCCAGTCACACCCCTAACACACGCTCACCATCTCCAGTCACACCCCCAACACACTCACCATCTCCAGTCACACCCCCAACACACACTCACCATCTCCAGTCACACCCCCAACACACACTCACCATCTCCAGTCACACCCCCAACACACGCTCACCATCTCCACTCACACCCCCAACACATGCTCACCATCTCGTCACACCCCGAACACACACTCACCATCTCGTCACACCCCCAACACACACTCACCATCTCCAGTCACACCCCCAACACACGCTCACCATCTCCACTCACACCCCCAACACACGCTCACCATCTCCAGTCACACCCCCAACACACGCTCACCATCTCCACTCACAACCACAACACACACTCACCATCTCCAGTCACACCAACACACACTCACCATCTCCAGTCACACCCCCAACACACACTCACCATCTCCAATCACACCAACACACACTCACCATCTCCAGTCACACCAACACACACTCACCATCTCCAGTCACACCCCCAACACACACTCACCATCTCCAGTCACACCCCCAACACACACTCACCATCTCCAGTCACACCAACACACACTCACCATCTCCAGTCACACCCCCAACACACACTCACCATCTCCAGTCACACCCCCAACACACACTCACCATCTCCAGTCACACCCCAACACACACTCACCATCTCCAGTCACACCAACACATACACACCATCTCCAGTCACACCCCCAACACACACTCACCATCTCCAGTCACACCAACACACTCACCATCTCCAGTCACACCCCCAACACACGCTCACCATCTCCAGTCACACCCCCAACACACACTCACCATCTCCAGTCACACCAACACACGCTCACCATCTCGTCACACCCCAACACACACTCACCATCTCGTCACACCAACACACACTTACCATCTCCAGTCACACCCCCAACACACACTCACCATCTCGTCACACCCCCAACACACACTCACCATCTCGTCACACCAACACACACTCACCATCTCGTCACACCAACACACACTCATCATCTCGTCACACCCCCAACACACACTCACCATCTCCAGTCACAGCCCCAACACACGCTCACCATCTCGTCACACCCGCAACACACGCTCACCATCTCCAGTCACACCCCCAACACACGCTCACCATCTCCAGTCACACCCCCAACACACGCTCACCATCTCCAGTCACACCCCCAACACACACTCACCATCTCCAGTCACAGCCCCAACACACGCTCACCATCTCCAGTCACACCCCCAACACCCGCTCACCATCTCATCACACCCCTAACACACGCTCACCATCTCCAGTCACACCCCCAACACACTCACCATCTCCAGTCACACCCCCAACACACACTCACCATCTCCAGTCACACCCCCAACACACACTCACCATCTCCAGTCACACCCCCAACACACGCTCACCATCTCCACTCACACCCCCAACACATGCTCACCATCTCGTCACACCCCGAACACACACTCACCATCTCGTCACACCCCCAACACACACTCACCATCTCCAGTCACACCCCCAACACACGCTCACCATCTCCACTCACACCCCCAACACACGCTCACCATCTCCAGTCACACCCCCAACACACGCTCACCATCTCCACTCACAACCCCAACACACAATCACCATCTCCAGTCACACCAACACACACTCACCATCTCCAGTCACACCCCCAACACACACTCACCATCTCCAATCACACCAACACACACTCACCATCTCCAGTCACACCAACACACACTCACCATCTCCAGTCACACCCCCAACACACACTCACCATCTCCAGTCACACCCCCAACACACACTCACCATCTCCAGTCACACCAACACACACTCACCATCTCCAGTCACACCCCCAACACACACTCACCATCTCCAGTCACACCCCCAACACACACTCACCATCTCCAGTCACACCCCAACACACACTCACCATCTCCAGTCACACCAACACACTCACCATCTCCAGTCACACCCCCAACACACACTCACCATCTCGTCACACCCCCAACACACACTCACCATCTCGTCACACCAACACACACTCACCATCTCGTCACACCAACACACACTCACCATCTCCAGTCACACCCCAACACACACTCACCATCTCCAGTCACACCCCCAACACACGCTCACCATCTCCAGTCACAGCCCCAACACACGCTCACCATCTCCAGTCACACCCCCAACACACGCTCACCATCTCCAGTCACACCCCCAACACACACTCACCATCTCGTCACACCCCCAACACACACTCACCATCTCCAGTCACACCCCCAACACAAACTCACCATCCCCAGTCACACCCCTAACACACGCTCACCATCTCCAGTCACACCCGCAACACACACTCACCATCTCCAGTCACACCCCCAACACACGCTCACCATCTCCAGTCACACCCCCAACACAAACTCACCATCCCCAGTCACACGCCCAACACACGCTCACCATCTCCAGTCACACCCCTAACACACGCTCACCATCTCCAGTCACACCCGCAACACACACTCACCATCTCCAGTCACACCCCCAACACACGCTCACCATCTCCAGTCACACCCCCAACACACGCTCACCATCTCCAGTCACACCCTCAACACACGCTCACCATCTCCAGTCACACCCCCCACACACGCTCACCATCTCGTCACACCCCTAACACATGCTCACCATCTCCAGTCACACCCCCAACACACACTCACCATCTCGTCACACCAACACACGCTCGCCATCTCGTCACACCGCTAACACACGCTCACCATCTCCAGTCACACCCCCAACACACACTCACCATCTCCAGTCACACCCGCAACACACGCTCACCATCTCCAGTCACACCCCCAACACACGCTCACCATCTCCAGTCACATCCCCAACACACGCTCACCATCTCCAGTCACACCCCCAACACACGCTCACCATCTCCAGTCACACCCCCAACACACACTCACCATCTCGTCACACCCCCAACACACGCTCACCATCTCGTCACACCCCGAACACATGCTTGCCATCTCGTCACACCCCCAACACACGCTCACCATCTCCAGTCACACCCCCTACACACACTCACCATCTCGTCACACCCCCAACACACGCTCACCATCTCCAGTCACACCCCCTACACACGCTCACCATCTCCAGTCACACCCCCAACACACGCTCACCCCAACACACGCTCACCATCTCGTCACACCCCCAACACACGCTCACCATCTCGTCACACCCCCAACACACACTCACCATCTCCAGTCACACCCCCAACACACGCTCACCATCTCCAGTCACACCCCCAACACACGCTCACCATCTCCAGTCACACCCCCAACACACGCTCACCATCTCCAGTCACACCCCCAACACACACTCACCATCTCGTCACACCCCCAACACACACTCACCATCTCCAGTCACACCCCCAACACACGCTCACCATCTCCAGTCACACCCCCAACACACACTCACCATCTCCAGTCACACCCCCAACACACACTCACCATCTCGTCACACCTCCAACACACGCTCACCATCTCCAGTCACACCCCCAACACACTCTCACCATCTCCAGTCACATCCCCAACACATGCTCACCATCTCGTCACACCCCAACACACGCTCACCATCTCCAGTCACACCCCCAACACACGCTCACCATCTCGTCACACCGCCAACACACGCTCACCATCTCGTCACACCCCCAACACACGCTCACCATCTCCAGTCACACCCCCAACACACTCTCACCATCTCCAGTCACACCCCCAACACACACTCACCATCTCCAGTCACACCCCCAACACACACTCACCATCTCCAGTCACACCCCCAACACACGCTCACCATCTCCAGTCACACCCCCAACACACGCTCACCATCTCCAGTCACACCCCCAACACACGCTCACCATCTCCATTCACACCCCCAACACACACTCACCATCTCCAGTCACACCCCCAACACACACTCACCATCTCCAGTCACAGCCCCAACACACGCTCACCATCTCGTCACACCCGCAACACACGCTCACCATCTCCAGTCACACCCCCAACACACGCTCACCATCTCCAGTCACACCCCCAACACACGCTCACCATCTCCAGTCACACCCCCAACACACACTCACCATCTCCAGTCACAGCCCCAACACACGCTCACCATCTCCAGTCACACCCCCAACACCCGCTCACCATCTCCAGTCACACCCCTAACACACGCTCACCATCTCCAGTCACACCCCCAACACACTCACCATCTCCAGTCACACCCCCAACACACACTCACCATCTCCAGTCACACCCCCAACACACACTCACCATCTCCAGTCACACCCCCAACACACGCTCACCATCTCCACTCACACCCCCCCAACACACTCACCATCTCACAGTCACACCCCCAACACACACTCACCATCTCCCATCTCCCCCAACACACGCTCCATCTCAGCACCCCAACACACGCTCACCATCTCCACTCACAACCCAACACACTCACCATCTCCAGTCACATCAACACTACTCTCAGTCACACCCCCAACACACACTCACCATCTCCAATCACACCAACACAAACTCACCATCTCCAGTCACACCAACACACACTCACCATCTCCAGTCACACCCCCAACACACACTCACCATCTCCAAGTCACACCCCCAACACACACTCTCACCATCTCCAGTCACAACACCAACACACACTCACCATCTCCAGTCACACCCCAACACACACTCACCATCTCCAGTCACACCCCCAACACACACTCACCATCTCCAGTCACACCTCGAACACACACTCACCATCTCCAGTCACACCCCAACACACTCACCATCTCCAGTCACACCCCCAACACACACTCACCAGCTCCAGTCACACCAACTCACTCACCATCTCCAGTCACCATCCACATACCCATCTCATCACAGCCAACACACGCTCACCAGCTCCAGTCACCCAACTCCACTCAAGCTCACACACTCACATCATCACACCGAACTCTCAACATCTCCAGTCACAACCCCAACACACACTCACCATCTCGTCACACCCCCAACACACACTCACCATCTCGTCACACC
>NC_140989.1:382020092-382187988 GCF_052327205.1 Somniosus microcephalus | reverse complement strand
GTGTGAGTTAGGACACGGGGCAGTGAGCACAAGGGGTGATGGGTGAACGGGACTGGGTGTGAGTTAGGACACGGGGCAGTGAGCACAGGGGGTGATGGGTGAACGGGACTTGGTGTGAGTTAGGACACGGGGCAGGGAGCACAGGGGGTGATAGGTGAACGGGACTGGGTGTGAGTTAGGACACGGGGCAGTGAGCACAAGGGGTGATGGGTGAACGGGACTGGGTGTGAGTTAGGACACGGGGCAGTGAGCACAGGGGGTGATGGGTGAACGGGACTTGGTGTGAGTTAGGACACGGGGCAGTGAGCACAGGGGGTGATGGGTGAACGGGACTGGGTGTGAGTTAGGACACGGGGCAGTGAGCACAGGGGGTGATGGGCGAACGGGGCTCGGTGCGAGTTAGGACACGGGGCAGTGAGCACAGAGGGTGATGGGTGAACGGGACTGGGTGTGAGTTAGGACACGGGGCAGTGAGCACAGGGGGTGATGGGTGAATGGGACTGGGTGTGAGTTAGGACACGGGGCAGTGAGCACAGGGGGTGATGGGTGAACGGGACTGGGTGTGAGTTAGGACACGGGGCAGTGAGCACAGGGTGTGATGGGTGAACGGGACTGGGTGTGAGTTAGGACACGGGGCAGTGAGCACAGGGGGTGATGGGTGAACGGGACTGGGTGTGAGTTAGGACACGGGGCAGTGAGCACAGGGGTGATGGGTGAACGGGACTGGGTGTGAGTTAGGACACGGGGCAGTGAGCACAGGGGGTGATGGGTGAACGGGACTGGGTGTGAGTTAGGACACGGGGCAGTGAGCACAGGGGGCGATGGGTGAACGGGACTCGGTGTGAGTTAGGACACGGGGCAGTGAGCACAGAGGGTGATGGGTGAACGGGACTGGGTGTGAGTTAGGACACGGGGCAGTGAGCACAGGGGGTGAGGGGTGAACGGGACTGGGTGTGAGTTAGGACACGGGGCAGTGAGCACAGGGGGTGAGGGGTGAACGGGACTGGGTGTGAGTTAGGACACGGGGCAGTGAGCACAGGGGGTGATGGATGAACGGGACTGGGTGTGAGGACACGGCGCAGTGAGCACAGGGGGTGATGGGTGAACGGGACTGGGTGTGAGTTAGGACACGGGGCAGTGAGCACAGGGGTGATGGGTGAACGGGACTGAGTGTGAGTTAGGACACGGGGCAGTGAGTACAGGGGGTGCTGGGTGAACGGGACTGGGTGTGAGGACACGGCGCAGTGAGCACAGGGGGTGATGGGTGAACGGGACTGGGTGTGAGTTAGGACACGGGGCAGTGAGCATGGGGGGCGATGGGTGAACGGGACTGGGTGTGAGTTAGGACACGGGGCAGTGAGCACAGGGGGTGCTGGGTGAACGGGACTGGGTGTGAGTTAGGACACGGGGCAGTGAGCACAGGGGGTGATGGGTGAACGGGACTGGGTGTGAGTTAGGACACGGGGCAGTGAGCACAGGGGGTGAGGGGTGAACGGGACTGGGTGTGAGTTAGGACACGAGGCAGTGAGCACAGCGGGTGATGGGTGAACGGGACTGGGTGTGAGTTAGGACACGGGGCAGTGAGCACAGTGGTGAGGGGTGAACGGGACTTGGTGTGAGTTAGGACACGGGGCAGTGAGCACAGAGGGTGATGGGTGAACGGGACTCGGTGTGAGTTAGGACACGGGGCAGTGAGCACAGGGGGTGAGGGGTGAACAGGACTTGGTGTGAGTTAGGACACGGGGCAGTGAGCACAGGGGGTGATGGGTGAACGGGACTGGGTGTGAGTTAGGACACGGGGCAATGAGCACAGGGGGTGAGGGGTGAACGGGACTCGGTGTGAGTTAGGACATGGGGCAGTGAGCACAGGGGGTGATGGGTGAACGGGACCGGGTGTGAGTTAGGACACGGGGCAGTGAGCACAGGGGTGATGGGTGAACGGGACTGGGTGTGAGTTAGGACACGGGGCAGTGAGCACAGGGGGTGATGGGTGAACGGGACTGGGTGTGAGTTAGGACACGGGGCAGTGAGCACAGGGGGTGATGGGTGAACGGGACTGGGTGTGAGTTAGGACACGGGGCAGTGAGCACAGGGGGTGATGGGTAAACGGGACTGGGTGCGAGTTAGGACACGGGGCAGTGAGGACGGGGTGATGGGTGAACGGGACTGGGTGTGAGTTCGGACACGGGGCAGTGAGCACAGGGGTGATGGGTGAACGGGACTGTGAGAGATTTTGGACACGGGGCAGTGAGCACAGTGGGTGATGGGTGAACGGGACTTGGTGTGAGTTAGGACACGGGGCAGTGAGCACAGGGGTGATGGGCGAACGGGGCTCGGTGCGAGTTAGGACACGGGGCAGTGAGCACAGGGGTGATGGGTGAATGGGACTGGGTGTGAGTTAGGACACGGGGCAGTGAGCACAGGGGGTGATGGGTGAACGGGACTTGGTGTGAGTTAGGACACGGGGCAGTGAGCACAGGGGGTGATGGGTGAATGGGACTGGGTGTGAGTTAGGACACGGGGCAGTGAGCACAAGGGGTGATGGGTGAATGGGACTGGGTGTGAGTTAGGACACGGGGCAGTGAGCACAAGGGGTGATGGGTGAATGGGACTGGGTGTGAGTTAGGACACGGGGCAGTGAGCACAAGGGGTGATGGGTGAACGGGACTGGGTGTGAGTTAGGACACGGGGCAGTGAGCACAGGCGGTGAGGGGTGAACGGGACTGGGTGTGAGTTAGGACACGGGGCAGTGAGCACAGGCGGTGAGGGGTGAACGGGACTGGGTGTGAGTTAGGACACGGGGCAGTGAGCACAAGGGGTGATGGGTGAACGGGACTGGGTGTGAGTTAGGACACGGGGCAGTGAGCACAGGGGGTGATGGGTGAACGGGACTTGGTGTGAGTTAGGACACGGGGCAGTGAGCACAGAGGGTGATGGGTGAACGGGACTGGGTGTGAGTTAGGACACGGGGCAGTGAGCACAGGGGGTGAGGGGTGAACGGGACTGGGTGTGAGTTAGGACACGGGGCAGTGAGCACAGGGGGTGAGGGGTGAACGGGACTGGGTGTGAGTTAGGACACGGGGCAGTGAGCACAGGGGGTGATGGGTGAACGGGACTTGGTGTGAGTTAGGACACGGGGCAGTGAGCACAGGGGGTGATGGATGAACGGGACTGGGTGTGAGGACACGGCGCAGTGAGCACAGGGGGTGATGGGTGAACGGGACTGGGTGTGAGTTAGGACACGGGGCAGTGAGCACAGGGGTGATGGGTGAACGGGACTGAGTGTGAGTTAGGACACGGGGCAGTGAGTACAGGGGGTGCTGGGTGAACGGGACTGGGTGTGAGGACACGGCGCAGTGAGCACAGGGGGTGATGGGTGAACGGGACTGGGTGTGAGTTAGGACACGGGGCAGTGAGCATGGGGGGCGATGGGTGAACGGGACTGGGTGTGAGTTAGGACACGGGGCAGTGAGCACAGGGGGTGCTGGGTGAACGGGACTGGGTGTGAGTTAGGACACGGGGCAGTGAGCACAGGGGGTGATGGGTGAACGGGACTGGGTGTGAGTTAGGACACGGGGCAGTGAGCACAGGGGGTGAGGGGTGAACGGGACTGGGTGTGAGTTAGGACACGAGGCAGTGAGCACAGCGGGTGATGGGTGAACGGGACTGGGTGTGAGTTAGGACACGGGGCAGTGAGCACAGTGGTGAGGGGTGAACGGGACTTGGTGTGAGTTAGGACACGGGGCAGTGAGCACAGAGGGTGATGGGTGAACGGGACTCGGTGTGAGTTAGGACACGGGGCAGTGAGCACAGGGGGTGAGGGGTGAACAGGACTTGGTGTGAGTTAGGACACGGGGCAGTGAGCACAGGGGGTGATGGGTGAACGGGACTGGGTGTGAGTTAGGACACGGGGCAGTGAGCACAGGGGGTGATGGGTGAACGGGACTGGGTGTGAGTTAGGACACGGGGCAGTGAGCACAGGGGGTGATGGGTGAACGGGACTGGGTGTGAGGACACGGGGCAGTGAGCACAGGGGGTGATGGGTGAACGGGACTGGGTGTGAGTTAGGACACGGGGCAATGAGCACAGGGGGTGAGGGGTGAACGGGACTCGGTGTGAGTTAGGACATGGGGCAGTGAGCACAGGGGGTGATGGGTGAACGGGACCGGGTGTGAGTTAGGACACGGGGCAGTGAGCACAGGGGTGATGGGTGAACGGGACTGGGTGTGAGTTAGGACACGGGGCAGTGAGCACAGGGGGTGATGGGTGAACGGGACTGGGTGTGAGTTAGGACACGGGGCAGTGAGCACAGGGGGTGATGGGTGAACGGGACTGGGTGTGAGTTAGGACACGGGGCAGTGAGCACAGGGGGTGATGGGTAAACGGGACTGGGTGCGAGTTAGGACACGGGGCAGTGAGGACGGGGTGATGGGTGAACGGGACTGGGTGTGAGTTCGGACACGGGGCAGTGAGCACAGGGGTGATGGGTGAACGGGACTGTGAGAGATTTTGGACACGGGGCAGTGAGCACAGTGGGTGATGGGTGAACGGGACTTGGTGTGAGTTAGGACACGGGGCAGTGAGCACAGGGGTGATGGGCGAACGGGGCTCGGTGCGAGTTAGGACACGGGGCAGTGAGCACAGGGGTGATGGGTGAATGGGACTGGGTGTGAGTTAGGACACGGGGCAGTGAGCACAGGGGGTGATGGGTGAACGGGACTTGGTGTGAGTTAGGACACGGGGCAGTGAGCACAGGGGGTGATGGGTGAATGGGACTGGGTGTGAGTTAGGACACGGGGCAGTGAGCACAAGGGGTGATGGGTGAATGGGACTGGGTGTGAGTTAGGACACGGGGCAGTGAGCACAAGGGGTGATGGGTGAATGGGACTGGGTGTGAGTTAGGACACGGGGCAGTGAGCACAAGGGGTGATGGGTGAACGGGACTGGGTGTGAGTTAGGACACGGGGCAGTGAGCACAGGCGGTGAGGGGTGAACGGGACTGGGTGTGAGTTAGGACACGGGGCAGTGAGCACAGGCGGTGAGGGGTGAACGGGACTGGGTGTGAGTTAGGACACGGGGCAGTGAGCACAAGGGGTGATGGGTGAACGGGACTGGGTGTGAGTTAGGACACGGGGCAGTGAGCACAGGGGGTGATGGGTGAACGGGACTTGGTGTGAGTTAGGACACGGGGCAGGGAGCACAGGGGGTGATAGGTGAACGGGACTGGGTGTGAGTTAGGACACGGGGCAGTGAGCACAAGGGGTGATGGGTGAACGGGACTGGGTGTGAGTTAGGACACGGGGCAGTGAGCACAGGGGGTGATGGGTGAACGGGACTTGGTGTGAGTTAGGACACGGGGCAGTGAGCACAAGGGGTGATGGGTGAACGGGACTGGGTGTGAGTTAGGACACGGGGCAGTGAGCACAGGGGGTGATGGGTGAACGGGACTTGGTGTGAGTTAGGACAAGGGGCAGTGAGCACAGGGGGTGATGGGTGAACGGGACTGGGTGTGAGTTAGGACACGGGGCAGTGAGCACAGGGGGTGATGGGCGAACGGGGCTCGGTGCGAGTTAGGACACGGGGCAGTGAGCACAGAGGGTGATGGGTGAACGGGACTGGGTGTGAGTTAGGACACGGGGCAGTGAGCACAGGGGGTGATGGGTGAATGGGACTGGGTGTGAGTTAGGACACGGGGCAGTGAGCACAGGGGGTGATGGGTGAACGGGACTGGGTGTGAGTTAGGACACGGGGCAGTGAGCACAGGGTGTGATGGGTGAACGGGACTGGGTGTGAGTTAGGACACGGGGCAGTGAGCACAGGGGGTGATGGGTGAACGGGACTGGGTGTGAGTTAGGACACGGGGCAGTGAGCACAGGGGTGATGGGTGAACGGGACTGGGTGTGAGTTAGGACACGGGGCAGTGAGCACAGGGGGTGATGGGTGAACGGGACTGGGTGTGAGTTAGGACACGGGGCAGTGAGCACAGGGGGCGATGGGTGAACGGGACTCGGTGTGAGTTAGGACACGGGGCAGTGAGCACAGAGGGTGATGGGTGAACGGGACTCGGTGTGAGTTAGGACACGGGGCAGTGAGCACAGGGGGTGATGGGTGAACGGGACTGGGTGCGAGTTAGGACACGGGGCAGTGAGCACGGGGTGATGGGTGAACGGGACTGGGTGTGAGTTAGGACACGGGGCAGTGAGCACAGGGGCGAGGGGTGAATGGGACAGGGTGTGAGTTAGGACACGGGGCAGTGAGCACAGGGGGTGATGGGTGAACGGGACTGGGTGTGAGTTAGGACACAGGGCAGTGAGCACAGGGGGTGATGGGTGAACGGGACTGGGTGTGAGTTAGGACACGGGGCAGTGAGCATGGGGGGTGATGGGTGAACGGGACTGGGTGTGAGTTAGGACACGGGGCAGTGAGCACAGGGGGTGATGGGTGAACGGGACTGGGTGTGAGTTAGGACACAGGGCAGTGAGCACAGGGGGTGATGGGTGAACGGGACTGGGTGTGAGTTAGGACACGGGGCAGTGAGCACAGGGGGTGATGGGTGAACGGGACTGGGTGTGAGTTAGGACACGGACAGCGAGCACAGGGGGTGATGGGTGAACGGGACTGGGTGTGAGTTAGGACACGGGGCGGTGAGCACAGGGGGTGATGGGTGAACGGGACTGGGTGTGAGTTAGGACACGGGGCAGTGAGCACAGGGGGTGATGGGTGAACGGGACTGGGTGTGAGTTAGGACACGGGGCAGTGAGCACAGTGGGTGAGGGGTGAACGGGACTTGGTGTGAGTTAGGACACGGGGCAGTGAGCACAGGGGGTGATGGGTGAACGGGACTGGGTGAGGGTTAGGACACGGGGCAGTGAGCACAGGGGGTGAGGGGTGAACGGGACTGGGTGTGAGTTAGGACACGGGGCAGTGAGCACAGGGGGTGATGGGTGAACGGGACTGGGTGTGAGTTAGGACACGGGGCAGTGAGCACAGGGGGTGAGGGGTGAACGGGACTGGGTGTGAGGACACGGGGCAGTGAGCACAGGGGGTGAGGGGTGAACGGGACTGGGTGTGAGGACACGGGGCAGTGAGCACAGGGAGTGATGGGTGAACGGGACTGGGTGTGAGTTAGGACACGGGGCAGTGAGCACAGGGGTGATGGGTGAACGGGACTGGGTGTGAGTTAGGACACGGGGCAGTGAGCACAGGGGGTGATGGGTGAACGGGACTGGGTGTGAGTTAGGACACGGGGCAGTGAGCACAGGGGGTGAGGGGTGAACGGGACTTGGTGTGAGTTAGGACACGGGGCAGTGAGCACAGGGGTGAGGGGTAAACGGGACTTGGTGTGAGTTAGGACACGGGGCAGTGAGCACAGGGGGTGATGGGTGAACGGGACTGGGTGTGAGTTAGGACACGGGGCAGTGAGCACAGAGGGTGATGGGTGAACGGGACTTGGTGTGAGTTAGGACACGGGGCAGTGAGCACAGGGGGTGATGGGTGAACGGGACTGGGTGTGAGTTAGGACACGGCAGTGAGCACAGGGGGTGATGGGTAAACGGGACTGGGTGTGAGTTCGGACACGGGGCAGTGAGCACAGGGGGTGATGGGTGAACGGGACAGGGTGTGAGTTAGGACACGGGGCAGTGAGCACAGGGGGTGATGGGTGAACGGGACTGTGAGAGATTTTGGACACGGGGCAGTGAGCACAGTGGGTGATGGGCGAACGGGGCTCGGTGCGAGTTAGGACACGGGGCAGTGAGCACAGGGGGTGATGGGTGAATGGGACTGGGTGTGAGTTAGGACACGGGGCAGTGAGCACAGAGGGTGATGGGTGAACGGGACTGGGTGTGAGTTAGGACACGGGGCAGTGAGCACAGGGGGTGATGGGTGAATGGGACTGGGTGTGAGTTAGGACACGGGGCAGTGAGCACAGGGGGTGATGGGTGAACGGGACTGGGTGTGAGTTAGGACACGGGGCAGTGAGCACAGAGGGTGATGGGTGAACGGGACTGGGTGTGAGTTAGGACACGGACAGCGAGCACAGGGGGTGAGGGGTGAACGGGACTGGGTGTGAGTTAGGACACGGGGCAGTGAGCAAAGGGGTGAGGGGTGAACGGGACTGGGTGTGAGTTAGGACACGGGGCAGTGAGCACGGGGTGATGGGTGAACGGGACTGGGTGTGAGTTAGGACACGGGGCAGTGAGCACGGGGTGATGGGTGAACGGGACTGGGTGTGAGTTAGGACACGGGGCAGTGAGCACGGGGTGGTGGGTGAACGGGACAGGGTGTGAGTTAGGACACGGGGCAGTGAGCGCAGGGGGTGATGGGTGAACGGGACTGGGTGTGAGTTAGGACACGGGGCAGTGAGCACAGGGGGTGATGGGTGAACGGGACTGGGTGTGAGTTAGGACACGGGGCAGTGAGCACAGGGGGCGATGGGTGAACGGGACTTGGTGTGAGTTAGGACACGGGGCAGTGAGCACAGGGGGTGATGGGTGAACGGGACTGGGTGTGAGTTAGGACACGGAGCAGTGAGCACAGGGGGTGATGGGTGAACGGGACTGGGTGTGAGTTAGGACACGGGGCAGTGAGCACAGGGGGTGAGGGGTGAACGGGACTGGGTGTGAGTTAGGACACGGGGCAGTGAGCACAGGGGGTGATGGGTGAACGGGACTGGGTGTGAGTTAGGACACGGGGCAGTGAGCACGGGGTGGTGGGTGAACGGGACTGGGTGTGAGTTAGGACACGGGGCAGTGAGCACAGGGGCGAGGGGTGAACGGGACTGGGTGTGAGTTAGGACACGGGGCAGTGAGCACAGGGGCGAGGGGTGAACGGGACTGGGTGTGAGTTAGGACACGGGGCAGTGAGCACAGGGGGTGATGGGTGAACGGGACTGGGTGTGAGTTAGGACACAGGGCAGTGAGCACAGGGGGTGATGGGTGAACGGGACTGGGTGTGAGTTAGGACACGGGGCAGTGAGCATGGGGGGTGATGGGTGAACGGGACTGGGTGTGAGTTAGGACACGGGGCAGTGAGCACAGGGGGTGATGGGTGAACGGGACTGGGTGTGAGTTAGGACACAGGGCAGTGAGCACAGGGGGTGATGGGTGAACGGGACTGGGTGTGAGTTAGGACACGGGGCAGTGAGCACAGGGGGTGATGGGTGAACGGGACTGGGTGTGAGTTAGGACACGGACAGCGAGCACAGGGGGTGATGGGTGAACGGGACTGGGTGTGAGTTAGGACACGGGGCGGTGAGCACAGGGGGTGATGGGTGAACGGGACTGGGTGTGAGTTAGGACACGGGGCAGTGAGCACGGGTGAGGGGTAAACGGGACTTGGTGTGAGTTAGAACACGGGGCAGTGAGCACAGGGGGTGATGGGTGAACGGGACTGGGTGTGAGTTAGGACACGGGGCAGTGAGCACAGGGGGTGATGGGTGAACGGGACTGGGTGTGAGTTAGGACACGGGGCAGTGAGCACAGGGGGTGATGGGTGAACGGGACTGGGTGTGAGTTAGGACACGGGGCAGTGAGCACAGGGGGCGATGGGTGAACGGGACTGGGTTTGAGTTAGGACACGGGGCAGTGAGCACAGGGGGTGAGGGGTGAACGGGACTGGGTGTGAGTTAGGACACGGGGCAGTGAGCACAGAGGGTGATGGGTGAACGGGACTTGGTGTGAGTTAGGACACGGGGCAGTGAGCACAGGGGGTGATGGGTGAACGGGACTGGGTGTGAGTTAGGACACAGGGCAGTGAGCACAGGGGGTGATGGGTAAACGGGACTGGGTGCGAGTTAGGACACGGGGCAGTGAGCACGGGGTGATGGGTGAACGGGACTGGGTGTGAGTTCGGACACGGGGCAGTGAGCACAGGGGGTGATGGGTGAACGGGACTGTGAGAGATTTTGGACACGGGGCAGTGAGCACAGTGGGTGATGGGCGAACGGGGCTCGGTGCGAGTTAGGACACGGGGCAGTGAGCACAGGGGGTGATGGGTGAATGGGACTGGGTGTGAGTTAGGACACGGGGCAGTGAGCACAGGGGGTGATGGGTGAACGGGACTGGGTGTGAGTTAGGACACGGGGCAGTGAGCACAGAGGGTGATGGGTGAACGGGACTGGGTGTGAGTTAGGACACGGGGCAGTGAGCACAGGGGGTGATGGGTGAATGGGACTGGGTGTGAGTTAGGACACGGGGCAGTGAGCACAGGGGGTGATGGGTGAACGGGACTGGGTGTGAGTTAGGACACGGGGCAGTGAGCACAGGGGGTGAGGGGTGAACGGGACTGGGTGTGAGTTAGGACACGGGGCAGTGAGCACAGGGAGTGATGGGTGAACGGGACTCGGTGTGAGTTAGTACACGGGGCAGTGAGCACAGGGGGTGATGGGTGAACGGGACTGGGTGTGAGTTAGGACACGGGGCAGTGAGCACGGGGTGGTGGGTGAACGGGACTGGGTGTGAGTGAGGACACGGGGCAGTGAGCACAGGGGGTGATGGGTGAACGGGACTGGGTGTGAGTTAGGACACGGGGCAGTGAGCACAGGGGGTGATGGGTGAACGGGACTGGGTGTGAGTTAGGACACGGAGCAGTGAGCACAGGGGGTGATGGGTGAACGGGACTGGGTGTGAGTTAGGACACGGGGCAGTGAGCACAGGGGGTGATGGGTGAACGGGACTGGGTGTGAGTTAGGACACGGGGCAGTGAGCACAGGGGGTGATGGGTGAACGGGACTTGGTGTGAGTTAGGACACGGGGCAGTGAGCACAGGGGGTGATGGGTGAACGGGACTGGGTGTGAGTTAGGACACGGGGCAGTGAGCACGGGGGGTGATGGGTGAACGGGACTTGGTGTGAGTTAGGACACGGGGCAGTGAGCACAGGGGGTGATGGGTGAACGGGACTGGGTGTGAGTTAGGACACAGGGCAGTGAGCACAGGGGTGATGGGTGAACGGGACTGGGTGTGAGTTAGGACATGGGGCAGTGAGCACAGGGGGTGATGGGTGAACGGGACTGGGTGTGAGTTAGGACACGGGGCAGTGAGCACAGGGGGTGATGGGTGAATGGGACTGGGTGTGAGTTAGGACACGGGGCAGTGAGCACGGGGTGATGGGTGAACGGGACTGGGTGTGAGTTAGGACACGGGGCAGTGAGCACGGGGTGAGGGGTGAACGGGACTGGGTGCGAGTTAGGACACGGGGCAGTGAGCACAGGGGGTGAGAGGTGAACGGGACTGGGTGTGAGTTAGGACACGGGGCAGTGAGCACGGGGTGAGGGGTGAACGGGACTGGGTGTGAGTTAGGACACGGGGCAGTGAGCACAGGGGGTGATGGGTGAACGGGACTGGGTGTGAGTTAGGACACAGGGCAGTGAGCACAGGGGGCGATGGGTGAACGGGACTGGGTGTGAGTTAGGACACGGGGCAGTGAGCACAGGGAGTGATGGGTGAACGGGACTCGGTGTGAGTTAGGACACGGGGCAGTGAGCACAGGGGGTGATGGGTGAACGGGACTGGGTGTGAGTTAGGACACGGGGCAGTGAGCACAGGGGGTGATGGGTGAACGGGACTGGGTGTGAGTTAGGACACGGGGCAGTGAGCACAGGGGGTGATGGGTGAACGGGACTGGGTGTGAGTTAGGACACGGGGCAGTGAGCACAGGGGGTGATGGGTGAACGGGACTGGGTGTGAGTTAGGACACGGGGCAGTGAGCACAGGGGTGAGGGGTGAACGGGACTGGGTGTGAGTTAGGACACGGGGCAGTGAGCACAGGGGGTGATGGGTGAACGGGACTTGGTGTGAGTTAGGACACGGGGCAGTGAGCACAGGGGTGAGGGGTGAACGGGACTGGGTGTGAGTTAGGACACGGGGCAGTGAGCACAGGGGGTGATGGGTGAACGGGACTTGGTGTGAGTTAGGACACGGGGCAGTGAGCACAGGGGGTGATGGGTGAACGGGACTTGGTGTGAGTTAGGACACGGAGCAGTGAGCACAGGGGTGATGGGTGAACGGGACTTGGTGTGAGTTAGGACATGGGGCAGTGAGCACAGGGGGTGACGGGTGAACGGGACTTGGTGTGAGTTAGGACACGGGGCAGTGAGCACAGGGGGTGACGGGTGAACGGGACTTGGTGTGAGTTAGGACACGGGGCAGTGAGCACAGGGGGTGATGGGTGAACGGGACTGGGTGTGAGTTAGGACAAGGGGCAGTGAGCACAGGGGGTGATGGGTGAACGGGACTGGGTGTGAGTTAGGACATGGGGCAGTGAGCACAGGGGGTGATGGGTGAACGGGACTGGGTGTGAGTTAGGACACGGGGCAGTGAGCACAGGGGTGAGGGGTGAACAGGACTTGGTGTGAGTTAGGACACGGGGCAGTGAGCACAGGGGTGAGGGGTGAACAGGACTTGGTGAGAGTTAGGACACGGGGCAGTGAGCACAGGGGGTGATGGGTGAACGGGACTGGGTGTGAGTTAGGACACGGGGCAGTGAGCACAGGGGTGAGGGGTGAACAGGACTTGGTGTGAGTTAGGACACGGGGCAGTGAGCACAGGGGTGAGGGGTGAACAGGACTTGGTGAGAGTTAGGACACGGGGCAGTGAGCACAGGGGGTGATGGGTGAACGGGACTGGGTGTGAGTTAGGACACGGGGCAGTGAGCACAGGGGTGAGGGGTGAACGGGACTGGGTGTGAGTTAGGACACGGGGCAGTGAGCACAGGGGTGAGGGGTGAACAGGACTTGGTGTGAGTTAGGACACGGGGCAGTGTGCACAGGGGGTGATGGGTGAACGGGACTGGGTGTGAGTTAGGACACGGGGCAGTGAGCACAGGGGTGAGGGGTGAACGGGACTGGGTGTGAGTTAGGACACGGGGCAGTGAGCACAGGGGGTGATGGGTGAACGGGACTGGGTGTGAGTTAGGACACGGGGCAGTGAGCACAGGGGTGATGGGTGAACGGGACTCGGTGTGAGTTAGGACACGGGGCAGTGAGCACAGGGGTGATGGGTGAACGGGACTGGGTGTGAGTTAGGACACGGGGCAGTGAGCACAGGGGGTGAGGGGTGAACGGGACTGGGTGTGAGTTAGGACACGGGGCAGTGAGCACAGGGGGTGATGGGTGAACGGGACTGGGTGTGAGTTAGGACACGGGGCAGTGAGCACAGGGGGTGAGGGGTGAACGGGACTGGGTGTGAGTTAGGACACGGGGCAGTGAGCACAGGGGGCGATGGGTGAACGGGACTCGGTGTGAGTTAGGACACGGGGCAGTGAGCACAGAGGGTGATGGGTGAACGGGACTCGGTGTGAGTTAGGACACGGGGCAGTGAGCACAGGGGGTGATGGGTGAACGGGACTGGGTGCGAGTTAGGACACGGGGCAGTGAGCACAGGGGCGAGGGGTGAACGGGACTGGGTGTGAGTTAGGACACGGGGCAGTGAGCACAGGGGGTGATGGGTGAACGGGACTGGGTGTGAGTTAGGACACAGGGCAGTGAGCACAGGGGGTGATGGGTGAACGGGACTGGGTGTGAGTTAGGACACGGGGCAGTGAGCATGGGGGGTGATGGGTGAACGGGACTGGGTGTGAGTTAGGACACGGGGCAGTGAGCACAGGGGGTGATGGGTGAACGGGACTGGGTGTGAGTTAGGACACAGGGCAGTGAGCACAGGGGGTGATGGGTGAACGGGACTGGGTGTGAGTTAGGACACGGGGCAGTGAGCACAGGGGGTGATGGGTGAACGGGACTGGGTGTGAGTTAGGACACGGGGCAGTGAGCACAGGGGGTGATGGGTGAACGGGACTGGGTGTGAGTTAGGACACGGACAGCGAGCACAGGGGGTGATGGGTGAACGGGACTGGGTGTGAGTTAGGACACGGGGCGGTGAGCACAGGGGGTGATGGGTGAACGGGACTGGGTGTGAGTTAGGACACGGGGCAGTGAGCACAGGGGGTGATGGGTGAACGGGACTGGGTGTGAGTTAGGACACGGGGCAGTGAGCACAGGGGGTGATGGGTGAACGGGACTGGGTGTGAGTTAGGACACGGGGCAGTGAGCACAAGGGGTGATGGGTGAACGGGACTGGGTGTGAGTTAGGACACGGGGCAGTGAGCACAGTGGGTGATGGGTGAACGGGACTGGGTGTGAGTTAGGACACGGGGCAGTGAGCACAGGGGGTGAGGGGTGAACGGGACTGGGTGTGAGGACACGGGGCAGTGAGCACGGGTGAGGGGTAAACGGGACTTGGTGTGAGTTAGGACACGGGGCAGTGAGCACAGGGGGTGATGGGTGAACGGGACTGGGTGTGAGTTAGGACACGGGGCAGTGAGCACAGGGGGTGATGGGTGAACGGGACTGGGTGTGAGTTAGGACACGGGGCAGTGAGCACAGGGGGCGATGGGTGAACGGGACTGGGTGTGAGTTAGGACACGGGGCAGTGAGCACAGGGGGTGAGGGGTGAACGGGACTGGGTGTGAGTTAGGACACGGGGCAGTGAGCACAGAGGGTGATGGGTGAACGGGACTTGGTGTGAGTTAGGACACGGGGCAGTGAGCACAGGGGGTGATGGGTGAACGGGACTGGGTGCGAGTTAGGACACGGGGCAGTGAGCACAGGGGGTGATGGGTGAACGGGACTGGGTGTGAGTTAGGACACAGGGCAGTGAGCACAGGGGGTGATGGGTAAACGGGACTGGGTGCGAGTTAGGACACGGGGCAGTGAGCACAGGGGGTGATGGGTGAACGGGACTGGGTGTGAGTTAGGACACGGGGCAGTGAGCACAGGGGGTGATGGGTGAACGGGACTGTGAGAGATTTTGGACACGGGGCAGTGAGCACAGTGGGTGATGGGCGAACGGGGCTCGGTGCGAGTTAGGACACGGGGCAGTGAGCACAGGGGGTGATGGGTGAATGGGACTGGGTGTGAGTTAGGACACGGGGCAGTGAGCACGGGGGGTGATGGGTGAATGGGACTGGGTGTGAGTTAGGACACGGGGCAGTGAGCACAGAGGGTGATGGGTGAACGGGACTGGGTGTGAGTTAGGACACGGGGCAGTGAGCACAGAGGGTGATGGGTGAACGGGACTCGGTGTGAGTTAGGACACGGGGCAGTGAGCACAGAGGGTGATGGGTGAACGGGACTGGGTGTGAGTTAGGACACGGGGCAGTGAGCACAGGGGGTGATGGGTGAATGGGACTGGGTGTGAGTTAGGACACGGGGCAGTGAGCACAGGGGGTGATGGGTGAACGGGACTGGGTGTGAGTTAGGACACGGGGCAGTGAGCACAGGGGGTGAGGGGTGAACGGGACTGGGTGTGAGTTAGGACACGGGGCAGTGAGCACAGGGGGTGATGGGTGAACGGGACTGGGTGTGAGTTAGGACACGGGGCAGTGAGCACGGGGTGGTGGGTGAACGGGACTGGGTGTGAGTGAGGACACGGGGCAGTGAGCACAGGGGGTGATGGGTGAACGGGACTGGGTGTGAGTTAGGACACGGGGCAGTGAGCACAGCGGGTGATGGGTGAACGGGACTGGGTGTGAGTTAGGACACGGGGCAGTGAGCACAGGGGGTGATGGGTGAATGGGACTGGGTGTGAGTTAGGACTCGGGGCAGTGAGCACAGGGGGTGATGGGTGAACGGGACTGGGTGTGAGTTCGGACACGGGGCAGTGAGCACAGGGGGTGATGGGTGAACGGGACTGGGTGTGAGTTAGGACACGGGGCAGTGAGCACAGTGGTGAGGGGTGAACGGGACTGGGTGTGAGTTAGGACACGGGGCAGTGAGCACAGGGGGTGATGGGTGAACGGGACGAGGTGTGAGTTAGGACACGGGGCAGTGAGCACAGGGGGTGATGGGTGAACGGGACTGGGTGTGAGTTAGGACACGGGCAGCGAGCACAGGGGGTGATGGGTGAACGGGACTGGGTGTGAGTTAGGACACGGGGCAGTGAGCACAGGGGGTGATGGGTGAACGGGACTGGGTGTGAGTTTGGACACGGGGCAGTGAGCACAGGGGGTGATGGGTGAACGGGACTGGGTGTGAGTTAGGACACGGGGCAGTGAGCACAGGGGGCGATGGGTGAACGGGACTTGGTGTGAGTTAGGACACGGGGCAGTGAGCACAGGGTGTGATGGGTGAACGGGACTGGGTGTGAGTTAGGACACGGAGCAGTGAGCACAGGGGGTGATGGGTGAACGGGACTGGGTGTGAGTTAGGACACGGGGCAGTGAGCACAGGGGGTGATGGGTGAACGGGACTGGGTGTGAGTTAGGACACGGGGCAGTGAGCACAGGGGGTGATGGGTGAACGGGACTGGGTGTGAGTTAGGACACGGGGCAGTGAGCACAGGGGGTGATGGGTGAACGGGACTGGGTGTGAGTTAGGACACGGGGCAGTGAGCACAGGGGGTGATGGGTGAACGGGACTGGGTGTGAGTTAGGACACGGGGCAGTGAGCACAGGGGGTGAGGGGTGAACGGGACTGGGTGCGAGTTAGGACACGGGGCAGTGAGCACAGGGGGTGATGGGTGAACGGGACTGGGTGTGAGTTAGGACACAGGGCAGTGAGCACAGGGGGCGATGGGTGAACGGGACTGGGTGTGAGTTAGGACACGGGGCAGTGAGCACAGGGGGTGACGGGTGAACGGGACTTGGTGTGAGTTAGGACACGGGGCAGTGAGCACAGGGGTGATGGGTGAACGGGACTTGGTGTGAGTTAGGACACGGGGCAGTGAGCACAGGGGGTGATGGGTGAACGGGACTGGGTGTGAGTTAGGACACGGGGCAGTGAGCACAGGGGGTGATGGGTGAACGGGACTGGGTGTGAGTTAGGACACGGGGCAGTGAGCACAGGGTGTGATGGGTGAACGGGACTCGGTGTGAGTTAGTACACGGGGCAGTGAGCACAGGGGGTGATGGGTGAACGGGACTGGGTGTGAGTTAGGACACGGGGCAGTGAACACAGGGGGTGATGGGTGAACGGTGCTGGGTGTGAGTTAGGACACGGGGCAGTGAGCACAGGGGGTGATGGGTGAACGGGACTGGGTGTGAGTTAGGACACGGGGCAGTGAGCACAGGGGGTGATGGGTGAACGGGACTGGGTGTGAGTTAGGACACGGGGCAGTGAGCACGGGGGGTGATGGGTGAACGGGACTGGGTGTGAGTTAGGACACGGGGCAGTGAGCACAGGGGGTGATGGGTGAACGGGACTGGGTGTGAGTTAGGACACGGGGCAGTGAGCACGGTGGGTGATGGGTGAACGGTGCTGGGTGTGAGTTAGGACACGGGGCAGTGAGCACAGGGGGTGATGGGTGAACGGGACTGGGTGTGAGTTAGGACACGGGGCAGTGAGCACAGGGGGTGATGGGTGAACGGGACTGGGTGTGAGTTAGGACACGGGGCAGTGAGCACAGGGGGTGATGGGTGAACGGGACTGGGTGTGAGTTAGGACACGGGGCAGTGAGCACAGGGGTGAGGGGTGAACGGGACTGGGTGTGAGTTAGGACACGGGGCAGTGAGCACAGGGGTGAGGGGTGAACAGGACTTGGTGTGAGTTAGGACACGGGGCAGTGAGCACAGGGGGTGATGGGTGAACGGGACTGGGTCTGAGTTAGGACACGGGGCAGTGAGCACAGGGGGTGAGGGGTGAACGGGACTGGGTGTGAGTTAGGACACGGGGCAGTGAGCACAGGGGGTGAGGGGTGAATGGGACTGGGTCTGAGTTAGGACACGGGGCAGTGAGCACAGGGGGTGAGGGGTGAACGGGACTGGGTGTGAGTTAGGACACGGGGCAGAGAGCACAGTGGGTGATGGGTGAACGGGACTGGGTGTGAGTTAGGACACGGGGCAGTGAGCACAGCGGGTGATGGGTGAACGGGACTGGGTGTGAGTTAGGACACGGGGCAGAGAGCACAGGGGGTGATGGGTGAACGGGACTGGGTGTGAGTTAGGACACGGGGCAGTGAGCACAGGGGGTGGTGGTGAACGGGACTGGGTGTGAGTTAGGACACGGGGCAGTGAGCACAGGGGGTGATGGGTGAACGGGACTTGGTGTGAGTTAGGACACGGGGCAGTGAACACAGGGGGTGATGGGTGAACGGGACTGGGTGTGAGTTAGGACACGGGGCAGTGAGCACAGGGGGTGATGGGTGAACGGGACTGGGTGTGAGTTAGGACACGGGGCAGTGAGCACAGGGGGTGAGGGGTGAACGGGACTGGGTGTGAGTTAGGACATGGGGCAGTGAGCACAGGGGGTGATGGGTGAACGGGACTTGGTGTGAGTTAGGACACGGGGCAGTGAGCACAGGGGGTGAGGGGTGAACGGGACTGGGTGCGAGTTAGGACACGGGGCAGTGAGCACAGAGGGTGATGGGTGAACGGGACTGGGTGCGAGTTAGGACACGGGGCAGTGAGCACAGGGGGTGAGGGGTGAACGGGACTGGGTGTGAGTTAGGACACGGGGCAGTGAGCACAGGGGTGAGGGGTGAACGGGACTGGGTGTGAGTTAGGACACGGGGCAGTGAGCACAGGGGGTGATGGGTGAACGGGACTGGGTGTGAGTTAGGACACGGGGCAGTGAGCACAGGGGGTGATGGGTGAACGGGACTGGGTGTGAGTTAGGACACGGGGCAGTGAGCACAGGGGGTGATGGCTGAACGGGGCTGGGTGTGAGTTAGGACACGGGGCAGTGAGCACAGGGGGTGATGGGTGAACGGGACTGGGTGTGAGTTAGGACACGGGGCAGTGAGCACAGGGGGTGATGGGTGAACGGGACTGGGTGTGAGTTAGGACACGGGGCAGTGAGCACAGGCGGTGATGGGTGAACGGGAGTGGGTGTGAGTTAGGACACGGGGCAGTGAGCACAGGGGGTGAGGGGTGAACGGGACTGGGTGTGAGTTAGGACACGGGGCAGTGAGCACAGGGGGTGAGGGGTGAACGGGACTGGGTGTGAGTTAGGACACGGGGCAGTGAGCACAGGGGGTGATGGGTGAATGGGACTGGGTGTGAGTTAGGACACGGGGCAGTGAGCACAGGGGTGATGGGTGAACGGGACCGGGTGTGAGTTCGGAAACGGGTCAGTGAGCACAGGGGGTGAGGGGTGAATGGGACTGGGTGTGAGTTAGGGCGCGGGGCAGTTAGCACAGGGGTGATGGGTGAATGGGACTGGGTGTGAGTTAGGACACGGGGCAGTGAGCACGGGGGTGATGGGTGAACGGGACTGGGTGTGAGTTAGGACACGGGGCAGTGAGCACAGGGGGTGATGGGTGAACGGGACTGGGTGTGAGTTAGGACACGGGGCAGTTAGCACAGGGGGTGATGGGTGAACGGGACTGGGTGTGAGTTAGGACACGGGGCAGTGAGCACAGGGGGTGATGGGTGAACGGGACTGGGTGTGAGTTAGGACACGGGGCAGCGAGCACAGGGGGTGATGGGTGAACGGGACTGGGTGTGAGTTAGGACACGGGGCAGTGAGCACAGGGGGTGATGGGTGAACGGGACTGGGTGTGTGTTAGGACACGGGGCAGCGAGCACAGGGGGTGATGGGTGAACGGGACTGGGTGTGAGTTAGGACACGGGGCAGTGAGCACAGGGGGCGATGGGTGAACGGGACTGGGTGTGAGTTAGGACACGGGGCAGTGAGCACAGGGGGTGATGGGTGAACGGGACTGGGTGTGAGTTAGGACACGGGGCAGTGAGCACAGGGGGTGATGGGTGAACGGGACTGGGTGTGAGTTAGGACACGGGGCAGTGAGCACAGGGGTGAGGGGTGAACGGGACTGGGTGTGAGTTAGGACACGGGGCAGTGAGCACAGGGGGCGATGGGTGAACGGGACTGGGTGTGAGTTAGGACACGGGGCAGTGAGCATGGGGGGCGATGGGTGAACGGGACTGGGTGTGAGTTAGGACACGGGGCAGTGAGCACAGGGGGTGATGGGTGAACGGGACTGGGTGTGAGTTAGGACACGGGGCAGTGAGCTTAGGGGTGAGGGGTGAACGGGACTTGGTGTGAGTTAGGACACGGGGCAGTGAGCACAGGGGGTGAGGGGTGAACGGGACTTGGTGTGAGTTAGGACACGGGGCAGTGAGCACAGGGGGTGAGGGGTGAACGGGACTGGGTGTGAGTTAGGACACGGGGCAGTGAGCACAGGGGTGAGGGGTGAACGAGACTTGGTGTGAGTTAGGACACGGAGCAGCAGAGTTTTGGATGAGTTGAGGTTTAGGGAGGGTGGAAGGTGGGTGGCCGGCCAGGAGAGGTTGGAATAGTCGAGTCTGGAGGGGACACAGGCACGGATTGGGGCGGTGGAACAGTAAACCAGAAATCTTGTAGAGAAATGTGTGGCGGTTAGGGATTGAGAATCAGAGAGAGCTGCAGCGAATGGTGGAGTGAGACACTCTCTCCGTCTCTCACTTCACTCCCGCTGTGGGTTCACACTGAACTCCCAGCAGCGATTGTCCTGGAGATTCCTCACCGTTTACACAGCGTCCTTTCATAGAACCGTCAGTTGTAGCGCTGGGGCACGGTGCTGTTAATGATGTACCGGGGACACGGCGATTCAGGAGCACTTAACATCTGTACCGTTCAATGATTCATTCATACTTTACACAGCTTTAGGATTCTGTTACTAATGGTCACTCCATTCGATCTACATAGAGAATTAAAAATAACCTATTCCAATATGTGGCTTTAGTCAATGCCTTTAGTCGATGCTGTGACAATTGTCGATTCATTAATCTCTATTATCTCTGTATATTGCCACAATCTCCATCTTTATCACCCATTAGTTTTATTGATTGCTGCAACAGACACTTTCTGGAGATTCCGGTCTAACAGGCGAGCTGTCTGATCATTTGGGAAAGGATGTTGGGCTGATTCTGTGTTGCGATGTCAGGTAGAGTCGCAGTGTGTCCGACCCACAGGATGCACTGCAGCAACTCGCCAAGGCTTCTTCGGCAGCACCTCCCAAACCCACCACCTCCGACTGCTCCCTGAGGTGAAGCAGCATCAGGCCCACCGGCTGGGCCAGCGCCTGACACAAGATTCACAACCATGGTTCAAGATCTGAGAGGTTCCAACTATCAGGAGAGGCTGAACAGCCTGGGGCTCTTTTATGGTCCCAGGGATGGACTTCAGTTACGTGGAGAGACTGGAGAAGCTGGGGTTGTTCTCCTGAAAGCAGAGAAGGTTAAGAGGAGATTTAATAGAGGTGTTGAGAATCATGACGGGTTTTGATGGAGTATTTCTCCGATTCCCTGTTGAAAGTTCCTATTGAATCTGCTTCCACCGCCCTGTCAGGCAGCACATTCCCGATCACAACATGTGGAGCTGCCGCTGTCTCTGTCGCTGCTTCACCGCGGAAGGTCAATGACCTGAAGTGACCCCGAGGGAGCCCTGTGACCTCCGACTGCTCCCTCACAAACCAGCCTGAGGTGAAGCATCATTAGGCCCCAGGCTGGGCCAGGGTCTGACACACAGAGCCCAGGGTTATGGCCTGAGCACAAATAAGGGATTGTTTCAACAACAGACTATAAAAAGACAAGTTCCCCTCAATCATTCCGCCCACAAAACTCTCGTCCTTTCTCGCTCTGTCTTTAACTCAAACAGACAGCTGAAGTGAGACTCAATTTCCCAAGGAAACATTTTCAAAAGGGAATTTGGTAAGTACCTGAAAGAATATAATTTGCAGGGCTCCGGGGAAAGGGCGGGGGAGCGGGACTAACTGAGGTGATCTTGCAGAGAGCCGGCATGGGCTCGACGGGCCGAATGGCCGCCTTCTGTGCTGTAACCATTCTATGGTCTCTAGAGGTCAGAGGTCGGAGCTTCTTACACACTGAACATGAACTTTGGAAAATCAAAATAATCAAAAGGTCCAAAATGTCGTCATGTCAGAAATCCTTTCAAATGTCAACTCCCTTGTCTCTTTACAGTCCATTTTATTTTCCTAAAAAATATTCACGAGGATGATTCCGGAACTGAGAGGTTGTAACTATTGGGAAAGGCTGAACAGCCTGCGGTTCGTTTCTGGAACCAGGGATGAGGGACTTCAGTTACGTGGAGAGACTGGAGAGGCTGAGATTGTTCTCCTTAGAGCAGAGAAGGTTAAGGGGAGATTTAATAGAGATGATCAAAATCATGAGCGAATTTTACTTGCCACTTATCAGCCCAAGTCTGAATGTCGTCCAGGTCTTGCTGCATGCGGGCACGGACTGCTTCATTATCTGAGGAGTTGTGAATGGCACTGAACACTGTGCAATCATCAGTGAACATCCCCACTTCTGACCTTCTGATGGAGGGAAGGTCATTGATGAAGCAGCTGAAGATGGTTGGACCGCGGACACTGCCCTGAGGAACTCCTGCAGCGATGTCCTGGGGTTGGACCTCGGACACTGCCCTGAGGAACTCCTGCAGTGATGTCTTGGGGTTGGACCTCGGACACTGCCCTGAGGAACTCCTACAACGATGTCCTGGGGTTGGACCTCGGACATTGCCCTGAGGAACTCCTGCAGCGATGTCCTGGGGTTGGACCTCGGACACTGCCCTGAGGAACTCCTGCAGTGATGTCCTGGGGTTGGATCTCGGACACTGCCCTGAGGAACTCCTACAGCGATGTCCTGGGGTTGAGATGATTGTCCTCCAACAACCATCTTCCTTTGTGCTAGGTATGACTCCAGCCAGTGGAGAGCTTTCCCCCCGATACCCATTGACTTCAATTATACTCAGGATCCTTGATACCACACTCGGTCAAATACTGCCTTAGAGCAGAGAAGGTTAAGAGGAGTCTTCATAGAGGTGTTCATCTTTGATAGAGTAAATAAGGAAAAATTGTTTCCAGTGGGAGGAGGGTTGGTAAACAGAGGACTTGATTTAAAACTATTGGCAAATCATTCCCAGTGACGGGGAATCACTCCCAGTGACGGGGAATCGCTCCCAGTGACGGGGAATCACTCCCAGTGACGGGGAATCTCTCCCAGTGACGGGGAATCGCTCCCAGTGATGGGGAATCGCTCGCAGTGACGGGGAATTGCTCCCAGTGATGGGGAATCGCTCCCAGTGACGGAGAATCGCTCCCAGTGACGGGGAATCACTCCCAGTGATGGGGAATCTCTCCCAGTGACGGGGAATCACTCCCAGCGATGGGGAATCGCTCCCAGTGACAGGGAATCTCTCCCAGTGATGGGGAATCGCTCCCAGTGATGGGGAATCGCTCCCAGTGACGGGGAATCGCTCCCAGTGACGGGGAATCGCTCCCAGTGACGGGGAATCTCTCCCAGTGACGGGGAATCGCTCGCAGTGACGGGGAATCGCTCGCAGTGACGGGGAATCTCTCCCAGTGACGGGGAATCACTCCCAGTGACGGGGAATCGCTCGCAGTGACGGGGAATCTCTCCCAGTGACGGGGAATCTCTCCCAGTGACGGGGAATCACTCCCAGTGACGGGGAATCGCTCCCAGTGATGGGGAATCTCTCCCAGTGACGGGGAATCGCTCCCAGTGACGGGGAATTGCTCCCAGTGACGGGGAATTGCTCCCAGTGACGGGGAATCACTCCCAGTGATGGGGAATCGCTCCCAGTGACGGGGAATCGCTCCCAGTGATGGGGAATCGCTCCCAGTGACGGGGAATCGCTCCCAGTGACGGGGAATCACTCCCAGTGATGGGGAATCGCTCCCAGTGACAGGGAATCTCTCCCAGTGATGTGGAATCACTCCCAGTGACGGGGAATCTCTCCCAGTGACGGGGAATTTCTCCCAGTGACGGGGAATCTCTCCCAGTGACGGGGAATTGCTCCCAGTGACGGGGAATTGCTCCCAGTGACGGGGAGTCTCTCCCAGTGACGGGGAATCGCTCCCAGTGACGGGGAATCTCTCCCAGTGACGGGGAATCTCTCCCAGTGACGGGGAATCTCTCCCAGTGATGGGGAATCGCTCCCAGTGACGGGGAATCTCTCCCAGTGACGGGGAATCACTCCCAGTGATGGGGAATCTCTCCCAGTGACGGGGAATCGCTCCCAGTGACGGGGAATCGCTCCCAGTGACGGGGAATCGCTCCCAGTGACGGGGAATCTCTCCCAGTGATGGGGAATCACTCCCAGTGATGGGGAATCTCTCCCAGTGACGGGGAATCACTCCCAGTGACGGGGAATCTCTCCCAGTGACGGGGAATTGCTCCCAGTGACGGGGAATCGCTCCCAGTGACGGGGAATCTCTCCCAGTGACGGGGAATCACTCCCAGTGATGGGGAATCTCTCCCAGTGACGGGGAATCGCTCCCAGTGACACGGAATCACTCCCAGTGATGGGGAATCGCTCCCAGTGACAGGGAATCTCTCCCAGTGATGGGGAATCTCTCCCACAGGAGGATGAGTTAAGATACTTGCAGTTGTTTCCAAATCCTGTCCAGTTTTATAATTCATTTCTCGAAATATTTCAGCAGCGTGAAGCTATTTTTAGTTAGACAGCTAACATCATTCTTCGAAACTACAGCGATATAATTACTCAGCTGTCTAACTGTCCAGCGCAGAGTGCAGTGCGATGGAGCGCGTACAGTTTTATTAAGACATTCCTGAGAAAAGTAGAGTGCGTGGATATTCCTAGATTCCAAGAGAGTGCAGAGGGAGCTTTACTCTGTATCGAACCCGTGCTGTACCTGCCCTGGGAGTGTGTGATGGGACAGTGTAGAGGGAGCTTTACTCTGTATCTAACCCGTGCTGCACCTGCCCTGGGAATGTTTGATGGGACAGTGTAGAGCGAGCTTTACTCTGTATCTAACCCGTGCTGTACCTGCCCTGGGAGTGTTTGATGGGACAGTGTAGAGGGAGCTTTACTCTGTATCTAACCCGTGCTGTACCTGCCCTGGGAGTGTTTGATGGGACAGTGTAGAGCGAGCTTTACCCTGTATCTAACCCATGCTGTACCTGCCCTGGGAGTGTTTGATGGGACAGTGTAGAGGAAGCTTTACTCTGTATCTAACCCGTGCTGTACCTGCCCTGGGAGTGTTTGATGGGACAGTGTAGAGGGAGCTTTACTCTGTATCTAACCTGTGCTGTACCTGCCCTGGGAGTGTTTGATGGGACAGTGTAGAGCGAGCTTTACTCTGTATCTAACCCGTGCTGCACCTGCCCTGGGAGTGTTTGATGGGACAGTGTAGAGAGAGCTTTACTCTGTATCTAACCTGTGCTGTAACTGCCCTGGGAGTGTTTGACGGGACAGTGTAGAGGGAGCTTTACTCTGTATATAACCCCGTGCTGTACCTGCCCTGGGAGTGTTTGATGGGACAGTGTAGAGGGAGCTTTACTCTGTATCTAACCCGTGCTGTACCTGCCCTGGGAGTGTTTGATGGGACAGTGTAGAGGGAGCTTTACTCTGTATGTAACCCGTGCTGTACCTGCCCTGGGAGTGTTTGATGGGACAGTGTAGAGGGAGCTTTACTCTGTAACTAACCTGTTCTGTACCTGCTCTAGGAGTGTTTGATGGGACAGTGTAGAGGGAGCTTTACTCTGTATCTAACCCGTGCTGTACCTGCCCTGGGAGTGTTTGATGGGACAGTGTAGAGGGAGCTTTACTCTGTATCTAACCTGTGCTGTACCTACCCTGGGAGTGTTTGATGGGACAGTGTAGAGGGAGCTTTACTCTGTAACTAAACTGTTCTGTACCTGCTCTAGGAGTGTTTGATGGGACAGTGTAGAGGGAGCTTTACTCTGTAACTAACCTGTTCTGTACCTGCTCTAGGAGTGTTTGATGGGACAGTGTAGAGGGAGCTTTACTCTGTATCTAACCCGTGCTGTACCTGCCCTGGGAGTGTTTGATGGGACAGTGTAGAGGGAGCTTTACTCTGTATCTAACCCGTGCTGTACCTGCCCTGGGAGTGTTTGATGGGACAGTGTAGAGGGAGCTTTACTCTGTATCTAACCTGTGCTGTACCTACCCTGGGAGTGTTTGATGGGACAGTGTAGAGGGAGCTTTACTCTGTATCTAACCTGTGCTGTACCTGCCCTGGGAGTGTTTGATGGGACAGTGTAGAGGGAGCTTTACTCTGTATCTAACCTGTGCTGTACCTGCCCCGGGAGTGTTTGATGGGACAGTGTAGAGGGAGCTTTACTCTGTATCTAACCCGTGCTGTACCTGCCCGGGAGTGTTTGATGGGACAGTGTAAAAGGAGCTTTACTCTGTATCTAACCTGTGCTGTACCTGCCCCGGGAGTGTTTGATGGGACAGGGTAGAGGGTGCTTTACTCAGTATCTAACCCGTGCTGTACCTGCCCTGGGAGTGTTTGATGGGACAGTGTAGAGGGAGCTTTACTCTGTATCTAACCCGTGCTGTACCTGCCCTGGGAGTGTTTGATGGGACAGTGTAGAGAGAGCTTTACTCTGTATCTAACCCGTGCTGTACCTGCCCTGGGAGTGTTTGATGGGACAGTGCAGAGGGAGCTTTACTCTGTATCTAACCCGTGCTGTACCTGCCCTGGGATTGTTTGATGGGACAGTGTAGAGGTAGCTTTACTCTGTATCTAACCCGTGTTGTTCCCGTCTCTGTTTCCAGGAGAACCCGTACATGTGCAACAATGAGTGTGACGCTCACACGCCCGAGCTCGCACACCCGCCCGAGCTGATGCTGGATGACGAGGGGCGGATTCCCAACACCTTTTGGCAAAGTGTCTCCTGGAGGAGTTTCCCCGAGCCCCTCCTGATCAACATCACTCTCTCCTGGGGAAAGACCATCGAGCTGACTGAGGACATCGTCATCACCTTCGAGTCGGGCCGGCCGGAGCAGATGGTCCTGGAGAAATCTCTGGACCACGGCCGGACGTGGCAGCCCTACCAGTTCTACGCGGCCGACTGCCTCACCTCCTTCGGGATGGAGCCGAGAACGGCCCGGGATCTGAGCCCGGCCTCGGTGCTGGACATCATATGCACGGAGGAGTACTCCAGGGGCTACGTGTGGAAGATGGACAAGATGGTTCGCTTCGAGATCCAGGAGCGTTTCGCCCTGTTCGGTGGGCCCCGTCTCCGTGACATGGCCTCGCTGTACGGCCAGCTGGACACCACCAAGGACCTGAGGGACTTCTTCACCTTGACCGACCTGCGGGTCAGGCTGCTCCGGCCGGCCACTGGGGCCACCAGTGTTGACCAGCACAACCTCTCCAAATACTTCTATGCCATCTCCAACCTGGACATTCGTGGGCGGTGAGAGCTCCTCGCCCCTTCTGGCCAGAGTCACTGACCCCACATTTCACACCCAGGGGGCGCCGTGCCAGTCCAACATCTGGAGGGCACTCACAGGGCCAACATCTGGAGGGCACTCTATCAGGGCCAACATCTGGAGGGCACTCACAGGGCCAACATCTGGAGGGCACTCGCATGGCCAACATCTGGGGGGCACTCTATCAGGGCCAACATCTGGAGACTATCAGGGCCAACATCTGGGGGACACTCTATCAGGTCCAACATCTGGAGGACACTCTATTGGGTCTAATATCTGTAGTCGCTCTCACTCTATCGGAGACTCCCGGAGGGTGAGAGCTCCTCACCGCTTCTGCTCCGAGTCGCTGATGTGGGCGCTCGGTAACTGGGGAGGTTTTCCAGCGACAGATCGGGATCCCTCCCCCGGCCCACTCGGCACCGCCAGCTGCCCCTGTGTGGGATGTGAAAGCTTCCCTGAATGGCTCAGTGACAGTGTGCACAGACCAGCACTGTGACAGCCCCCCGTGCCCCTGGGGATGGGCTTGTTAGCAAGCTTTCAGAGTCCTGCTGGCTGGCTGGTGATGAGGCAGCGATTTCCTGCTCAGTGTTCAGCCAATCGAGCAGCACGGAGCGAGCAGAATCTGTCCCTTTACTCTCAACACTGCCGACCTCCAGTCTCATCAGGATTCAGAGAATCAGACAGCACAGGAGGAGGCCATTCGGCCCACCGTGCCTGTGCCGGCTCTTTGAAAGAGCTCTCCAATTAGTCCCACTCCCTGCTCTTTCCCCACAGCCCTGCTCATCTCTTCCCTCCAAGTATTTCTCCAATTCCCTTTTGAAAGTTCCTATTGAATCTGCTTCCACCGCCCTTTCAGGCAGCGCATTCCAGATCACAACAACTCGCTGTAAAAACATTCTCCTCATCTCCCCTCTGGTTCTTTTGCCAATTCCCTTCACTCTGTGTCCTCTGGTTACCGACCCTCCTGCCACTGGAAACAGTTTCTCCCTATTTAATCTATCAAAGCCCTTCCTGATTTGATGAATTATTCTGACTGAACGCTCCCTTCGTGTTCAATCTATATTCAGTCTGGGTCAGTGAGTTCCCATTCACCCATCACACAATCTCCGGGGCTCGGAGCCATTCCCTCATTATTCTACACTCAGCTTCTGGGAGACTCGCTCCAGCTTTTAGTCGCGGAGAATCTTCAGACACTAATTGGAGAACAGGAGCAGTAAAATGTTTACGCTGCTATTAATGTGACTCCAAGGAACTCTCTGGGTTTCTGCTTAGTTTAGCAAACAGTGCCCAGAACTGCCAACTTGCTGACTGTGCAAGGTACAATCTGCGGATTGTGAAGCTTCACCTTCGCAGTGAGTTAAACAGCGGCTCGATGCTGTTAGCACAGAGTCACCGAGACCAGCGTTCTCACGCTTCACGGCACAGAGACCGTCACAGCACTTTGGGCCGTTCCAAACCGCATTTACTGAACAACAACAACCTGCATTTATACAGCGCCTTTAACGTAGTAAAACATCCCATGGTGCTTCACAGGAGCGTAAATCAGAGCGAACTTTGACCCCGAGACACAGAAGGAGATATTAGGGCAGGTGACCAAAAGCTGGGTCAAAGAGGGAGGTTTTTAGCAGCGTCTCAAAGGGGGAGAGAGAGGTAGAGAGGTTTAGGGACGGAAACATTGCTGTTTGTGGGATCTTGCTGTGCGCAAATTGCCTGCTGCATTTCCAACATTACAACAGTGAGCACACTTCAGAAGTACTTCATTGGCTGTGAAGCGCTTTGGGACGTCCTGAGGTGGTGAAATGCTCTGTAGAAATGTAAGGTAATTCTTCCTTAGAATGAGGGGCCAGAGAAAGATTAAATGTGAGAGATTGAGGAGAGAGGGCAGGAGAAACGTCTTCACACAGAGAGTGGTGAGGCTGTGGGATTCACTCCCAGGGTCCGAGGTTGAGGAGTTTGTGATCGGGAGAGTGGAGGAGCCCGGGACAGCGTTCCCGCTGTGTGGGGCGGGGTTAAAATCCACCCTTTCATCTTTTGGATTGTAGGATTGTCCAGGAGTAAAGTAGATCAGCGAATCTATCCCACTGATCCCAAATCTCAGCCTGTGCTTCCTCTTTATATCCTGAATCACTGATATCCGCTTCTGTCAGTTTTACTCTCCCGTTTCCTGGAGATTAGTGTGGGAAAGGAGAGTAATTTGTTGTGTAAACCACTCATTCTCTCACTGAATGTTGCTCATTCACCTGATCGGAACCTGTAGCTCACGGTGAACTACGTCGGTATGAGGGGCGAGTTGGCTAAGGTCAATTGGGAAACTACATTAAAAGGCATGACGGTAGACAAGCAATGGCTAGTATTTAAAGAATTAATACATAATTTACAACAAATATACATTCCTTTAATGTACAAAAACCCCACAGGAAAAGTGGTCCAACCGTGGCTAACAAGAGAAGTTAAAGTTAGGATTAGATCAAAGGAAGAGGCTTTTCATGTTGCCAAAAAGAGTAGTAAGTGTGAGGATTGGGAGGATTTTAGAATTCAGCAAAGGTGGACCAAGAAATTGATAAAGAAAGTGAAAATAGAATATGAGATTAAATTAGTGAGAGATATAAAAACAGACTGTAAAAGCTACAGGTATGTAAAAAGAAAAAGATTAGTGAAAGTAAATGTGGGTCCCTTACAGGCTGAGACAGGAGAAATTATAATGGGGAATAAGGAAACGGAAGATAAATTAAACAAATACTTTGTGTCTGTCTTCACAGAAGGAGACACAAAAAACTCCCCGGAAATAGTGGAGAACCAAGGGTCTAGCAAGAATGAGGAACTGAAAGAAATTAGTATAAGTAAAAAAATAATACTGGAGAAATTAATGGGACTAAAAGCCGATAAATCCGCTGGACCTGATGGCCTACATCCTGGGGTTTTGAAGGAGGTGGCTATAGAGATAGTGAATGCATCGGTTGTCATTTTCCAAATTCCAGATTCTAGAACGGTTCCCGTGGATTGGAAGGTAGCAAATGTAACCCCACTATTTAAGAAAGGAGGGAGAGAGAAAATGGGGAACTACAGACCAGTTAGCCTGACATCAGTCGTAGGGAAATTGCTAGAATCTATTAATAAGGACGTGGTAACAGGGCACTTAGAAAATAATAATAGGATTGGGCAGAGTCAGCACGGATTTATGAAAGGGAAATCATGTTTGACAAATCTGTTAGCGTTTTTTGAGGTTGTAACTAACAGAATAGATAATGGGGAACCAGTGGATGGGGTGTATTTGGATTTTCAAAAAGCATTCGATGAGGTGCCACACAACATAAGAACATAAGAAATAGGAGCAGGAATAGGCCCCTTGGCCCCTCGAGCCTGCTCCGCCATTCAGTAAGATCATGGCTGATCTAGGGCTCAAAGCCACTTCCCAGCCCACTCCCCATAACCCTTCACTCCCTTACCTTGCAAAAATCTGTCTATCTGCACTTTAAATGTATTTAATGACCCAGCCTCCACCGCTCTCTGGGGCAGAGAATTCCACAGATTTACAACCCTCTGAGAGAAGAAATTCCTCCTCATCTCAGTTCTAAAAGGGCGACCCTTTATTCTGAGACTGCCCCCGAGTTCTAGATTTCCCCATGAAGGGTAACATCCTCGCTGCATCTACCCTGTCGAGCCCCCTCAGTATCTTATATGTTTCAATAAGATCACCTCTCATTCTTCTAAATTCCAATGAGTATAGGCCCAGCCTGCTCAACCTTTCCTCATCAGTCAACCCCCTCATCTCTGGAATTAACCTCGTGAATCGTCTCTGAACTGCCTCCAATGCAAGTATATCCTTCCTTAAATAAGGAGACCAAAACTGTACGCAGTGCTCCAGGTGTGGTCTCACCAATACCCTGTACAGTTGTAGCAGGACTTCCCTGCTTTTATACTCCAACCCCCCTGAAATAAAGGCCAACGTTCCATTTGCCTTTTTGATTACTTGCTGTACCTGCATGCTAACTTTTTGTGTTTCATGCACAAGGACCCCCAGGTCCCTCTGAACTGTAGCATTATGTAATCTCTCTCCAGTTAAATAATAGTTTGCTTTTTTATTTTTCCTGCCAAAGTGTATAACCTCGCACTTTCCCACATTATACTCCATCTGCCAAATGCTTGCCCACTCACCTAGCCTGTCTATATCCCTTTGCAGGTTCTTTGAGTCCTCTGCACAACTTGCTATCCCACCCATCTTTGTATCATCCACAAACTTGGCTACATTACACTCGATCCCTTCAACCAAGTTATTAATTTAGATTGTAAATAGTTGGGGCCCCAGCACCGATCCTTGTGGCACCCCACTAGTTACTGTTTGCCAACCAGAAAAAGATCCATTTATCCCGACTCTCTGCTTTCTGTCAGTTAGCCAATTCTCTATCCATGCTAATATATTACCCCCAACTCCGTGAGCTCTTATCTTATGCAGTAACCTTTTATGTGGCACCTTATCGAATGCCGTCTGGAAATCCAAATACACCACATCCACTGGCTCACCCCTGTCTACCCTGCTTGTTACATCCTCAAAGAACTCCAGCAAATTTGTTAAACATGATTTCCCTTTCCTAAAACCATGCTGACTCTGTTTGACTGCAGTATGTTTTTCTAAATGCCCTGCTACTGCTTCCTTAATGAAGGACTCCAGCATTTTCCCAACGACAGATGTTAGGCTAACTGGTCTATAGTTTCCTGCTTTCTGTCTCCCTCCTTTCTTAAATAGGGGTGTTACATTAGCGGTTTTCCAATCCGCTGGGACCTCTCCAGAGTCCAGGGAATTTTGATATATTGGATCCAATGCATCCACTATCTCTGCAGCCACTTCTATTAAGACCCTGGGATGCAGGCCATCTGGTCCAGGGGACTTGTCGTCTTTTAGTCCCATTATTTTACCGAGTACTATTTCCTTAGTGATAGTGATTGTCTTTAGTTCCCCACTCCCTGTGGCCCCTTGATTATCCATTATTGGGATGTTGTTAGTGTCTTCTACAGTGAAGACAGATGCAAAATATTTAAAGGTTATTAAACAAAATTAGGGCTCATGGGATTGGGGGTAATATACTAGCCTGGATTGAGGATTGGTTAACGGACAGAAAACAGAGATAAGGAATAAAGGGGTTATTTTCGGGTTGGCCGGCTGTAACTAGTGGGGTACCGCAAGGATCAGTGCTTGGGCCTCAGCTATTCACAATCTACATCAATGGTTTGGATGAGGGGACCAAATGTAATATATCCAAGTTTGCTGATGATACAAAGCTGGGTGGGAATGTAAGTTGTGAGGAGGATGCAAGGAGGCTTCAAGGGGATATAGACAGGCTAAGTGAGTGGGCAAGAACATGGCAAAGTGGAGAAATGTAAAGTTATCCACTTTGGTAGGAAAAATAGAAAACCAGAGTATTTTTTAAATGATGAGAGATTGTTAAGGGAGAATGAAATGCATTTCTATAGCGCCTCTCACGACCTCAGGATGTTCCAAAGCGCTTTACAGCCAATGAGGTGCTTTTGTGGGATGTGCTGAGGGTGAGAGGCGCTCTATCAATGCAAGCTCTTGCTCTGAGGGGCCTGGAACAGTTTGAAATGCAATAAGTGTCAGAAAGTGTTGGTGTCGGGAGAGCTGAGCTGGGAAAGGGAGAGCGGAGTCCCGGAGCGGAGAGTCCCGCGTCTAACCCAGCTGCTCAGCCCATTTGAAAGCAGCTGCCCTTGTTTTTTGCCAGGTGTAAGTGCAATCTTCACGCCAACAACTGTATCTTGGAGAAGGGGAAGCTGAGTTGCGAGTGCGAGCACAACACGACGGGGCCGGACTGCGGGAGATGCAAGAAAGGCTTTCAAGGCGGAGCGTGGAGAGCGGGCTCGTACCTCCCAATCCCCAAAGGGACGGTCAATGTGTGTGAGTAACCCGAGCTTCCCGGCCCGGCCCAGTGCCGGCGCAAGATCGCTTCAGATTTCATTCTCAGCCCAACTCCCCGCAACGCATCGACTCCAAAATACAACCCAATGGATGGTTGTGATTGTGTTAATGTGGAAAGAGCGATCCCAGCGGGAGATTGTCCAGACCCAGGGAAGAGGAACAGAGTCCGAGCCCACAGCCCACTGAGAGGGGGAGAGAGGGAGAGGGGGAGCGAGAGGGGGAGAGAGAGGGGGAGAGAGAGGGAGAGGGGGAGAGAGAGGGGGAGGGAGAGAGAGAGGGAGAGAGAGGGAGAGGGAGAGAGAGAGGGAGGGAGGGAGAGAGAGAGTGAGGGGAGGGAGGGACACTCGGAGCGGAGACTGAAGATGAAGACTGAAAGACTGATAATCTCCACCTTCCCTCTTCTCCTGGGTCAGTCCCCACTTTCCCCAATTTCACCCAAATACCAAACGGGCCGGATTGTCCCAGGGTTTGCTCAGAAAGGGTTAAACCTGGGAATCTCTTCAAAGGTTTAAACTGAAATCATTCAATTCCCGCCGGGCGAGGAGCAGCCGGGAGTCCAGGAGGTGTAAATGACCAGTAATTGATGATTGAGGAATCATTAAATATTAACTCTGTTACAACTCAACACTAAACTAATACCAGCCACATCTTTTGCTGGATGTTTATAAACTATCATTAATTCATTCATTTGAAGATTGAATTCCCTGTCGTGGTTACAGTGCTAGTTAACATATTACATCTAGTTCCCTCGTCTAGATCATTAATATATATTGTGAATAGCTGGGGTCCAAGGACCGATCCCTGCGGTACCCCACTAGTTACTGCCTGCCACTCGGAAAAAGACCCGTTTATTCCAACTCTTTGCTTTCTGTCTGCCAACCGGTTCTCTATCCAAGTCAATACCTTGCCCCCAATCCCATGTGCCTTAACTTTACACGCTAATCTCTTATGTGGGACCTTATCGAAAGCCTTCTGAAAGTCCAAATACACCACATCCACTGGTTCTCCCTTATCTATTTTACCAGTTACATCCTCAAAAAATTCCAGTAGATTAGTCAAGCACGATTTACCTTTTGTAAATCTATGTTGACTTTGTCCGATCCTGTCACTGTTTTCCAAGTGCTCTGCTATTACATCTTTTATAATGGACTCTAGCATTTTCCCCACTACCGATGTCAGGCTTACCAGTCTATAATTCCCCGTTTTCTCTCTACCACCTTTTTTGAATAGTGGGGTAACATTAGCTACCCTCCAATCCATGGGAACTGTTCCAGAGTCTATAGAATTTTGGAAGATGTCCAGCAATGCATCTACTATTTCTAGGGCCACTTCCTTAAGTACCCTAGGATGTAGATTATCAGGCCCTGGGGATTTATCGGCCTTCAATCCCGTCAATTTCCCTAACACTTTTTCCCTACAAATACTGATTTATTTCAGTTCCTCCCTCTCATTAGACCCTATGTTCCCCGGCATCTCTGGGAGGTTATTTGTGTCCTCCTTTGTGAAGACAGAACCAAAGTATGTATTTAATTGGTCTGCCATTTCTTTGTTTCCCATTATAAATTCCCCTGATTCTGACTGCAAGGGACCTACGCTTGACTTCACTAATCTTTTTCTCTTCACATATCTATAGAAGCTTTTACAGTCAGTTTTTATGTTTCCTGCAAGCTTACTCTCATACTCTATTTTCCCCCTCTTAATTAATCCCTTTGTCCTCCTTTGCTGAATCCTAAACTGCTCCCAATCCTCAGGTTTGCTGCTTTTTCTGGACAATTGAAAGGAGAATAAGCCGCCGTGTAATCAATATCTGAAGCAGATCAGGAAGTGAAGGTTGGGAGGGACATCTGTGGCCATTGCTGTGTGTGGAATGTCTGGAGATCAATATAGACAGTGAGAGGACTGGGCAGTGAGCGAGGGGTCTGTGTGATGACTGACACCCTTACCTATTAACCCTGCGGAATTACACACTAATCACACGGAGTGGGAACGGAGCCACGGACTAACCTCAGGCTCACCTTCCGTCAGCTCTTTAGCATCTCTAGCTGGTGTGACCCAGGGCTGGTGTGAGTGCTCAGAGGATGCAGCCCGCCAATCCCCATCACTTCATTGTTCCTGAGTTTGAGTGAGGACCATCTCATCAACACTCCATGTGATGGGTTGGATTAGTGTGTTTATGGAGACAGATTGTTAATCAGACCTCTCTCTAACTCTCTTTGTTTCTGGTTCCCTCCCCAGGCCTCCCTGACACCGTCGCGAGTGGCCGTAAGTAGGACCTACGCTCTCTGACCTGTGACCTGCTGACCCAGAGCCCATTTCAGTATCTGGAACAAACCCTTCCCCTCAAACCTCCCTCATCTCTCACTGACCGAGGAACAGGTGTAGGAGTGAGCAGGGGCTGAGTGTGAGCAGGGGCTGAGTGTGAACAAGGGCTGAGTGTGAACAGGGGCTGAGTGTGTGCAGGTGTAGGTGTGAACAAGGGCTGAGTGTGAACAGGGGCTGAGTGTGAACAGGTGGAGTTATGAACAGGGGCTGAGTGTGAACAGGTGTAGGTGTGAACCGGTGTAAGTGTGAACAGGGGCTGAGTGTGAAAAGGTGTAGGTGTGAAAAGGTGTAAGTGTGAACAGGGGCTGAGTGTGAACAGGGGTTGAGTGTGAACAGGTGGAGGTGTGAACAGGGACTGAGTGTGAACAGGTATAGTTGTGATAGGGGCTGAGTGTGAACATGTGTAGGTGTGAACAGAGACAGTGTGAACAGGTGTAGTTGTGAACAGGTATAGTTGTGAACGTGTAGGTGTGAACAAGTTTAGGTGTGAACAGAGACTGAGTGTGAACAGGTGTTGGTGTGAACAGGGGCTGAGTGTGAGCAGGTGTAGGTGTGAGCAGGGGCTGAGTGTGAGCAGGGGCTGAGTGTGAACGGGCTGAGTGTGAACAGGTGGAGTTATGAACAGGGGCTGAGTGTGAACAGGTGTAGGTGTGAACCGGTGTAGGTGTGAACCGGTGTAGGTGTGAACAGGGGCTGAGTGTGAAAAGGTGTAGGTGTGAACAGGGGCTGAGTGTGAACAGGTGTAGGTGTGAACAGGGGCTGAGTGTGAATAGGTGGAGGTGTGAACAGGTGTAGGTAAGAACTGGGGTTGAGTGTGAAAAGGTGTTGGTGTGAACAGGACCTGAGTGTGAACAGGTGTAGGTGTGAACAGGGACTGAGTGTGAACAGGTATAGGTGTGATAGGGGCTGAGTGTGAACATGTGTAAGTGTGAACAGAGACTGAGTGTGAACAGGTGCAGGTGTGAACAGGGGCTGAGTGTGAGCAGGTGTAGGTGTGAGCAGGGGCTGAGTGTGAGCAGGTGTAGGTGTGAGCAGGGTCTGGGTGTGAGCAGGGGCTGAGTGTGAGCAGGGTCCGAGTGTGAGCAGGGTCTGAGTGTGAGCAGGGTCTGAATGTGAGCAGGGTCTGAGTGTGAGCAGGGTCTGAATGTGAGCAGGGTCTGAGTGTGAGCAGGGGCTGAGTGTGAGCAGGGTCTGAGTGTGAGCAGGGGCTGAATGTGAGCAGGGGCTGAGTGTGAGCGGGGGCGGAGTGTGAGCAGAGTCTGAGTGTGAGCAGGGTCTGAGTGTGAGCGGGGGCTGAGTGTGAGCAGGGTCTGAGTATGAGCGGGGGCTGAGTGTGAGCAGGGGCTGAGTGTGAGCAGGGTCTGAGTGTGAGCGGGGTCTGAGTGTGAGCAGGGTCTGAGTGTGAGCAGGGTCTGAGTGTGAACATCTGTGGGTGTGAGCAGGGGCTGAATGTGAGCAGGGTCTGAGTGTGAGCAGGGTCTGAGTGTGAGCAGGGTCTGAGTGTGAGCAGGGGCTGGGATCAGGAGTTTGCTTGTTCCTGTATCTATGGAGTAAAGTATAATCTCCTCGAGCGGTGCAGCAGATACGAAGCAGGGAAGTTGTAATATTTACGATACACATCTTAGCTGAGAGGAAAGTGCTTCTTAACTCTGTCTCAGTGAGAACATTCAGTGGGAAGTGGAGGGAGTATTTGTACAAAGCCGTTTGGTTGCTGAGCCCGAGATCAATGGGGACCTGTTGTAATCCTGTAATCCCAGGTACAGGAATGGGAGCTGGGTGAGTGTCTCGGCCTCAATCTGTTCCCCTTTGTTCCCGGATTTTGCATCAACTCGTTCCTGTTTATTTAACCCTTCGCATGCTGTCCATGTCATTCCAAACCATCCGTCACATTAAACCCCCAAACCAGCCCCAGACTGACCGGGAGCAGAGTGACCATAACTCCCCATACTGACCGGGAGTGACCATAACTCCCCACACTGAACAGGAGTGACCATAACTCCCCATACTGACCGGGAGCAGAGTGACCATATCTCCCCACACTGACCAGGAGTGAGCGCAACTCCCCACGCTGACCGGGAGTGACCGCAACTCCCCACACTGACCGGGAGTGACCATAACTCCCCACACTGACCGGGAGTGACCATAACTCCCCACACTGACTGGGAGTGACCATAACTCCCCACACTGACCAGGAGTGACCATAACTCCCCACACTGAACAGGAGTGACCATAACTCCCCACACTGAACAGGAGTGACCATAACTCCCCATACTGACCGGGAGCAGAGTGACCATATCTCCCCACACTGACTGGGAGTGACCATAACTCCCCATACTGACCGGGAATGACCATAACTCCCCACACTGACCAGGAGTGACCATAACTCCCCACACTGACCGGGAGTGGCCATAACTCCCCACACTGACCGGGAGCGACCATAACTCCCCACACTGCCCGGGAATGACCATAGCTCCCCACACTGACCGGGAGTGACCATAACTCCCCACACTGACCGGGGGTGACCATAACTCCCCACACTGACCGGGAGTGACCATAACTCCCCACACTGACCGGGAGTGACCATAACTCTCCACACTGACCGGGAGTGCCCATAACTCCCTATACTGACCAGGAGCAGAGTGACCATAACTCCCCACTGACCGGGAGTGACCATAACTCCCCATACTGTCCGGGAGTGACCAGAACTCCCCACACTGACCGGGAATGACCATAACTCCCCATACTGACCAGGAGTGACCATAACTCCCCACACTGACCGGGGCTGGGGGACTGGAGCACTTTGTTATCCCATAATAACAGCCCGTCACCGGCCTCACCCCATTAAATCATCGGCTCCGCGGACCAGATTCCCACTAATTAGTGATTGATCCGCTTCGAGCTACAACACAGGCAGTGAGTAGACCCGGAGAAGCGACTGATTGAGTCGACATTGGCTCCCGGTCCAGCAACACCTCCAATTTATAATTCTCATCCTCACGTTCAAATCCCTCCATGGTCTCACTCCTCCCTGTCTCTGTAACCTCCTCCAGCCATAAAACCCTCCGCGATCTCTTCACTCCTCCAACCATAAGAAGTTCCAATGATCAAGAATCTCATCACTAGAGGTCGTGAACCCAGAGCAGGGTAGGAGCTCTCATATAGTGTTCGCTCAGTACTGCCCTTCCGACAGTGCAGCGCTCCCTCCGTACAGCCCCTCCGACAGTGCAGCCTTCCCTCAGTACTGCCCCTCCGAAGGTGCAGCACTGCCTCAGTACTGCCCCTCCGACAGTGCAGCGCTCCCTCCGTACAGCCCCTCCGACAGTGCAGCCTTCCCTCAGCACTGCCCCTCCGAAGGTGCAGCACTCCCTCAGTACTGCCCCTCCGACAGTGCAGCACTCCCTCAGTACTGCCCCTCCGACAGTGCAGCGCTCTCTCAGAACTGCCTCTCCGACAGTGCAACCTTCCCTCAGTACTGCCCCTCCGACAGTGCAGCACTCCCTCAGTACTGCCCCTCCGACAGTGCAGCGCTCCCTCAGTACTGCCCCTCCGACAGTGCAGCACTCCCTCAGTACTGCCCCTTCGACAGTGCAGCGCTCCCTCAGTACTGCCCCTCCGACAGTGCAACGCTCCCTCAGTACTGCCCCTCCGACAGTGTCGCACTCCCTCAGTACTGCCCCTCCGACAGTGCAGGGCTCCCTCAGTACTGCCCCTCCAACAGTGCAGGGCTCCCTCAGTACTGCCCCTCCGACAGTGCAGCACTCCCTCAGTACTGCCCCTCCGACAGTGCATCACACCCTCAGTACTGCCCCTCCGACAGTGCAGGGCTCCCTCAGTACTGCCCCTCCGACAGTGCAGGGCTCCCTCAGTACTGCCCCTCCGACAGTGCGGCGCTCCCTCAGTACTGTCCCTCCGACAGTGCAGCGCTCCCTCAGTACTGACCCTCCGACAGTGCAGCACTCCCTCAGTACTGCATTAGTGTCGGTCTGGATTATGGGCTCGAGTCTCTGGAGTGGGACTTGAACCCACGACCTTCTGACTCCGAGGCGAGAGTGCTGCCCACTGAGCCACGGCTGAAAGGCCCCTAACTTGGCAGTACTGTATAAAACCCGGCACAGGACTCTATAAACCCAGGATTGGGACCATCCATTGCCATCTGTCTGATTCACTGCAAACCGTAACTAGCCGGGAGTCTGATGTTCTCCCCTCACTGCTAAAAGCCTCAGTGTTCCCTCCCTCCCATTCCAGCCATTTCCTCCCCACCTCTCATTCCTGCAGCATGTGACCCTCTCGCAGTCTGCGACCCATCTACGTCCTGTCTACGTGCCGTCTACACTCTCTGTCTTTTCCTTGCAAGACTGCGAATGCTTTGGCCACTCGAACCGGTGCAGTTACCTCGAGCTGCTCTCCACCGCCATTTGCGTGAGCTGTAAGCACAACACTAGAGGGCGACACTGCCAGTTATGCCGGCTGGGCTTCCACCGAAACCCTTCAGCACAGCTGGACCACCACAACGTTTGCCTCGGTCAGTTCCTGTTACAATCTCTGCTCTCGCCTCCTTCCTTCACCCTTCTGCTTTCAGCCCGAAACAAGGTAAAGCAACAAAGAAAATACCTTCGATAGGGCTGAGCAAAAGGGTGTCGGAAATCAGCTCCCCTTTCCCCAGCGACTAGGCCCCAACACAGCCTTTCCCTAGCGATGAGGCCTGGTCCAGGCTTTCCCTAGCGATGAGGCCTGGTCCAGCCTTTCCCTAGCGATGAGGCCTGGTCCAGCCTTTCCCTAGCGATGAGGCCTGGTCCAACCTTTCCCTAGCGATGAGGCCTGGTCCAGCCTTTCCCTAGCGATGAGGCCTGGTCCAGGCTTTCCCCAGCGATGAGGCCTGGTCCAGGCTTTCCCTAGCGATGAGACCTGGTCCAGGCTTTCCCCAGCGACGAGGCCTGGTCCAGCCTTTCCCTAGCGATGAGGCCTGGTCCAGCCTTTCCCTAGCGACGAGGCCTGGTCCAGCCTTTCCCCAGCGATGAGGCCTGGCCCTTGCTTTGTTGCGGTGAATCGAAAGCCTTGTGTTTTGATGATATAACCGTTGCCTCCCTGTCTCCATTGCTTTTCAGGAATTTGTATGTTGTTTGTACTCTCGGTAAACGACCATCCCGACTCGTAGCAGCGTCGCTCGCCTCTGCTCAATGTTGCCCCTCCCCCCAGTGTCCAACAACAATCCTCTCTCCATTTCCTCATCTCCTCCCATTCTCCACACACAGAATTACACAGAATGTACAGCACAGAAACAGGCCATTCATAGGAACATAGAAACAGGAGGAGGCCATTCAGCCCTGCGAGCTGGTTCCGCCATCCAGTTCGATCAGGGCTGATCTGTATCGTAACTCAATCAACCCGCCTCGCTTCCGTAACCCTTAATGCCCTTACCCAACAAAAATCCATCAATCTCAGTTCTGAAATTTCCAATTGACGCCCAGCCTCAACAGCTCTCTGAGGGAGAGAGTTCCAGATTCCCACTGCCCTTTGTGTGAAGAAGTGCTTCCTGACATCACCCCTGAACGGCCTGGCTCCAATTTTAAGGTTCTGCCCCCTTGTTCTGGACTCCCCCCACCAGAGGAAATAGTTTCTCTCTATCGACCCGATCAACTCCTTTAATCATCTTAAACACCTCGATTAGATCACCCTTTAACTCAGGGGAATACAAGCCCAGTCTGTGCAGCCTGGCCTCAGAATTTAACTGTTGAGTCTGTATGTCCCAGTTAGGTTTAGGATCAATCACTGGACACAGACAACAAGAATAACTTTTAACAGGTCTTTACTATTCGAAGGTCAGGGCTGAACTGCCCAGCAAATCCTTGCACAACACTTATATACCGGTGTGGTCACCACCGGTATTACAGTATTACAGTATACAGCAGCCAAGAGAAAGTAGTACATCTCTTAAGGTAGTTCTCTTAAGGTGGAACAGGTTACATACACCACAATCCTCCCTTTTTAGCTTAACAGTTATATCCCCGTTTAACATAACATAATATAACATATATATATATACAACTTCATGCAAAACAGTTCAAAGATTCAGTCTCTGAGGAGGCCCCCTGATTCGAGTTGGATAACGCCTTTCAGGGGTCTCTGATTCTCGTTGCTGGGGTGACTCATCTAGTTGGTCTCTTATGGATTGGACATCATGATCAGGTACATTCACTTCTGAGGCAGATGCTTCAGGTTCACTAACTTCTTCCACGGTTGTCTCTGCCGTAACCATGGGTTCGACCCTTGTTCTCGATTCTACCAGTTGGTCAGCATGACGCCATATTACATTTTCACCAATATCTACCGTGTACATCAGGGGTCCTTGTCTGGCCCGAATTGTTCCAGATTGCCATTTCTCGTTTTTATAGTCCCGGGCTAACACTGGTTGTCCTATTTCGAAACTCCGAGTGGTCTTGTTATTTATATGCTGGAACTGTTTGTTTTCAACTTCCCTCCGCACATTTGGTTTTAACAAGTCCAACCTGGACCGCAACCTCCTGTTGTAGAACATCATGGCAGGACTTTGGTTTGTCACTGCATGAGTGGCGTTTCGATATGCCAGTAGGAATTTGTCCACCTTGTGTTGTAGTGGAATCTGATCTTCGCTCATGGCCTTTATTGCTTTTTTAAACGTTTGTACAAATCTCTCGGCCAACCCGTTTGTAGCCGGATGATATGGGGCAGAGGTATAATGTTTCACCCCATTCTTCTTCATGAATCCCTGGAATTCTTCTGACACGAACTGCGGTCCGTTGTCTGAACATATTTGTTCTGGCAATCCATTTCTCGCAAATATCGTTCTTAACACCGCGATCATCTTTTCCGAGGTAGTGGTAGTCATCTTAATCACTTCTGGCCATTTAGAATGTGCGTCCACCGCAATTAAAAACATGGAGTCCATGAAAGGACCAGCAAAGTCAATATGTACACGTTGCCATGGGGTTGAAGGCCATTCCCATGGATGCAGCGGTGCAATCGGAGGTGCAATTTGCACTTTTTGGCACCCTGAGCAGCTTTTCGTCAGCTCCTCTATCTGTTGGTCGATACCCGGCCACCACACATAAGCCCTAGCAAGGCTTTTCATCTTGACTCCCCCCAGATGACCTTCATGCAGTTCCTTTAGAACTCTCTCTCTTAACTTAGGAGGAATAATCACCCTTGTTCCATACATCAATGTTCCTTGACAGATGGACAGCTGTTCTCGTCTTGCTGAGAATGCCGGTAACAGAGGATCACCATGTGCTGGCCATCCCTTCACTGTCACTTCGTAGACCCTGGACAGTGTCGGGTCGTTCCTGGTTTCTCTTTCAATACTTGCATTGGTGACTGGTAAACATTCAATGATGGTCGAGTGAAATAACTCAACAGGGTCAACCGTCGGTGCCTCCTCCTCTGTAGGTAGTGGCAGGCGCGACAGCCCATCAGCATTACCATGCTGCTTTGTACCTTTGAATTCTATCTGATATTGATGTGCCCCTAGAAAAAGGGACCATCTCTGGAGTCTCTGTGCTGTCATCACCGAAACACCCTTCTTAGGGTTAAAAATGGATACCAACGGCTGGTGGTCTGTCAGAAGCGTAAACTTTTGGCCCTGCAGGTAATGATTAAACTTCTTTACTCCCCACACAAGGCTGAGAGCCTCCCTATCTATCTGAGCATAATTGCGCTCAGCGGAGGTCAATGATCTGGATGCGAACGCAACTGGCCTCTCCTGGCCATTTGGCAACTTGTGTGAGAGTACTGCCCCAATACCATATGGAAAAGCATCACAAGCCAAACGAATAGGCAGCGTTGGGTTGAAGTGAGCCAACACTTCCTCTGAGGTGATCAATGCCTTGCTTTCGCGAAAGGCCCTCTTACAGTCCTCGCTCCACTTCCATGGTACTCCCTTCTGCAAAAGAGTGTTCAGCGGGTGCAGCACCGTGGATAAATTTGGCAGAAACTTATGGTAATAGTTAATCAACCCTAGAAACGACCTCAATTGGGATACATTATGCGGAGCGGGAGCCTTCACAACAGCTTCGATCTTGTCAAGAGACTTATGAAGCCCCTCCTGGTCAATGACATGACCACAGTACGAGATCCGCTTCTGACAGAATTCACATTTCTGGCGATTAACTCGAAGACCATATTCTTTCAATCTGGTGAGCACCAGTTCCAAGTTTGCAAGGTGTTCCTCGTCATCATCTCCTGTAATCAGAATATCGTCCAGGTAACATTGTGTACCTGGAATTCCCTGTAATACCTGCTCCATGGCCCTCTGCCAAATTGCTGGAGCCGATGCCACTCCAAAAACCAGTCTATTATACCGGTACAAGCCTCTATGCGTGTTGATCGTGAGATACTGGCGTGACTCTTCCTCAACTTCCATCTGTAAGTACGCCTGCGCCAGGTCTATCTTGGTGAAGTGTTTCCCGCCAGACAATGAAGCGAAGATATCCTCAATCCGTGGAAGCGGACACTGCACCGTGTGAAGCACCGGATTAACAGTGATCTTGAAATCACCACAGATGCGAACCTTCCCCGGTTCCCCCGGCTTGTTGCTCGATGAACGCTTCATGACTGGGACAATGGGCGTGGCCCACTCACTCCAGTCTACCTTAGACAGTACTCCTGAACGTTCTAGCCCTTCCAGCTCAGCTTCCACAGCAGGTCGTATTGCATAAGGTACCGGTCTGGCTTTGAAAAATTTCGGGTTTGCATGTTCTTCAATCTTGATGTTTGCCGTAATTCCTCTCAGTGTTCCCAGTCCTTGTTGGAACACCTCTTTAGCATCGTCCAATATTCTGGACAATCGTTTAGGTTTGACATCTTTTGTACCGGAATCTACCGTTAGTGCTTTCAAGGAATGCCAGTCCATATTTATTTTCCTAATCCACTCCCGTCCCAGTAGTGGTGGACCTCCCTCAGGTAGCACATATAAGTCCATTCCTCGGCTTTCTTTGCCCTTGTGGACCACCTTTACCTCTATCTTCCCGATGGGCTATACTCTTTGCCCCGTGTATGTTTTCAATACAATCTCCGTATCCCGTAGGGGAATATGTGGGAATAACCTTTTGTAATCTTTCTTATTCATGACCGTCAATGCCGATCCAGTGTCCAATTCCATCTTCACTTGGACTCCTGCTATCTGAAGTGTGACCCAAATTGTTTGGAGGTCTGCTTCCTTACCAACATTGTGTACTCTTAGACTACCCAGTTCATTACTGCTGGCGTCTGAATCTGACTTCTGTTCATTTGAACTGTTCTCTGTCACCTTGTGTACCTTTTTGTACTTTTCCTGCGGTGACTTTTTGTTGCTGGTCTTCTTTCCTGACCGGCATACTTTAGCTATGTGACCAAGCCTGCCACATTTTCTGCATTCCTGATTTTTGAACCAGCACTGGTTCTGATCGTGTGTTGTCTTTCCACAACGATAACATTTTACTGCACTCAAGACCATTTGATTGGTACAGAGTTCCGGTGACCGTAGTTGCATTTCCGCAGTGCCTCTTGCTGCGGCTTCTTGCGATGCTGCAATAGTGACAGCTTTATCAAGCGTAAGATCATTCTCTTCAAGCAGTCGCTTTTGTGTTCCTTCTTTTAACAATCCACACACAAATTTATCTCTCAGCGCATCTGCTAGCCCTGTCCCAAACTGACAGTACTTCGATAGCTTACGTAGTTCAATTAAAAATTCAGCGTTGCTTTCGTCTTTCAACTGCGTTCTTCTGTAAAATTTAAATCGTTCCGCTATCATCAGCGGCGTGGAGTTTAAATGATTTTTCAGGACAGTAACAATATTCGCGAAGGTCTGATCCGCCGGTTTAATTGGTGATAGAAGGTGCTTCAATAGCCCGTATGTCTTCGCCCCCATTGAGCTTAATAAGGTTAATGCTTTCTCATCATCTGGTACCTTATTTGCTTTACAATAAACTTCCATGCGTTGTACATACGTGGTCCAATCTTCGACATCACTATCAAAGGTATTGATGCTCCCATGTTTAGGCATCCTTGCAAGTTTGAAAAAATTTTTTTTTTTTTTAAATGGCGGCTTCCCGCGCTTGTCTTCTTCCCCCGCCTACTAAAATGGTGGCTTCCCGCGCTTGGCGGTCTTTCCCGCGCTCGTCTTCTTCCCCCGCCGACTACAATGGTGGATTCCCGCGTTTGCCTTCTTCCCCCGCTGGCTGCAATGGCGATTGCCTTGCTGCTGCCGTTCTCGCCTCCCCAGCGGTTCTCACTCCCCGACGCTGCTTTGCCTTGCAGCCCCGCTTGCAGCCCGGTCCTTTACACCGGCTGCGTTTGAATTCTCCGCGGCTCTCGTGCCTTAAGCTTCTCAACTCCCCGACGCTGCTTTGCCTTGCAGCCCCGCTTGCAGCCCGGTCCTTTACACCGGCTGCGTTTGAGTTCTCCGCGGCTCTCGAGCCTTAAGCTGCCCCAGTCGCTGCGCCTCTCGGCCTCGATTGCAGCCCGGCCCTTTCTACCGGCCGTGGTCGAGCTCTCCGCCCTTATTCCTCCGTTTTCCCTCCCCTACTCCACAGTCAACGCGGCCGACTTTCTGCTCGTGTCGCTGATCGGCTTACCCACCACCGTGGTAGAAGGGATGAACACTGCCTGTCGCTGATGGAGGGCTTCGCGGTCAGAATTCTTTTTCTTTTTAACCCGGGTTCTCGATGCCTCCCGTGCGATGGTGCTCAGCAGGATGATGAGGGCGGATGCCACTTCTCGACGCCCGTTTTGAGGACGAAGCTGCCTTGGATGTAAATTTGTCGCAGGGTAAGATCGGACTCATCGCCACTGTTGAGTCTGTATGTCTCAGTTAGGTTTAGGATCAATCACTGGACACAGACAACAAGAATAACTTTTAACAGGTCTTTACTATTCGAAGGTCAGGGCTGAACTGCCCAGCAAATCCTTGCACAACACTTATATACCGGTGTGGTCACCACCGGTATTACAGTATTACAGTATACAGCAGCCAAGAGAAAGTAGTACATCTCTTAAGGTAGTTCTCTTAAGGTGGAACAGGTTACATACACCACAGTAACCCTTTTAGCCCCGGTGTCAGTCTGGTGAATCTGGGCCGCTCCCCCTCCAAGGCCAGTCTATCCTTCCTGAGGGTCGGGGCCCAGAACTCATAGAATCATAGAAAGTTACAGCACGGAAGGAGGCCATTCGGCCCATCATGTCCGCGCCGGCCAACAGAGAGCTATCCAGCCTAATCCCACTTCCCAGCTCTTGGTCCGTAGCCCTGCAGGTTAGAACATCCCAAGTGCACATCCAGGTACTTTTTAAATGTGGTTCGGGTTCCTGCCTCTACCACCCTTTCAGGCAGTGAGTTCCAGACCCCCACAACCCTCTGGGTGAAGAAATTTCCCCTCAAGTCCCCTCTAAACCTTCCACCAATTACTTTAAATCTGTGCCCCCTGGTTTTTGACCCCTCTGCTAAGGGAAATAGGCCCTTTCTATCCACTTTATCTATGCCCCTCATAATTTTATACACCTCAATAAGGTCTCCCCTCAGCCTCCTCTGTTCCAAGGAAAACAGACCCAGCCTATCCAGTCTTTCCTCAGAGCTAAGATTCTCTACTCCCGGTAACATCCTTGTAAATCTCCTCTGTACCCTCTCTAGTGCAATCACATCTTTCCTGTAATGTGGTGACCAGAACTGCACGCAGTACTCTAGCTGAGGCCTAACCAGTGTTTTATACAGTTGAAGCATAACCCCCCTGCTCTTGTATTCTATGCCACGGCTAATAAAAGCGAGCATTCCGTATGCCTTCTTAACCACCTTATCTACCTGGCCTGCTACCCTCAGGGATCTGTGGACATGCACTCCAAGATCCCTTTGTTCCTCTACACTACTCAGTGTCCTACCATTTAACGTGTATTCCCTTTCCTTGTTAGCCTTCCCCAAATGCATTACCTCACACTTCTCCGGACTGAATTCCATTTGCCACTGTTCTGCCCACCTGACCAATTTATTGATATCTTCCTGCAGTCTACAGCTGAACACAGTGTCCAGATGCAGTCTATCCAGAGCTCTGTGCAGCTGGAACATAACTTCCTCCCCTTTGTGTTCCAGCCCCCGAGAGAAAGGCCAACATTCCATCAGCCTTTCTCATTAGTTTTTGTACCTGTCCACGAGCTTTTAGCCCAACTGGTCCGTGCCGGTGTTTCTGCTCCACTCGAGCCTCCTCCCGTCCTTCCTCATCTCACCCTATCACCATATCCTTCTATTCCCTTCTCCCTCATGTGTTTATCCAGCTTCCCCTTCAATACATCTGTGCTATTCTCCTCAACCACTCCCTGTGGTAGCGAGTTCCACATTCTCACCACTCTCTGGGTAAAGAAGGTTCTCCTGAATTACCGATGGGATTTATTAGCGACTATCTTATATTTATCGCCCCTAGTTTTCGACTCCCCACAAATGGAAACATCTTCTCTACGTCTACCCGATCAAACCCCTTCATAATCTTAAAGACCTCGATCAGGTCCCCCCTCAATCTTCTCTTTTCTGGAGAAAAGAGCCCCAGCCTGTTCAGTCTTTCCTGATAGTTATAACCTCGCAGTTCTGGGATCATCCGTGTGAATCTTATTTTGCACCTTCTCCAGTGCCTCTATATCCTTTTTATAATATGGAGACCAGAACTGTGCAGAGTGCTCCAAGTGTGGTCTAACCAAGGTTCGATACAAGTTTAACATCACCGCTGTGCTTGTGAATTCTACCCTCTAGTGATGAACCCAGTGCTTGGTTTGCTTTTTCGGGCCTTGTTAACCTGTGTTAATTCTGTGCCGTGGCCCCAGGGAGTGGAACACGGGCCGTGTGCAGTCAGTGTGTGGGGGATTGAAGCTGTTTGTAAAGTGTTGGAGACTTGTTTCACCCCCAGAGTCTGACCCTCCCTTGTCCCGGCTCACACTCATTCCTGTGGCTGAGGTTGTGTCGATGTGTTTTATGGGGAACAGCCATGTGCAGTGTGTGTGTTGTCTTGTTTCTGCAGACTGTAAGTGTCACCCTGATGGCTCGCTCCACCATCGCTGTAATGACACGGGATATTGTGACTGTAAGGAGGGGGCAACAGGGCCCAAGTGTGACAAGTGCCTGCCCGGATATTACTGGCACAGGGGCTGTCGAGGTAAGTAACCGTTCCAGCACCAGCCCCTCCCCTCACTCCACCCCAGCTTCTGTGTGTTTGGGTCAGCAGAGTATCCGATAGCAGAGATACCGTGGGGGGAATCACAGAGGCTTTTAGTGAGTGAACCCTCCTGGACCCTCCCATCACCCGCCACACAATTAGTGGCACAGCTCCTCGCAAAGGGAGGTCTGGAGTTCAGTGAGGGACGTTTCATAGGATCACACAGCACAGGAGGAGGCCATTCGGCCCATCGTGCCTGTGCCGGCTCTTTGAAAGAGCTCTCCAATTAGTCCCACTCCCTGCTCTTTCCCCACAGCCCGGCAAATCTTTCCTTTTTCCCCTTTTCAAGGATTTCTCCAATTCCCTTTTGAAAGTTCCGATTGAATCTGCTTCCACCGCCCTTTCAGGCAGCACATTCCAGATCACAACAACTCGCTGTAAAAACATTCTCCTCATCTCCCCTCTGGTTCTTTTGCCAATTCCCTTCACTCTGTGTCCTCTGGTTACCGACCCTCCTGCCACTGGAAACAGTTGCTCCTTATTTACTCGATCAAAACTCATCATAATTTTGAAGACCTCTATTAAATCTCCCCTGAACCTTCTCTGCTCTAAGGAGAACAATCCCAGCTTCTCCAGTCTCTCCACATAACTGAAGTCCCTCATCCCTGGCACCATTCTAGTAAATCTCCTCTGCACCCTCTCCAAGGCCCTGACACCCTTCCTAAAGTGTGGTGCCCAGAATTGGCCACAATAATTGGACACAGACTTTAATCCTCAGTCTCACCTTAGGTATTTAATCATTAATTTATTCCCGTTCACACATCCCCCCTGTGCTCGCTGAGCTACATTGGCTCCTTATGTGGCTCTGTGCCAACTTTTCTCTTATTTACGCTCCTGTGAAGCACCTTGGGATGTTTTACTATGTTAAAGGCGCTATATAAATGCACGTTATTATTAAATAGAATCTACAGCACTCTGATCGATATTGAAATTCATTGGCCATTTACTCGCCCATTCTACGAGTTTATTCATGTTTTCCTGTATTTTGTCGCAGTCATTCTCTGTATTAACTACACCCCCACAATCTGGGGTCATCCACAAATTCTAAAAATATACTTCCAATTCCCAAGTCCAAATCGTTTCTGTAAATAGTGAACAACAGTGGTCCCAGCACCGATCCTTCTGGAACACCACTTCCCAGCTTTTGCCAGTCTGAGTAATTACCTTTAATTCTCTGTTTTTTGTTTTGTAACCAGCTTGCTATCTATTCTGCTATTTCTCCCCTGACTCCGCATGCTCTGGCCTTAGTCAAGACTCTACTACACGATACTTTATACAAGGGCTTTTGAAAATCCAAATATATTACATCTACTACATTACCCTTGTCTACCCTTTCTGTTACTTCTTCAAATAATTCAATAGGCCTGGTCAAGCATGACCTTCCCTTTTGGAATCCTTGCTGACTAATCTCTATTATATTTTCAGATTCTAGATGGTTTTGATATTCCATGATAATGTGGAGTTCCTCTTTCCTAATTGTTTCTTCACTTCTTTCCTCACCTCTTCGTGTTCCCTTTTACAATCCGGGCTGACTATTCTTTATTATATTCTGGGTTTCGAGATGTTTCTCCAATAAAATGTTGTTGTGACAGTGAGAGCCTGGGAGCGGCGAGAGTTGAACCAATCTGTAAGTTGGGGAGATGGTCAATGAGCTGATCTTTCTTTTCTCTGGCCTCTTGCAGCGGGCGTGTGCGATAACTTGCTGACACGGTGTCAGAACGGAGGAGTGTGTGAGGACAATGGGAGGTGTCGGTGCCTCGCTCCCTACACCGGGCTCCTGTGTGAGAAAGGCCAGTGCGGGGAGGAAGCGGGAGGGTGCGTCTCCCAATCCCCGCGGGAGCCCACCTTACACCGGCTGCTGCTGTCGCTGACTGCGCTGCTAACCTCCGCTAACGGCCGCCCGCCACTCTGACCCACTTCCAGCGCCATGGCCGTTTACGGGAAGGTGCGAAGAGCGCAGGAGAATCCAGGCTTTACTGCGTCGCCGTTAGAACACGCTCCCCTCCCCCGACCCCCCGGGAAAGGCAAACTGGAGCCGAGGCCGGAGCCCAGCCACCCACCCAGCCTGACTGGATCTGAGAGCCCGGAAGGAATGGGCAGTCAGTGGGGACTGGACTCTCTGACTCCCCGCGGGCCCGAGGCAGCTGCTAATATTCATTCTGCAATCGCCAGCCGCTCGGCCCATGTCCAGCTTTGGGACAAAGAAAGAAAGAAAGGACTTGGATTTCTACAGAGTCTTTCACCCCCTCAGGACGTCCCAAAGCGCTTCACAGACAATGAAGAACTTTACAGCAAACAGCAATGTGAGAATCAGCAGACAATCTGTTTTACTGATGTTGGTGGAGGAATAAATATTGTCCAGGACTCCGGGGAGAACTCCCCTGCTCTTCTTCCAAATAGTGTCCTGGGATCTTTTACATCCACCTGAGAGAGCAGACGGGGCCTCGGTTTAACGTCTCATCCGAAAGACGGCACCTCCGACAGTGCAGCACTCGCTCAGTACTGCCCCTCCAACAGTGCAGCACTCCCTCAGTACTGTCCCTCCGACAGTGCAGCGTTCCCTCAGTACTGCCCCTCTGACAGTGCAGCACCCCCTCAGTACTGCCCCTCCGACAGTGCAGCGCTCCCTCAGTACTGCCCCTCTGACAGTGCAGCACTCCCTCGGTACTGCCCCTCCGACAGTGCAGCACTCCCTCAGTGCTGCCCCTCCGACAGTGCCGCACTCCCTCAGTACTGCCCCTCCGACAGTGCAGCGCTCCCTCAGTACTGCCCCTCCGACAGTGCAGCGCTCCCTCAGTACTGCCCCTCCGACAGTGCAGCGCTCCCTCAGTACTCCCCCTCCGACAGTGCAGCGCTCCCTCAGTACTGCCCCTCCGACAGTGCAGCGCTCCCTCAGTACTGCCCCTCCGACAGTGCAGCACTCCCTCAGTACTGCCCCTCCGACAGTGCAGCACTCCCTCAGTACTGCCCCTCCGACACTGCAGCACTCCCTCAGTACTGCCCCTCCGACAGTGCAGCACTCCCTCAGTACTGCCCCTCCGACAGTGCAGCACTCCCTCAGTACTGCCCCTCCGACAGTGCAGCACTCCCTCAGTACTGCCCCTCCGACAGTGCAGCACTCCCTCAGTACTTCCCCTCCGACAGTGCAGCGCTCCCTCAGTACTGCCCCTCCGACAGTGCAGCACTCCCTCCCTCCCTCTCTCTGTCTCCCTCTCTCTGTCTCCCTCTCTCTGACTCCCCCTCCCTCTCTCCCTCCCGCTCTCTCCCTCCCGCTCTCTCTCGCTCCCTCTCTCCCTCCCTCTCCCCTCCCCCTCTCTCTCTCCCTCTCTCACTCCCTCCCTCTCTCTCTCCGTCCCTCTCCCCTCCCCCTCTCTCCCTCTTCCCCTCTCTCACTCCCTCCCTCTCTATCTCCCTCCCTCTCTCTCTCTCTCCCTCCCTCTCTCTCCCTCTCTCTCCATCCCTCTCTCCCTCCCTCTCTCCCCTGCTCCCTCTCTTTCTCCCTCTCCCTCCCTCTCTCTCCCTCCCTCTCTCCCACCCTCTCTCTCTCTCCCTCTTTCTCTCTCCCTCTCTCCGTCGCTCCCTCTCCACCCCTCCCTCTCTCTCTCTCCCTCTCGCTCTCCCTCCCTCTCTGCGAGGGGTTGCTGAGTAGGGACCAGGCCTCTCTGTCGGTACATCGTGACCTGAGGGAATGTGAGGGGGGGCTTCGAGCGACCTACAGCCTGGGCTTCAGTGAGCGATGCTGTGATCCTGGTCGCTGGGTTTTTGTGTAATCACTTCCCCCGACCCCCTCCTTCTGAAATCCGGCTCCTATCCTGGTCTCTCCATGGGGGCTGCATCAGTCCCCTGTGGGAATGGTCCTGAGCAGCGATCGGAGCGTTAGTGCGTTTATTGATCTTTTGTATTAAGATGAAGTGATTTTCTTGCAATCCCACAAGGTGCGATGTGGTTGTTGTATGAAGAGTGGTTTGTGTTGGTGAATATATCTGTCACTGTGGGACTCCCGGCGATGGGCCAATCACAACATTTTCTTTGTATGATTTTCCTGTGCACACATTTCTCTGTAACTGCAATTTGCTGCATCAAAGAATCGAAGTTTGCGGCTCGGGAAAGTGTCCTGAGATCCGGCAAAGGACTCGTCGCTTTACACTGGACAACAATAAAAGCTCCTGCAGCAAGTGTCCTGGGCTCCGGATCCGGCTCCGCACTGGGTGTGGGAGGGTTCAGGGGGAGGGGATCAGGGAGGGGGAAAGGGGCAGCACTGGGGTGGCCATGTTGGCAATCACTGCAGCTTGTGGGATCTCACTGTGTGGAAATTCGCTGCCGCTTTTCGTACGTTGCAACAGTGACGACACTTCAAAAGTATTGAATTGGCTGTACATGAGAGGGCAGTGCTCCCTCAGTACTGCCCCTCCGACAGTGCAACGCTCCCTCAGTACTGCCCCTCCGACAGTGCGGTGCTCCCTCAGTACTGCCCCTCTGACAGTGCAGCGCTCCCTCAGTACTGCCCCTCCGACAGTGCAGCACTCCCTCAGTACTGCCCCTCCGACGGTGCGGCGCTCCCTCAGTACTGACCCTCCGACAGTGTAACACTCCCTCAGTACTGCCCCTCCGACAGTGCAGTGCTCTCTCAGTACTGCCCCTCCGACAGTGTAACACTCCCACAGTACTGCCCCTCCGACAGTGCAACGCTCCCTCAGTACTGCCCCTCCGACAGAGCAACACTCCCTCAGTACTGACCCTCCGACAGTGCAACGCTCCCTCAGTACTGCCTCTCCGACAGTGCGGCGCTCCCTCAGTACTGCCCCTCCGACAGTGCAGCGGTCCCTCAGTACTGCCACTCCGACAGTGCAGCGCTCCCTCAGTACTGCCCCTCTGACAGTGCAACGCTCCCTCAGTACTGCCCCTCCGACAGTGCAGCGCTCCCTCAGTACTGCCCCTCCGACAGTTTAGCGCTCCCTCAGTACTGCCCCTCCGACAGTGCAGTGCTCTCTCAGTACTGCCCCTCCGACAGTGCAGCGCCCCTCAGTACTGCCCCTCCGACAGTGCAGCGCTCCCTCAGTGCTGCCCCTCCGACAGTGCAGTGCTCCCTCAGTACTGCCCCTCCGACAGTGCAGCACTCCCTCAGTACTGCCCCTCCGACAGTGCAGCGCTCCCTCAGTACTGCCCCTCCGACAGTGCAGCACTCCCTCAGTACTGCCCCTCCGACAGTGCAGCACTCCCTCAGTATTGCCCCTCCGACAGTGCAGCGCTCCCTCAGTACTGCCCCTCCGACAGTGCAGCGCTCCCTCAGTACTGCCCCTCCGACAGTGCAGCGCTCCCTCAGTACTGCCCCTCCAACAGTGCAGCGCTCCCTCAGTACTGCCCCTCCGACAGTGCAGCACTCCCTCAGTACTGGAGACTCCAGGCCGATCCCGGAGGGTTGGGGACCCGAGTCCAGGGAGGGTGTGGTGGGGATTCGGGGGTACGGGGAGTAGCATTAACTCTGAGCCCTGTCCCCGGCATGAATATCTCCCCACTGGCATCGCCCCTTAGATCCACACACACATCACTGGTTCTGATTCACAGTCAGGCAACTTCAGCACAAAGGCCAATCATAGAGAAAGATCTGGAACTCCTCTCAAAACATCTCAAAATGATTGGCCGATCTCTCAATGAGATTTAATCACTCGGTGATCATTTCAGTAAAATACCGTGGAGAAATTTCTGGATCTCAGTTATTTATTGGGCTCCAGTGTGTTTAGCAATAATGTGAAGTGATGTGTGGATATCTTGGAACGTGTGTGCAGATTCACTGAAGGGATTCGGGAGATCTGGGAATGTCACATTTCTACACCAGATTAGCAATCTGTGGTTTGGAGATGGGTTGAATGATTATACAGATGTCACAATCCAATTGACCTTTAAAGATAAATTGTTCTGAACTTTACACTCAAGGTAAAATACCTGGGAATGAATTAAAGGGACATCTTCTCATTTGGAGAGGCTCCTGTTCATTTCAGACCAGCTCACTCAGAGTTCAGGAATCTGTGAATCAATTTGTATTCAGCATTATCAGTAACTCACCTTCAAGATAAAAAGGGCCGAGTCTCTTAAAGATGGATCCCCGTCCTCTATTTAAATGGATTTCCCGGTTTCAGAGTGACGAGTATTTAAACAGAACCTGACCACATCTCTCAGAAATGTCTCAAAGCTCCACACACACAATAAACACAGTCACTGTGGCTCAGGCAAAGGTGAAGATTTCAAAACACATTTCAAGGTTTATTTATCAAAGTGAGGAGCGTTAGTTCAGGTAGAGGAAATGTTAGAAATAGAGTAAAGCCTGGTGTTCAATTCCTTCGCTCCACCATTGGCGGCCGTGCCTTCAGCTGCCTGGGCCCCAAGCTCTGGAATTCCCTCCCTAAACCTCTCCGCCTCGCTCTCCTCCTTTAAGACGCTCCTTAAAACCTCCCTCTTTGGCCAAGCTTTTGGTCACCTGTCCTAATAGCTCCTTATGTGTCTCGGTGTGTCTGATCACCGGTTCTTTACCAAATGAGAATGTGAGAAAAATCCCACCCCTCACGCCCCCAGGGAGAGCGAGACCCTCGTGTTAATGTTGTATTAATGTTCATATAAATTATAACCGGTTATAATGTTTTAGTAATGGTCATAATTATTTATAAATGGTTATAATGTTTTATACAGAAGGAGGCCATTCGGCCCATCGTGCCTGTGCCGGCTCTTTGAAAGAGCTCTCCAATTAGTCCCACTCCCTGCTCTTTCCCCACAGCCCTGCTAATCTTTCTCTTCAAGTGTTTCTCCAATTCCCTTTTGAAAGTTCCTATTGAATCTGCTTCCACCGCCCTTTCAGGCAGCGCATTCCAGATCACAACAACTCGCTGTAAAAACATTCTCCTCATCTCCCCTCTGGTTCTTTTGCCAATTCCCTTCACTCTGTGTCCTCTGGTTACCGACCCTCCTGCCACTGGAAACAGTTTCTCCTTATTTACTCGATCTACATTAGAATTATAAAACAATTGTTCGTCCCCATTGGAGTATTGTGTCCAATTCTGGGCACCACACTTTAGGAAGGATGTCAAGGCCTTGGAGAGGGTGCAGAGGAGATTTACTAGAATGGTGCCAGGGATGAGGGAACTTCAGTTATGTGGAGAAGCTGGAGAAGCCGGGATTGTTCCCTTCGATCAGGGAAGGTTAAGGGGAGATTTCGAGAATGGTACCAGGGATGAGGGAGTTCAGTTGCGGGGAGAGACTGGAGAAGCCGGGATTGTTCCCTTCGATCAGGGAAGGTTAAGGGGAGATTTCGAGAATGGTACCAGGGATGAGGGAGTTCAGTTGCGGGCAGAGACTGGAGAAGCTGGGATTGTTCCCTTCGATCAGGGAAGGTTAAGGGGAGATTTCGAGAATGGTACCAGGGATGAGGGAGTTCAGTTGCGGGGAGAGACTGGAGAAGCTGGGATTGTTCCCTTCGATCAGGGAAGGTTAAGGGGAGATTTTGGGAATGGTACCAGGGATGAGGGAGTTCAGTTGCGGGGAGAGACTGGAGAAGCCGGGATTGTTCTCCTCAGATTGAGACAGTCGACAGCTGACGGATTCAACCTTTAAATTCCTGGCAGCGTGTCGGTGTTATCGGTCAAATGATGATTTGTGGGTCAGTGAAGGAGCCTCTGAGTGATGGAAACAGTCCATTCTGTCAGGGGCGGAAACCAAGACACTGATGTGAGAACTGAGCAGCCAAACCCAGGCCGTGACATTTACAGATTCAGCCCGTGTTGAGGACCTGGATCGCCGGCAATAGAAAGAACTCGCATTTCTATAGCGCCTTTCACCACCTCAGGACGGCCCAAAGTGCTTCACAGCCAATGAAGTACTTTTCTTGAAGTGTAGTCACTGTTGTAATGTAGGAAACGTGGCAGCCAATTTGCACACAGCAAGATCCCACAAACAGCAATGACAACGACCAGATAATCTGTTTTAGATTATCCTGGATTGAGGAATAAATATTGGCCAGGACACCAGGGAGAACTCCCCTGCTCCTCTTCAGATTATCGCTGTGCAATGTCCCTCTAATATTTTGGGGGGTGCGCGGTCCCTTTAACGGGCTTGTGCGACCAATTCAAATTTCCACGCATGCCCAGCAAGCGGACTGCGCGGGACCTCCAGACCACTGCGCGGCCTCGCAGCTTAAAGGGGAAAGTGGAGGTGTGGGTACATTTACACCCACCTGAGAGGGCAGAAGAGGCATCGGCTAAATGTCTCATCTGAAAGACGGCACCACAGACAGTGCAGCACTCCCTCAGTACTGTTCCTCCGACAATGCAGCACTCCCTCAGTACGGCCCCCCGACAATGCAGCACTCCCTCAGTACTGCCCCTCTGACTGTGCAGCGCTCCCTCAGTACTGCACCCCCGACAGTGCAGCGCTCCCTCAGTACTGCACCCCCGACAGTGCAGCGCTCACTCAGTGCTGCCCCTCCGACAGGGCAGCACTCCCTCAGTGCTGCCCCTCCGACAGTGCAGCGCTCCCTCAATACTGCACCCCCAACAGTGCAGCACTCCCTCAGTACTGCCTCTCCAACAGTGCAGCGCTCCTTCAGTACTGGCCCTCTGACAGTGCAAAACCCTCTCAGTACTGCCCCTCTGACAGTGCAGCGCTCCCTCAGTACTGCCCCTCTGACAGTGCGGCGCTCCCTCAGTACTGCCCCTCCAACAGTGCGACGCTCCCTCAGTACTGCCCCTTTGACAGTGCAGCGCTCCCTTAGTACTGCCCCTCCGACAGTGCAGCACTCCCTCAGTACTGCCCCTCTGACAGTGCAGCACTCCCTCAGTACTGCCCCTCCGACAGTGCAGCGCTCCCTCAGTACTGCCCCTCCGACAGTGCAGCGCTCCCTCAGTACTGCCCCTCCGACAGTGCAGCGCTCCCTCAGTACTGCCCCTCTGACAGTGCAGCATTCCCTCAGTAGTGCCCCTCCGACAGTGCAGCACTCCCTCAGTACTGGCCCTCTGACAGTGCAGCGCTCCCTCAGTACTGGCCCTCCAACAGTGCAGCATTCCCTCAGTAGTGCCCCTCTGACAGTGCAGCACTCCCTCAGTACTGCCCCTCCGACAGTGCAGCACTCCCTCAGTACTGGCCCTCTGACAGTGCAGCGCTCCCTCAGTACTGCCCCTCCGACAGTGCAGCACTCCCTCAGTACTGCCCCTCCGACAGTGCAGCACACCCTCAGTACTGCCCCTCCGACAGTGCAGCACTCCCTCAGTACTGCCCCTCCGTCAGTGCAGCACACCCTCAGTACTTCCCTTCTGACAGTGCAGCACTCCCTCAGTACTGCCCCTCCGACAGTGCAGCGCTCCCTCAGTACTGGCCCTCTGACAGTGCAGCGCTCCCTCAGTACTGCCCCTCCGACAGTGCAGCACTCCCTCAGTACTGCCCCTCCGACAGTGCAGCACACCCTCAGTACTGCCCCTCCGACAGTGCAGCACTCCCTCAGTACTGCCCCTCCGTCAGTGCAGCACACCCTCAGTACTGCCCCTCTGACAGTGCGGCACTCCCTCAGTACTGCCCCTCCGACAGTGCAGCACTCCCTCAGTACTCACTGGGAGAGTCAGCCTGGATTATGGACTCGAGTCTCTGGAGTGGAACTTGAACCCTCGACCTTCTGACTCCGTGGCGAGAGTGCTGCCCACTGAGACACTCTGACACCTAACTTTCAACTTTCCTTTAAAAATCTCTTTTAAATTTCTGCGAACCTGTTTCTCATCGACTATCAGCCAGAAACCTGAGCAAACAATGACACTGACTGGCTTCCCCAATGAAATATTGACTGCCTCTGTTGACCGGATGTCGAGTGAGAGTTAAAACAAGTTGAAAAAGCAGGTCGGAAAGATCAATAATTCAAAGTGTTTCTTATTTCTGACTGAAGTCAGCTGGAATATAAATCTCAGCCCCGGGCACCCGGGACAGGGAGAGTCTGTGGACAGTATTTGGGTTTCTGTGTGTTCACTTTCCACTGACCTTTTTATCATTGTAGATGTTTATTTGTAAACTTCTCCCTTCTTCCTCCGTCATTGTTACAACCATTTCATCTTCCCTTTCCCTCCCTCTCACTGCCCAACATTGACTGGATGGGAGGCTGGGCTTGTAACTCCCTCCCAGGCCCCTGACAGATGCTACAACATCTGGGGAGGTTCAAACCCGCTCCTGGAGTCCCTAAACCCACCGCCCGAACCCCCCGGGGAACCGACAGAGAAAGAGGCCGCGGGGGGAGGTTCAAACCCGCTCCTGGAATCCCCAACCCCCCGGGGAACCGACAGAGAAAGAGGCCGCGGGGGGAGGTTCAAACCCACTCCTGGAATCCCCAAACCCCCCGCCCGAACCCCCCAGGGAACCGACAGAGAAAGAGGCCGCGGGGGGAGGTTCAAACCCGCTCCTGGAATCCCCAAACCCCCCGCCCGAACCCCCCAGGGAACCGACAGAGAAAGAGGCCGCGGGGGGAGCTTCAAACCCGCTCCTGGAATCCCCAAACCCCCCGCCCGAACCCCCCGGGGAACCGACAGAGAAAGAGGCCGCGGGGGGAGCTTCAAACCCACTCCTGGGATCCCCAAACCCCCCGCCTGAACCCCCCGGGGAACCGACAGAGAAAGAGGCCGCGGGGGGAGGGAGGTTCAAACCCACTCCTGGAATCCCCAAACCCCCCGCTCGAACCCCCCGGGGACCTCCACCATTAGAATAATGGACACCTGTTAATGGGCCTTTTTACAGTGAGCGGGAGATTAATTGGATCAGTTGGCTGGTGCAGTCAGGATCAAATAGTCTGATTAATACAAGTATTATATTCTGCAAATACAACAAGCTTTGGGAGCAGAAGGGGAGGAAGTTGCTGCAATTAAATTCATTCCCAATTACAGATAAACCGGGATGTTTCTGTCCACCATCCACACGATTAGATTAACTCCAGCTGGTTCCGACTGACACACGGAGTTTGAAATAATAATGTTTCATCAGAGAAAGATTCCATTCCTCAGAGTCAGCCGTGGCTCAGTGGGCAGCACTGTTGAGTCTGTTTTTCCAAATGTAGTTATGCTGAATAACAGGACACAGACTACAGAAATAATTAAACAGGTCTTTAGTAACTGAGGGTCAGGGCTGAACTGGAATACACTTTGCTCCACAGGGTTTATATACCGGTGTGGTCACCACCGGTACTACAATGTACAGGAGCCATCAAAAAGTAGTCCATCACCTTAAGGTATCCTCTTAAGGTGGTACAGGTTACATACACTACAATTCCTCCCCTTTTAGCTTAACAGTGTACACCCCAATTTAAACATTACATGGATAACATATATACAACTTTCACACAAAACTGTTCAAAGATTCAGTCTCTGAGGAGGCCTCCTGATCCGGGCCGGATAACGCCTTTCAGGGGTCTCTGGTTCTCGTTGCTGGGGTGACTCATCCATTTGATCTCCTATGGATTGAACATCATCATGTACGTTCGAGTCTGAGGTAGATGCTACAGGCTCAATAACTTCTTCAACTGGTGTCTCTGCCGTAGACATGGGGTCGACCCTTGTTCTCGATTCCACAAGTTGGTCAGCATGACGTCGTATTACATTCTCTCCAACGTCTACCGTGTACATCAAGGGTCCTTGTCGGGCACGAATTGTTCTGGATTGCCATTTATCATTCCTATAGTCCCTGGCCAACACTGGTTGTCCTATTTCGAAACTCCGAGTGGCCTTGTTATTTACGTGCTGGAATCGCTTGTTTTCGACTTCCCTATGCACATTGGGTTTTAACAAATCCAACCGGGACCGCAACCTCCTGTTATAGAACATTATGGCATGGCTTTGATTTGTCACTGCATGCGTGGCGTTTCGATATGCCATCAGGAAATTGTCCACCTTGTGTTGTAGTGGAATATGGTCTTCGCTCATGGCCTTTATCGCCTTTTTGAACGTTTGTACAAATCTCTCGGCCAACCCATTTGTAGCCGGATGATATGGGGCAGATGTATAGTGTTTCACCCCATTCTTTTTCATGAATTTCTGGAATTCTTCTGACACGAACTGTGGTCCGTTGCCTGAACATATTTGTTCCGGCAACCCATTCCTTGCAAATATGGTTCTTAGAACTGCGATCGTCTTTTCAGAGGTAGTGGTCGACATCTTAATTACTTCTGGCTATTTAGAATGTGCGTCTACTGCTATCAAAAACATGGAATCCATGAATGGACCTGCAAAGTCAATATGCACACGTTGCCATGGGGTTGAAGGCCATTCCCACGGATGCAGCGGTGCAATTGAAGGTGCGTTTTGAACTTGTTGGCACCCTGAGCAGCTTTTAGTCAGATCCTCTATTTGTTTGTCGATACCTGGCCACCACACATAAGCCCTAGCAAGGCTTTTCATCTTGACTCCCCCCAGATGACCTTCATGCAATTCCTTCAGAACTCTCTCCCTTAATTTAGGAGGAATAATCACCCTTGTTCCATACATCAATGTTCCTTGACAGATGGACAGCTGTTCTCGTCTGGCTGAGAATGCTGGTAACAGTGGGTCGCCATGTGCTGGCCATCCCTTCACTGTCAAATCGTAGACCCGAGACAGTGTCGGGTCGTTTCGGGTCTCTCTCTCAATACCCGCATTGGTGACTGGTAAGCATTCGATGATGGTCGAGTGAAATATCTCGACAGGGTCAACTGCTGGTGCCTCTTCCGCTGTAGGTAGTGGCAGGCGTGACAGCCCATCAGCATTCCCATGTTGCTTTGTACCTTTGAATTCAATATCATATTGATGTGCCCCTAGGAAAAGGGACCATCTCTGAAGCCTCTGCGCCGTCATAACCGGAACATCCTTCTTAGGGTTAAAAATGGAAACCAACGGCTGGTGATCTGTCAGCAGCGTAAACTTTTGGCCTTGCAGGTAATGGTTAAATTTCTTAACTCCCCACACGAGGCTGAGAGCCTCCCTATCTATCTGAGCATAGTTGCGCTCTGCGGAGGTCAATGATCTGGATGCGAACGCGACTGGCCTTTCCGAGCCATTTGGAAACTTATGTGAGATCACTGCCCCGATACCATATGGAGAAGCATCACAAGCTAAGCGAATAGGCAGCGTTGGGTTAAAGTGAGCCAACACTTCCTTAGAGGTGATCAGTGCCTTGCTTTTTTGAAAAGCCCGCTTACAATCATCGCTCCACTTCCATGGTATTCCCATTTGCAAAAGAGTGTTCAGCGGGTGTAACACCGTGGATAAATTTGGAAGAAACTTGTGGTAATAGTTAACCAACCCAAGGAACGACCTCAACTGGGATACATTTTCCGGAGCGGGAGCTTTCACAACAGCTTCGATCTTGTCAGGTGACTTATGGAGCCCCTCCTGGTCAATGACGTGGCTGCAGTACGAGATTCGCTTTTAAAAAACTCACATTTCTGGCGATTAACTCTGAGCCCATATTCTTTCAATCTGGTGAGCACCTGCTCCAAATTCGCGAGGTGATCCTTATCATCATCTCCTGTAATCAGAATGTCGTCCAGGTAGCATTGTGTGCCTGGAATTCCCTGCAATACCTGCTCCATGGCCCTTTGCCAAATCGCTGGAGCCGATGCCACTCCAAAAACCAGTCTATTATACCGATATAAGCCCTTATGTGTGTTGATCGTGAGATACTGGCGTGACGCTTCATCAACTTCCATCTGTAGGTACGCCTGCGCCAGGTCTATCTTGGTGAAGTGTTTCCCGCCAGACAGCGAAGTGAAGATATCTTCAATCCGCGGAAGCGGATATTGCACCGTGTGAAGAACCGGATTAACAGTGATCTTGAAATCGCCATGGATGCGAACCTTCCCAGGTTCCCCCGGCTTGTTGCTCAACGAACGCTTCATGACAGGAACAATGGGTGTGGCCCATTCACTCCAGTCCACCTTTGACAGTACTCCTGAATGTTCTAGCCCTTCCAGCTCTGCTTCCACAGCAGGTCGTATCGCATAAGGTCTGGCTTTGAAAAATTTTGGGTTTGCATGTTCTTTAACCTTGATGTTTGCCATAATTCCTTTCAGTGTTCCCAGTCCCTGTTGGAACACCTCCTTAGCATCGTCCAATATTTTGGACAGTCATTTAGGTTTGACGTCGTCCTCTTCACAGGAATCTACAGTCAGTGCTTGTATGGAATGCCAGTCCACATTTATTCTCCGGATCCATTCCCGTCCCAGTAGTGGCGGACCTCCATCAGGTAACACATACAAGTCCATTTCCTGACTTTCTTTACCATTGTAGACCACATTTACTTTTATCTTTCCGATGGGGTATACTATTTGCCCCGTGTATGTTTTCAATACAATCTCCGTATCCCTCAGGGGAATGTGCGAGAATAACCTTTTGTAATCTTGCTTATTCATGACCGTCAATGCCGATCCAGTGTCCAATTCCATCTTCACTTGGACTCTTGCTATCCGAAGCATGACCCAGATAGTTTGGTGGTCTGCTGTGTTACCCACATTATGTATTTTTAGACAACCGAGTTCCTTACTGCTGGAGTCTGAATCCATCTTCTGTTCATCCGAACTGTTCTCTGTCACCTTGTGTACTTTTTTGTACTTCTCCTGCGGTGACTTTTTGCTGCTGGTCTTCTTTCCTGACCGGCATACTCTCGCTATGTGACCAAGTTTGCCACATTGCCTGCATTCTTTATCTTTGAACCAGCACTGGTTCTGGTCATGCATTGTCCTTCTGCAATGATAGCACTTTACTGCGCCCAATGCCATTTCATTGGTGCTGAATTCCAATGGCCTTTGCTGTATCTCTGCAGCGCCTCGTGCTGCTGCCTCGTGCGATGCTGCAATGCTGAAAGCTTTGTCCGGCGTAGGATCCCTTTCCTCTAGCAGTCACTTCTGGGTTCCTTCCCTTAGGAGCCCACACACAAACTTATCTCTCAGTGCGTCTGCTAGTCCTGTACCGAACTGACAGTACTTTGATAACTTGCGCAGTTCGATTAAGAATTCAGTGTTGCTTTCCTCTTTAAGTTGAATCCTTTTGTAGAATTTAAATCGTTCTGCTATCAGCAGTGGCATGGGGTTTAAATGCTCTTGCAGGATAGTAACAATATCCGCGAAACTCTTTCCTACCGGTTTATCTGGTGTTACAAGGTTCCTTAATAACCCGTACGTCTTCGCACCTGTTGTGTATGTAATATGTGTGCTACTTTGAACCTATGGACAGGACTGCACTACTTGTAGGGCGTAGTGATACGCAGTACCACTCCTGGCCATAGGGGTATAAATAGTACTGTGGGTACTGATCTCCCCTCAGTTCCCGCCTGTGGGCATGAAGTAAAGACCTACGTGCAGTCCCTACCTCCAACCAGTAAAGACCTGTTTGAGTTATACGTTTAAGTCTTTGTGTTAATTGTTCAATACAATACACATACTTAACACTGGCGAGGAGTCGGTTCGAACCCTGCGGCAGTTATTCCACGGCGGCTTCGTCCAAAGACAGGACGTTGAAGAGAGGTTTCAATCCTCAACACCCCACTCAAAACTGAAGGGCAGCAGAAATCCTGACAGCTTCCAGCGACTGGAAGCGACAGGCATTAGGACCCTGAAGCCTCCATAACCTCGTGGGTAAGCCAGAGCCCGGGGGGGAGCGAGCAAGAGCCGCGCGAGCAGGTGAGCCAGAGGCTGGGAGCCGCTTCAAGTGCGAGGCGCAGCGCGGGCCAGCGATCGGGACCAAAGATAAGGGCCGCACTCGGGCGATCACGGCGAAGATAAGGGCCGCACTCGGGGGCTGAAGGGAGACGGCGTCGGGGGACGGGTGAAGACCGCCAAGCGCGGGAAAACCGCCATTTTGTGGGCGGAGGACGACGGCAAGAGCGGGAAGCCGCCATCTTTGATAACAAGTAAAGAAAATAAAATCTGAGAAATTGCAAATCTACAATGCCTAAACACGGAATATTAGCACCTTTGATAGTGACCTCGAAGATTGGGCCATATATGTTGAAAGAGTAAAAAATTATTGTAAGGCCAATAAAATTCGTGACCAAGATAAAGCTCTAACATTATTACATTTAATGGGTGCGAAGACATACGGGCAATTGAAACACCTGTTATCACCAGATGAACCGGCGGATAAGACGTTCGATGAGATTGTTACTGTCCTGAAAGATCATCTAAACCCCACGCCGCTGATGCTAGCGGAACGATTTAAATTTTATGACAGAAGGCAGCTACAGCATGAAAGCAATGCTGAATATTTGCTGGAATTGCGTAAATTAGCGAAATATTGCCAGTTTGGAACGGGACTGACAGATGCACTACGAGACAAATTTGTGTGTGGTTTATTTAAACAGGATACACAAAAGCGACTGCTCGAGGAGAATGAGCTGACGCTTGAGAAGGCGGTCACTATGGCAGCAGCACACGAAGCCGCAGCGAGAGGCACGGCAGTAATGCAGCTACGGTCATCGGAGCTCAGTGCACACAAATTGGGTGTGAGTTCTGGCAAATGTTATCGTTGTGGAAAGACAACGCATGATCAGAACCAGTGTTGGTTTAAAAACCAAGAATGTAGAACTTGTGGTAGGCTTGGACATATAGCTAGAGTATGCAGGTCAGGGAAGAAGACCAGCAACAAGAAGTCACCGCAAGGAAAATACGCAAAGCTACACAAGGTGACCGAACAGGAGTCCGATTCAGACGCTAGCAGTAATGAACTGGCTAGCTTAAGCTGTAATGAACTGGCTAGCTTAAGAGTACTCAACGCTGGTAAGGGTGCAGACCTCCAGACAATTTGGGTCACTCTTCAGATAGAAGGAGTCCAAGTAAAACTGGAATTGGACACTGGATCGGCATTGACGGTCATAAATAAGAAAGATTACGGAAAGTTATTCCAACATATCCCCTACAGGATACGGGGATTATATTGAAAACATACACGGGGCAAAGAGTGTACCCCATCGGGAAAATAGAGGTTGCAGTGGTCCACAAGGGCGAAGACAGTCAAATAATGGACTTATATGTGATATCTGAAGGAGGTCCTCCACTACTAGGACGGGAGTGGATTAGGAAAATGAATATGGACTGGCATTTCCTACAAACAATAACGAGTGAGAACTCGGTGAAGATAGTCGGCCCAGACTCTGGAACGGATGATGGTAAGCCCAACTCAGGTGCAAAAGACAAAGTTTCAGCACAGAATTCCACTGAGCAACAACAACATAGTTTAACTGTGGATTCTGAGTCTGGCAAGTCTACTGATGTGCCCATTTCTGAGGGACACCGGGCTCGAACTCAACTCCATTTCAAACTACAACAGCAATTAGAACAAATGCTTCGCCGTTTTGAGCAAGAGTTGAATGCAACGAAAGAGTTCTTGGATATAGAGTTGGAGAATCTGGAAAGACAACAGAAGCAGCTGATGGAGAAAATGGAGCAGGAGCACACAAAACGTCTGATGTCAGAGGAGTTAACGGTCAGCCAACTCCTGCATATGCTGAAGGACAGGACTCTGAAATGGGAAAAACTTGAACACGAACTTCAATATTCAAACGAAAGGGGTTCGGAGCTCTCAAAGGTTATTGGAAGAGCTGAGGTGGCAACACAGACTGAGATGACTGCAACAGAGCAGCCCTTGGATGCCAAAAGTACGCTGACTCACATCAACGTAGAACAACAGACCGCTGAAACAGCTGCTCCGGTAGAGGGATTGAATAGTCCGATCAATCAATCTCCAAAAGAAGTTGAAGTAGTAAAATCTCAAATGAGGTCATTAGTAAACGACTTGCTGAAAGCCCAGAAAAAGCTGGATGAAGAGGTACGCATGAAGAAGTCTCTTTAGGAAAGATGTCTGGACTTGGAACAAAAGCTGGCTAACGCCCAGCTGGGTATGGAGGAAATAGAAGACCCTCTCGCTGGCCTAGATCAGGACGACACCGAATATTACTATGTCCTGTCCTGCCCAACTTGTAACTTCGACTCCCACCATACAGAAATCATGGAGGAGCACCGAAAGTCTACGGAACATCGGGAGAAGGTGGCTCTACTACGGAAAAAGGAGGAAGAGAAGGAGGAACTGCGCATGCAGCTGGCAGCTGACAGTGGAGCCCAGAGAGTCTCCAAGAAGCAGAAAAGGAAAATTCGAAACAGAAGATGACCCATCTGAACAATTACTACCTCTACCAGATCACACACGTGGTCCCTCCGAAAGGAGCCAATTCAGTTCGGAAGTTCAAACTGTTAAATCCATGGAAGGACTATTGAATGAATCACTCCAGCAACGTGAACCGACTACACCACAGAGATTGAATCTGTGAACTGTTTTCCGCAGAGACTGAATCTGTGATCTGTTTTGACATGAAGTTATCTATGTATCTATGTTATTCTGTTATGTAAACCTGAAGTCATATATGTATATATGTTATTACGTTATGTTAAATGGGGAGATGACTGTAAAGCTAAGAAGGGAGGAATGTTGTGTATGTAATATGTGTGCTACTTTGAACCTATGGACAGGACTGCACTACTTGTAGGGCGTATTGATACGCAGTACCACTCCTGGCCATAGGGGTATAAATAGTACTGTGGGTACTGATCTCCCCTCAGTTCCCGCCTGTGGGCATGAAGTAAAGACCTACGTGCAGTCCCTACCTCCAACCAGTAAAGACCTGTTTGAGTTATACGTTTAAGTCTTTGTGTTAATTGTTCAATACAATACACATACTTAACAGCACCCATTGAGTTTAATAGGGTTAGTGCTTTCTTATCCTCCGGTACCTCATTCGTTGTACAGTAAACTTCAACGCGTTCCACATAAGTGGCCCAATCTTCCACATCGCTATCAAAAGCAGTGATGTTACCCGTTTTTGGCATCCTTGTTGAGTTTCCTTTCCTTCGGATATGATTATTATTTTATTTTATTTTTTTCAAAATGGCGGCTTCCCGCGCTTGGCGGCTTTTCCCGCACTTGTCTTCTTCCACCACCGACTCAAAATGGCGATTACGGCGCTGTTGCCGTTCTCGCCTCCCAGCGGTCCTTTATTTTCCCCTACGCTGCTGCTCTTGTTCCCCGCCGCTCCCGCGGTCCTTGTGGACATAAACGCTTTTCTGGCTGCTGCGCGTCTCTGCCCCAATTGCAGTCCGGCCCCTGACACTGGCTGCGGTCGTGTTCTCCGCCCTTTTGGTCGTTTCCCTCCCCTTCTCTTACTGACAACTCGGCCGACTTCCCCCCCGTGCCGCTCGATCGGGCTTACCCGCCGCTGTCGTCGAAGGGATGTTCACTGATGTTTGACTTCGTGGCCAGAAACCAACCCGTGTTCCCGATTGCCTCCCGTGCTATGCAGTGCCCAGCAGGATGTTGAGGGTGGATGTCCTTGTTCGACGCCCGTTTCAGAGGCGAAGCTTCCTTTGATGCAACTGCCGCTAGGTAAGATCAGACTCGTCGCCACTGTTGAGTCTGTGTTTCCAAAGGTAGTTATGCTGAATAACTGGACACAGGTGCGAGGTGATGCATTTTGGACGGACAAATAAGGCAAGGGAATACACAATGAGTGGTAGGACCCTAGGAAGTACAGAGGGTCAGAGGGACCTTGGTGTACATGTACATAATTCCCTGAAGGCAGCGGAACAGGTAGATAAGGTGGTTAAAAAGGCTTATGGGATACTTGCCTTCATTAGCAGAGGCATAGAATATAAGAGCAGGGAGGTTATGATGGAGCTGTACAAAACGCTGGTGAGGCCACAGCTGGAGTACTGTGTGCAGTTCTGGTCGCCTCACTATAGGAAGGATGTGATTGCTTTGGAGAGGGTGCAGAGAAGATTCACCAGGATGTTACCTGGGATGGAGCGCCTCAGCTATGAAGAGAGACTGGACAGGCTGGGGTTGTTTTCCTTGGAGCAAAGAAGGCTGAGGGGGGACCTGATTGAGGTGTACAAAATGATGAGGGGCATAGATAGGGTAGATAAAGAGGAACTTTTCCCCTTAGTAGGGGGGTCAATAACAAGGGGGCACAGATTCAGGGTAAGGGGCAGGAGATTTAGGGGGGATTTGAGGAGGAACTTTTTCACCCAGAGGGTGGTTGGAAGCTGGAACTCACTGCCTGAAAGGGTGGTAGAGGCAGGAACCCTCACAACATTCAAGAAGCATTTGGATGAGCACTTGAAATGCCATTGCATACAAGGCTATGGACCAAATGCTGGAAAATGGGATTAGACTGGACAGGGAGGGATGGGCGGCACAGACACGATGGGCCGAAGGGCCTCTTTCTGTGCTGTAAAACTCTATGGCCTAGAAATTGGGTTTTGGCTTAGCCAGGGCTTTAGCGCCGGAAGTTAGTGCCGGCGCTAAGTCCCCCTGCGCACGCCAAAAATTCAGCAGGGCCGCGCCCAAACGGCTGCCGGCGCTACTGAAGGGTCTTTGCGGCGGTAAATCGGCGCTAACTGCCGTTTCGCGCCGCAATTCCGGCGCTGCGGCACCCGATGCGGTGCGGCAGGCTCGGGAAGTGCAGGCCTCCTCCTTCCGTTAAGGAGGGGCTGCCTGCACCCGGCCGCGGCCCGCGCAAATCTGTCTAAAAATGAGCCCGGCACCTCGGACAAGTGCCGGGCTTGCATCTGTTCCGGGGTGTTGGGGGGAGAAGTCCAGGGAGGGAGCTGCGGGCAGGCGGCCGGCGGGAAAGCGGCCGGCCGCCGCGGGGCCTTTAATGCGCCGGCGCAAACTCATGCAAGACTCTGTTGCCAGAGTCTTAGTTGCGGCTGCCACGGGCGAGGCGGCCGCAACTGAATTTCGGCGCTAGGGCCCGTCGGCATGGCAACCGGGACGCTGCGCACACCGATGACGTCATCGGTGCCGGCGCAGCGCTACCGGTGCAACGCCGATTTAGGGCCCCAGGGAATTTTTAAACTGGCCATAACTCTGGCGCTAGTCCCTCTAGCGCCTCAAAAGCGGCGCTAAGGCAACTGAATTTCTAGGCCTGTGACAGACTACAGAAATAATTAAACAGGTCTTTAGTAATTGAGGGTCAGGGCTGAACTGGAATACACTTTGCTCCACAGGGTTTATATACCGGTGTGGTCACCACCGGTACTACAATGTACAGGAGCCATCAAAAGGTAGTCCATCACCTTAAGGTGGTACAGGTTACACACACTACAAGCACTCTCGCCTCTGAGTCAGAAGGTCGTGGGTTCAAGTCCCACTCCAGAGACTCGAGCACAAAATCCAGGCCGATACTCCCAGTGCAGTACTGAGGGAGTGCCGCACTGTCGGAGGGGCAGTACTGAGGGAACGCTGCACTGTCGGAGGGGCAGTACTGAGGGAGTGCCGCACTGTCGGAGGGGCAGTACTGAGGGAACGCTGCACTGTCGGAGGGGCAGTACTGAGGGAGTGCCGCACTGTCGGAGGGGCAGTACTGAGGGAGCGCTGCACTGTCGGAGGGGCAGTACTGAGGGAGCGCCGCACTGTCGGAGGGGCAGTACTGAGGGAACGCTGCACTGTCGGTGGGGCAGTACTGAGGGAACGCTGCACTGTCAGAGGGGCAGTACTGAGGGAGCGCCGCACTGTCAGAGGGGCAGTACTGAGGGAGCGTCGCACTGTCAGAGGGGCAGTACTGAGGGAGTGCTGCACTGAGGGAGTGCTGCACTGTCGGAGGGGCAGTACAGAGGGAGCGCCGCACTGTCGGAGGGGCAGTACTGAGGGAGCGCCGCACTGTCAGAGGGGCAGTACTGAGGGAGTGCTGCACTGTCGGAGGGGCAGTACTGAGGGAGTGCCGCACTGTAGGAGGGGCAATACTGAGGGAGCGCCGCACTGTCGGAGGGGCAGTACTGAGGGAGCGCCGCACTGTCAGAGGGGCAGTACTGAGGGAGTGCTGCACTGTCGGAGGGGCAGTACTGAGGGAGCGCTGCACTGTCGGAGGGGCAGTACTGAGGGAGCGCTGCACTGTCGGAGGGGCAGTACTGAGGGAGTGCTGCACTGTCGGAGGGGCAGTACTGAGGGAGTGCTGCACTGTCGGAGGGGCAGTACTGAGGGAGTGCTGCACTGTCGGAGGGGCAGTACTGAGGGAGTGCTGCACTGTCGGAGGGGCAGTACTGAGGGAGTGCTGCACTGTCAGCAGGAACTCAGGAGGAAGCCAAGAGGGATCATCCACTCGGCACTTCTGGCTAAAGATGTTTGCTTCAGCCTTGTCTTTTGCACTCACGTGCTGGGCTCCGCCATTGATAAGCTGAGGATATTCATGGAGCCTCCCCCTTCCGTTGGGTGTTTCATTGTCCATTACCATTCACGTCTGGATGTGGCAGGACTGCAGAGCTTTGATCTGATCTGTTGGTGGTGGGATTGCTTAGCTCAGTCTATAGCATGCTGCATCCATAGAAACATAGAAACATAGAAGATAGGAGCAGGAGTAGGCCATTCGGCCCCTCAAGCCTGCTCCGCCATTCAATGAGATCATGGCTGATCATCCAAATTCAGTACCCTGTCCCTGCCTTCTCCCCATATCCCTTGATCCCTTTAGCCTTAAGAAATATATCTAACATCTTCTTGAATATATTTAATGAATTGGCCTCCACTGCCTTCTTTGGCAGAGAATTCCACAGGTTCACCACTCTCTGGGTGAAGAAATTCCTCCTCATCTCTGTCCTAAATGGCTTACCCCTTATCCTTAGACTGTGTCCCCTGGTTCTGGACTCCCCGACCATCGGGAACAGCCTTCCTGCATCTAGGCTGTCCAGTCCTGTTAGATTTTTTTAAGTTTCAATGAGATCCCCTCTCATTCTTCTAAACTCCAGCGAGTATAAGCTCAATCGATCCAATCTCTCCTCATACGCCATTCCTGCCATCCCAGGTATCAGCCTGGTGAATCTTCGCTGCACTCCCTCCATGGCAAGAACATCCTTCCTCAGATAAGGTGACCAAAACTGCACACAATACTCAAGATGTGGTCTCACCAAGGCCCTGTACAACTGCAGCAAGACATCCTTGTTCCTGTACTCAAACCCTCTCGCTACGAAGGCCAACATACCATTTGCCTTCTTAAATTCCCGCTGCACCTGCATGCTTACCTTCAGCGACTGGTGCACAAGAACACCCAGGTCTTGTTGCACTTCCCCTTCTCCCAATCTATTGCCATTCAGATAATAATCTGCCTTTCTGTTTTTGACACCAAAGTGGATAACCTTGCATTTACCAACGTTATATTGCATCTGCCATGCTTCTGCCCAATCAGCCAACCTGTCCAAATCATACTGGAGTTTCTCAGCATCCTCCTCACAGCACACACGCCCACCCAGCTTTGTGTCATCTGCAAACTTGGAGATATTACATCTAGTTCCCTTGTCCAGATCATTAATATATACTGTGAATAGCTGGGGTCCAAGGACCGATCCCTGCAGTACCCCAGTAGTTACTGCCTGCAACTCAGAAAAAGAGCCGTTTGTCCATTTGTCTCTTTGATTACTTGCTGTACCTGCATGCTAACTTATTGTGTTTCATGTACAAGGACCCCCCGGTCCCTCTGAACTGTAGCATTTTGTAATTAGAGCTTAAATTCCAATAAAAAACATCGCATCAAATAATCGGCACTAACAAGCTGGAGTGATTAGCATCGATCTTGTCCAGCAGCTGAATTATTAATGCTGGTAAATGATATACACAGCTCTTCATTGGCAATAAAACATCTCCAGTTATTAGTTCATTTTAGCAGATTTGTTACATTAGAACTGGTGACTATTACCATTCACCCTGACTACTGCCTCTCCTAAACTGACTATTACCATTCAACCTGACTACTGCCTCTCCTAACCTGACTATTACCACTCATCCTGACTACTGCCTCTCCTAACCTGACTATTACCATTCACCCTGACTACTGCCTCTCCTAACCTGACTATTACCGTTCACCCTGACTACTGCCTCTCCTAACCTGGCTATTACCGTTCACCTTGACTATTACCACTCACCCTGACTACTGCCTCTCCTAACCTGACTATTACCATTCACTCTGACTACTGCCTCTCCTAACCTGACTATTACCATTCACCCTGACTACTGCCTCTCCTAACCTGACTATTACCATTCACCCTGACTACTGCCTCTCCTATCCTGACTATTACCACTCACCCTGACTACTGCCTCTCCTAACCTGACTATTACCACTCACCCTGACTACTGCCTCTCCTAACCTGACTATTACCATTCACCCTGACTACTGCCTCTCCTAACCTGACTATTACCACTCACCCTGACTACTGCCTCTCCTAATCTGACTATTACCATTCACCCTGACTACTGCCTCTCCTAAACTGACTATTACCATTCACCCTGACTACTGCCTCTCCTAACCTATTACCATTCACCCTAACTACTGCCTCTCCTAACCTGACTATTACCATTCACCCTGACTACTGCCTCTCCTAACCTGACTATTACCATTCACCCTGACTACTGCCTCTCCTAACCTGACTATTACCACTCACCCTGACTACTGCCTCTCCTAACCTGAATCTTCAGGCGAGACAGAGGGGGAGGTATAAGAGGAGGGGGTGTCGCAATATTAATTATGGAGTCAATTACTGCAGTAAGGAGGGATGATATATTAGCAGGTTCCTCTAATGAGGCCATATGGGTGGAGCTTAAAAACAAAAAGGGGGCAAGCACTTTGCTGGGAGTGTACTATAGGCCTCCAAACAGTCAGGGGGAGATAGAGGAACAGATATGTAGGCAAATCTCAGAGAAATGTGCAAATAATAGGGTAATAATAATGGGGGATTTCAACTTCCCCAATATTAACTGGGATAGTCAGAGTGTGAAAGGCTCAGAGGGTGTAGAATTCTTAAAGTGCATCCAAGAGAGCTTTTTGAGCCAGCATGTAGAAAGTCCTACAAGAGAGGGGGTGGTACTGGACCTAATTCTAGGGAATGTGGCCGGCCAAGTGGAAAAAGTGCTAGTAGGTGAGCACTTTGGTGATAGTGACCATAATATGGTAAGATTTAAGGTGGTCATGGAAAAGGATAGGGATGGGCCGGAAATAAAGGTTCTAAATTGGGGGAAGGCCGATTTTAATAGGATAAGGCAGGATCTGGCCAAAATGGACTGGGATCAGCTACTTGTAGGAAAATCTGCATCGGAGCAATGGGAAGCTTTCAGAAGGGAGATTGAGATCATACAATGGCAACATGTTCCCGTAAAGGTCAAGAGTGGTTCCAAAAACCACAGGGAACCTTGGATGTCAGGGGATATACGAGAATGGATTAGGAAAAAAAGGAGGGCTTTTGGTAGATACAAAAGGCTAAAGACGGAGGAAGGCCTAGAGGAGTACAAAAAGTGCAGGGGGATACATAAAAAAGAAATTAGGAGATCAAGGAGGGGCCATGAAATAACACTGGCGAGCAAAATAAAGGAAAATCCTAAGATGTTTTATAAGTATATTAAGGGTAAGAGGATAACTAGGGAAAAAATAGGGCCCATTAGGGACAAAAGTGGCAATGTGTGTGTGGAGCCGGAAGATGTAGGAGGGGTTCTAAATGAATTTTTTGCATCTGTTTTCACTATGGAGAAGGACGATGTAGACATAGAAATAGGGCGGGGGGACTGTGAAATGCTCGAACATATTAACATCAAGAGGGAGGAGGTATTGGTGGTTTTAGCTGGCCTAAAAATGGATAAATCCCCAGGCCCGGATGAAATGTATCCCAGGCTGCTGTGTGAGGCAAAGGAAGAGATTGCGGGGGCTCTAACACATATATTCAGAACCTCTCTGGCCACAGGGGATGTGCCAGAGGACTGGAGAACCGCTAATGCAGTACCATTATTCAAGAAGGGTAGTAGGGAAAAACCGGGGAACTACAGGCCAGTGAGCCTAACATCAGTGGTAGGAAAATTATTGGAAAAAATTCTGAGGGACAAAATTTGTCTCCACTTGGAGAGGCAAGGATTAATCAGGGATAGTCAACATGGCTTTGTCAAGGGAAGATCATGTCTGACTAATTTGATTGAATTTTTTGAGGGGGTGACTAGGTGTGTGGATGAGGGTAACGCAGTGGATGTGGTATACATGGATTTCAGTAAGGCCTTCGATAAAGTCCCGTACAGGAGACTGGTCAAGAAGGTAAGAGCCCATGGAATCCAGGGTGCCTTGGCACATTGGATATAAAACTGGCTTAGTGGCAGAAGGCAGAGGGTGATGGTCGAAGGTTGTTTTTGTGACTGGAAGCCTGTGGCCAGTGGGGTACCACAGGGATCGGTGCTGGGTCCCTTGCTGTTTGTGGTCTACATTAATGACTTGGATATGAATGTAAAAGGTATGATCAGTAAGTTCGCGGATGATACAAAAATTGGTAGGGTGGTAAATAGCGAGGAGGGTAGCCTCAGTCTGCAGGACGATATAGATGGGTTGGTCAGATGGGCGGAACAGTGGCAAATGGAATTTAACCCGGAAAAGTGCGAGGTGATGCACTTTGGGGGGACTAACAAGGCAAGGGAATACACAATGAATGGAAAGACCCTAGGCAAGACGGAGGGTCAGAGGGATCTGGGTGTGCAAGTACACAGATCCCTGAAGGCGGCGGAACAGGTGGATAAGGTGGTAAAAAAGGCATATGGGATACTTGCCTTCATTAGCCGAGGCATTGATTATAAGAGCAAGGAGGTTATGATGGAGCTGTATAAAACACTGGTTAGGCCACAGCTGGAATACTGTGTGCAGTTCTGGTCGCCACACTACAGGAAGGATGTGATCGCGTTAGAGAGGGTGCAGAGGAGGTTCACCAGGATGTTAACAGGGCTGGAGCGCTTCAGCTATGAAGACAGACTGGGCAGATTGGGTTTGTTTTCCTTGGAGCAGAGGAGGCTGAGGGGGGACATGATTGAGGTCTACAAAATTATGAGGGGCATAGATAGGATGGATGCTGAGGAGCTTTTTCCCTTAAAGGGGTCAATAACTAGGGGGCATAGATTCAAGGTAAAGGGTGGGAGGTTTAGAGGGGATTTGAGAAAGAACTTTTTCACCCAGAGGGTGGTTGGAGTCTGGAACTCACTGCCTGAAAGGGTTGTGGAGGCAGAAACCCTCACAACATTTAAGAAGCATTTGGATGAGCACTTGAAATGCCATAGCATACAAGGCAACGGACCAAATGCTGGAATATGGGATTAGATTAGACAGGGCTTGATGGCCGGCGCGGACACGATGGGCCGAAGGGCCTCTATCCGTGCTGTATTACTCTATGACTCTATGACTATTACCATTCACCCTGACTACTGCCTCTCCTAACCTGACTATTACCATTCACCCTGACTACTGTCTCTCCTAACCTGACTATTACCATTCACCCTGACTACTGCCTCTCCTAACCTGACCATTACCATTTACCCTGACTACTGCCGCTCCTAACCTGACTATTACCATTCACCCTGACTACTGCCTCTCCTAACCTGACTATTACCATTCAACCTGACTACTGCCTCTCCTAACCTGTCTATTACCATTCACCCTGACTACTGCCACTCCTAACCTGACTATTACCACTCACCCTGACTGCTGCCTCTCCTAACCTGATTAGTACCAGTCACCCTGACTACTGCCTCTCCTAACTTGACTATTACCATTCACCCTGACTACTACCACTCCTAACCTGACTATTACCACTCACCCTGACTACTGCCTCTCCTAACCTGACTATTGCCATTCACTCTGACTACTGCCTCTCCCAACCTGACTATTACCATTCACCCTGACTACTGCCTCTACTAACCTGACTATTACCATTCGCCCTGACTACTGCCTCTCCGAACCTGACTATTACCATTCACCCTGACTACTGCCTCTCCTAACCTGACTATTAACATTCACCCTGACTACTACCTCTCCTAACCTGACTATTACCATTCACCCTAACTACTGCCTCTCCTAACCTGACTATTACCACTCACCCTGACTACTGCCTCTCCTAAACTGACTATTACCATTCACCCTGACTACTGCCTCTCCTAACCTGACTATTACCACTCACCCTGACTACTGCCTCTCCTAACCTGACTATTACCATTCACCCTGACTACTGCCTCTCCCAACCTGACTACTGCCTCTCCTAACCTGACTGTTACCATTCACCCTGACTACTGCCTCTCCTAACCTGACTATTACCACTCACCCTGACAACTGCCTCTCCTAACCTGACTATTACCATTCACCCTGACTACTGCCTCTCCTAAACTGACTATTACCATTTATCGTGACGACTGCCTCTCCTAACCTGACTATTTCCATTCACCCTGACTTCTGCCTCTCCTAACCTTACTATTACCATTCACCCTGACTACTGCCTCTGCTAACCTGTCTTTTACCATTCACCCTGACTACTGCCTCTCCTAACCTGACTATTACCATTCACCCTGACTTCTGCCTCTCCTAACCTGACTATTACCATTCACCCTGACTACTGCCTCTCCTAAACTGAGGACTACCACTCACCCGTACTACTGCCTCTCCTAACATGACTATTACCATTCACCCTGACTACTGCCTCTCCTAACATGACTATTACCATTCACCCTGACTACTGCCTCTCCTAACCTGACTATTACAATTCACCCTGACTACTGCCTCTCCTAACCTGACTACTACCACTCACCCTGACTACTGCCTCTCCTAACCTGTCTATTACCACTCACTCTGACTACTGCTCTCCTAACCTGACTATTACCATTCACCCTGACTACTGCCTCTCCTAACCTGACGATTACCATTCACCCTGACGACTGCCTCTCCTACCCTGACTATTACCACACACCCTGACTACTGCCTCTCCTAACCTGACTATTACCAGTCACCCTGACTAAAGCCTCTCCTAACCTGACGACTACCATTTACCCTGACTACTGCCTCTCCTAACCTGACGATTACCAGTCACCCTGATTACTGCCTCTCCTAACCTGACTATTACCATTCACCCTGACTACTGCCTCTCCTAACCTGACTATTACCACTCACCCTGACTACTGCCTCTCCTAACCTGACTATTACCACTCACCCTGACTACTGCCTCTCCTAACCTGACTATTACCATTCACTCTGACTACTGCCTCTCCTAACCTGACTATTAACATTCACCCTGACTACTACCTCTCCTAACCTGACTATTACCATTCACCCTAACTACTGCCTCTCCTAACCTGACTATTACCACTCAATTTGGCTACTGCCTCTCCTAAACTGACTATTACCATTCACCCTGACTACTGCCTCTCCTAAACTGACTATTACCATTCACCCTGACTACTGCCTCTCCCAACCTGACTATTACCATTCACCCTGACTACTGCCTCTACTAACCTGACTATTACCATTCGCCCTGACTACTGCCTCTCCGAACCTGACTATTACCATTCACTCTGACTACTGCCTCTCCTAACCTAACTATTAACATTCACCCTGACTACTACCTCTCCTAACCTGACTATTACCATTCACCCTAACTACTGCCTCTCCTAACCTGACTATTACCACTCACCCTGACTACTGCCTCTCCTAAACTGACTATTACCATTCACCCTGACTACTGCCTCTCCTAACCTGACTATTACCACTCACCCTGACTACTGCCTCTCCTAACCTGACTATTACCATTCACCCTGTCTACTGCCTCTCCCAACCTGACTACTGCCTCTCCTAACCTGACTGTTACCATTCACCCTGACTACTGCCTCTCCTAACCTGACTATTACCACTCACCCTGACAACTGCCTCTCCTAACCTGACTATTACCATTCAACCTGACTACTACCTCTCCTAACCTGACTATTACCATTTACCCTGACGACTGCCTCTCCTAACCTGACTATTACCATTCAACCTGACTACTGCCTCTCCTAACCTTACTATTACCATTCACCCTGACTACTGCCTCTCCTAACCTGACTATTACCATTCACCCTGACTACTGCCTCTCCTAACCTGAATATTACCATTCACCCTGACTACTGCCTCTCCTAACCTCACTATTACCATTTACCCTGACTACTGCCTCTCCTAACCTGACTATTACCATTCACCCTGATTACTGCCTCTCCTAACCTGACTGTTACCATTCACCCTGACTACTGCCTCTCCTAACCTGACTATTACCATTCACCCTGACTACTGCCTCCCCTAACCTGACTTTTACCATTCACCCTGACTACTGCCTCTGCTAACCTGTCTTTAACCATTCACCCTGACTACTGCCTCTCCTAACCTGACTATTACCATTCACCCTGACTACTGCCTCTCCTAACCTGACTACTACCATTCACCCTGACTACTGCCTCTCCTAACCTGAGTACTACCACTCACCCGTACTACTGCCTCTCCTAACATGACTATTACCATTCACCCTGACTACTGCCTCTCCTAACATGACTATTACCATTCACCCTGACTACTGCCTCTCCTAACCTGACTATTACCATTCACCCTGACTACTGCCTCTCCTAACCTGGCTACTACCACTCACCCTGACTACTGCCTCTCCTAACCTGTCTATTACCACTCACCCTGACTACTGCTCTCCTAACCTGACTATTACCATTCACCCTGACTACTGCCTCTCCTAACCTGACGATTACCATTCACCCTGACGACTGCCTCTCCTACCCTGACTATTACCACACACCCTGACTACTGCCTCTCCTAACCTGACTATTACCAGTCACCCTGACTAATGCCTCTCCTAACCTGACGACTACCATTCACCCTGACTACTGCCTCTCCTAACCTGACTATTACCAGTCACCCTGATTACTGCCTCTCCTAACCTGACTATTACCATTCACCCAGACTACTGCCTCTCCTAACCTGACTATTACCACTCACCCTGACTACTGCCTCTCCTAACCTGACTATTACCACTCACCCTGACTACTGCCTCTCCTAACCTGACTATTACCATTCACTCTGACTACTGCCTCTCCTAACCTGGCTATTAACATTCACCCTGACTACTGCCTCTCCTAAACTGACTACTACCATTTAACCTGACTACTGCCTCTCCTAACCTGACTATTACCATTCACCCTGACTACTGCCTCTCCTAACCTGACTATTACCATTCACCCTGACTACTGCCTCTCCTAACCTGACTATTACCATTCACCCTGACTACTGCCGCTCCTAACCTTACTATTACCATTCACCCTGACTACTGCCTCTCCTAACCTGACTATTACCATTCACCCTGACTACTGCCTCTCCTAACCTGTCTATTACCATTCACCCTGACTACTGCCTCTCCTAACCTGAGTATTACCATTCACCCTGACTACTGCCTCTCCTAACCTGACTATTTTCACTCACCCTGACTACTGCCTCTCCTAACCTCACTATTACCATTTACCCTGACGACTGCCTCTCCTAACCTGACTATTACCATTCACCCTGACTTCTGCCTCTCCTAACCTTACTATTACCATTCACCCTGACTACTGCCTCTCCTAACCTGACTATTACCATTCACCCTGACTACTGCCTCTCCTAACCTGACTATTACCATTCACCCTGACTATTGCCTCTCCTAGCCTGACTGTTACCATTCACCCTGACTACTGCCTCTCCTAACCTGACTATTACCATTCACCCTGACTACTGCCTCCCCTAACCTGACTTTTACCATTCACCCTGACTACTGCCTCTGCTAACCTGTCTTTTACCATTCACCCTGACTACTGCCTCTCCTAACCTGACTGTTAGCATTCACCCTGACTACTGCCTCTCCTAACCTGACTATTACCATTCACCCTGACTACTGCCTCTCCTAACCTGAGGACCACCACTCACCCGTACTACTGCCTCTCCTAACATGACTATTACCATTCACCCTGACTACTGCCTCTCCTAACATGACTATTACCATTCACCCTGACTACTGCCTCTCCTAACCTGACTATTACCATTCACCCTGACTACTGCCTCTCCTAACCTGACTACTACCACTCACCCTGACTACTGCCTCTCCTAACCTGTCTATTACCACTCACTCTGACTACTGCTCTCCTAACCTGACTATTACCATTCACCCTGACGACTGCCTCTCCTAACCTGACTATTACCATTCACCCTGACTACTGCCTCTCCGAACCTGACTATTACCATTCACCCTGACGACTGCCTCTCCTACCCTGACTATTACCACACACCCTGACTACTGCCTCTCCTAACCTGACTATTACCAGTCACCCTGACTAATGCCTCTCCTAACCTGACGACTACCATTCACCCTGACTACTGCCTCTCCTAACCTGACGATTACCAGTCACCCTGATTACTGCCTCTCCTAACCTGACTATTACCATTCACCCTGACTACTGCCTCTCCTAACCTGACTATTACCACTCACCCTGACTACTGCCTCTCCTAACCTGACTATTACCACTCACCCTGACTACTGCCTCTCCTAACCTGACTATTACCATTCACTCTGACTACTGCCTCTCCTAACCTGACTATTAACATTCACCCTGACTACTACCTCTCCTAACCTGACTATTACCATTCACCCTAACTACTGCCTCTCCTAACCTGACTATTACCACTCACCCTGGCTACTGCCTCTCCTAAACTGACTATTACCATTCACCCTGACTACTGCCTCTCCTAAACTGACTATTACCATTCACCCTGACTACTGCCTCTCCCAACCTGACTATTACCATTCACCCTGACTACTGCCTCTACTAACCTGACTATTACCATTCGCCCTGACTACTGCCTCTCCGAACCTGACTATTACCATTCACTCTGACTACTGCCTCTCCTAACCTGACTATTAACATTCACCCTGACTACTACCTCTCCTAACCTGACTATTACCATTCACCCTAACTACTGCCTCTCCTAACCCGACTATTACCACTCACCCTGACTACTGCCTCTCCTAAACTGACTATTACCATTCACCCTGACTACTGCCTCTCCTAACCTGACTATTACCACTCACCCTGACTACTGCCTCTCCTAACCTGACTATTACCATTCACCCTGTCTACTGCCTCTCCCAACCTGACTACTGCCTCTCCTAAGCTGACTGTTACCATTCACCCTGACTACTGCCTCTCCTAACCTGACTATTACCACTCACCCTGACAACTGCCTCTCCTAACCTGACTATTACCATTCAACCTGACTACTGCCTCTCCTAACCTGACTATTACCATTTACCCTGACGACTGCCTCTCCTAACCTGACTATTACCATTCAACCTGACTACTGCCTCTCCTAACCTTACTATTACCATTCACCCTGACTACTGCCTCTCCTAACCTGACTATTACCATTCACCCTGACTACTGCCTCTCCTAACCTGACTATTACCATTCACCCTGACTACTGCCTCTCCTAACCTCACTATTACCATTTACCCTGACTACTGCCTCTCCTAACCTGACTATTACCATTCACCCTGACTACTGCCTCTCCTAACCTGACTGTTACCATTCACCCTGACTACTGCCTCTCCTAACCTGACTATTACCATTCACCCTGACTACTGCCTCCCCTAACCTGACTTTTACCATTCACCCTGACTACTGCCTCTGCTAACCTGTCTTTTACCATTCACCCTGACTACTGCCTCTCCTAACATGACTATTACCATTCACCCTGACTACTGCCTCTCCTAACATGACTATTACCATTCACCCTGACTACTGCCTCTCCTAACCTGACTATTACCATTCACCCTGACTACTGCCTCTCCTAACCTGACTACTACCACTCACCCTGACTACTGCCTCTCCTAACCTGTCTATTACCACTCACCCTGACTACTGCTCTCCTAACCTGACTATTACCATTCACCCTGACTACTGCCTCTCCTAACCTGACTATTACCATTCACCCTGACTACTGCCTCTCCTAACCTGACGATTACCATTCACCCTGACGACTGCCTCTCCTACCCTGACTACTACCACACACCCTGACTACTGCCTCTCCTAACCTGACTATTACCAGTCACCCTGACTAATGCCTCTCCTAACCTGACTATTAACATTCACCCTGACTACTACCTCTCCTAACCTGACTATTACCATTCACCCTAACTACTGCCTCTCCTAACCTGACTATTACCACTCACCCTGACTACTGCCTCTCCTAAACTGACTATTACCATTCACCCTGACTACTGCCTCTCCTAACCTGACTATTACCACTCACCCTGACTACTGCCTCTCCTAACCTGACTATTACCATTCACCCTGTCTACTGCCTCTCCCAACCTGACTACTGCCTCTCCTAACCTGACTGTTACCATTCACCCTGACTACTGCCTCTCCTAACCTGACTATTACCATTCACCCTGACTACTGCCTCTCCTAACCTGACGATTACCATTCACCCTGACGACTGCCTCTCCTACCCTGACTATTACCACACACCCTGACTACTGCCTCTCCTAACCTGACTATTACCAGTCACCCTGACTAATGCCTCTCCTAACCTGACGACTACCATTCACCCTGACTACTGCCTCTCCTAACCTGACTATTACCAGTCACCCTGATTACTGCCTCTCCTAACCTGACTATTACCATTCACCCAGACTACTGCCTCTCCTAACCTGACTATTACCACTCATCCTGACTACTGCCTCTCCTAACCTGACTATTACCACTCACCCTGACTGCTGCCTCTCCTAACCTGACTATTACCATTCACTCTGACTACTGCCTCTCCTAACCTGACTATTACCATTCACCCTGACTACTGCCTCTCCTAACCTGGCTATTAACATTCACCCTGACTACTGCCTCTCCTAAACTGACTACTACCATTCACCCTGACTATTGCCTCTCCTAACCTGACTATTACCATTCACCCTGACTACTGCCTCTCCTAACCTGACTATTACCATTCACCCTGACTACTGCCTCTCCTAACCTGACTATTACCATTCACCCTGACTACTGCAGCTCCTAACCTTACTATTACCATTCACCCTGACTACTGCCTCTCCTAACCTGACTATTACCATTCACCCTGACTACTGCCTCTCCTAACCTGTCTATTACCATTCACCCTGACTACTGCCTCTCCTAACCTGAGTATTACCATTCACCCTGACCACTGCCTTTCCTAACCTGACTATTACCACTCACCCTGACTACTGCCTCTCCTAACCTCACTATTACCAGTTACCCTGACTACTGCCTCTCCTAACCTGACTATTACCATTCACCCTGACTACTGCCTCTCCTAACCTGACTATTACCATTCACCCGGACTACTGCTTCTCCTAACCTGACTATTACCATTCACCCTGCCTACTGCCTCTCCTAACCTGACTATTACCATTCACCCTGACTACTGCCTCTCCTAACCTGACTAATACCATTCACCCTGACTACTGCCTCTCCTAACCTGACTATTACCATTCACCCTGACTACTATTGTGTATGTAACCTGTTCCACCTTAAGAGAGCTTGAGCCTGTTCCACCTTAAGAGATGTACTACTTTCTCAGGCTGCTGTAGACGTAATACCGGGGGTGAACACACCGGTATATAAGCACTGTGCAGTAATCTTGTATTCAGTATAGTCCCTACCTCCAACCAGTAAAGACCTGTTTTATTGTTACTCATTAGTCTGTGTCTTAATTAACTAGATAACTCACAGACTTAACACTGGCGACGAGTCAGGTTCTTACCCTGCGGCAGTTATTCCACGGCGGTTGAAGAGAGGTTTCAAACCACAGCACCCCACTGGAAGCAACAGGCATTAGGACCCTGAAGCCTCCATCAGCTTGTGAACCGGAGTAGAAGTCAGGGCTGGGGAAGACAGAGGTACAGGGCGATAGCGATCGGCAGATAAGGGCCGGGCCGCTTTGAAGTGAGGGGCGCAGCCGGGCCATCGATCGCAACCACCGATAAGGGCCGCACTCGGGCTGAAAGGGCAGCGGCTGCAGAAATTGAAGGCGCGAGAGCTGCGGTGCACAGCGCGGGCCATCGATCGCGATCGGGAGATAAGTGCTTTGGAGTGCGAGGCGCAGTCGCGCCATCGATCGCAAGCACTGATAAGGGCCGGGCCGCTTTCAAGTGCGAGGCGCAGCCGGGCCATCGATCGCATCCGCTGATAAGGGCCGCACTCGGGCGATCGCGGCGAAGATAAGGGCCACACTCGGGGGCTGAAGGGAGACGGCATCGGGGGACGGGTGAAGACCGCCAAGCGTGGGAAAACCGCCATTTTGTGGGCGGAGGACGACGGCAAGAGCGGGAAGCCGCCATCTTTGATAACAAGTAAAGAAAATAAAATCTGAGAAATTGCAAATCTACAATGCCTAAACACGGGAATATTAGCACCTTTGATAGTGACCTCGAAGATTGGGCCATATATGTTGAAAGAGTAAAAAATTATTGTAAGGCCAATAAAATTCGTGACCAAGATAAAGCTCTAACATTATTAAATTTAATGGGTGCGAAGACATACGGGCAATTGAAACACCTGTTATCACCAGATGAACCGGCGGATAAGACGTTCGATGAGATTGTTACTGTCCTGAAAGATCATCTAAACCCCACGCCGCTGATGCTAGCGGAACGATTTAAATTTTACGACAGAAGGCAGCTACAGCATGAAAGCAATGCTGAATATTTGCTGGAATTGCATAAATTAGCGAAATATTGCCAGTTTGGAACGGGACTGACAGATGCACTACGAGACAAATTTGTGTGTGGTTTATTTAAACAGGATACACAAAAGCGACTGCTCGAGGAGAATGAGCTGACGCTTGAGAAGGCGGTCACTATGGCAGCAGCACACAAAGCCGCAGCGAGAGGCACGGCAGTAATGCAGCTACGGTCACCGGAGCTCAGTGCACACAAATTGGGTGTGAGTTCTGGCAAATGTTATCGTTGTGGAAAGACAACGCATGATCAGAACCAGTGTTGGTTTAAAAACCAAGAATGTAGAACTTGTGGTAGGCTTGGACACATAGCTAGAGTATGCAGGTCAGGGAAGAAGACCAGCAACAAGAAGTCACCGCAAGGAAAATATGCAAAAGTACACAAGGTGGCCGAACAGGAGTCCGATTCAGACGCTAGCAGTAATGAACTGGCTGGCTTAAGCAGTATTGAACTGGCTAGCTTAAGGGTACTCAACGTTGGTAAGGGTGCAGACCTCCAGACAATTTGGGTTACTCTTCAGATAGAAGGAGTCCAAGTAAAAATGGAATTGGACACTGGATCGGCATTGTCGGTCATGAATAAGAAAGATTACAGAAGGTTATTCCAACATATTCCCCTACAGGATACGGAGATTATATTGACAACCTACACGGGGCAGAGAGTGTACCCCATCGGGACAATAAAGGTTGCAGTGGCCAACAAGGGTGAAGGAAGTCAAATAATGGACTTATATGTGCTACCGGAGGGAGGTCCACCACTACTAGGCCGGGAGTGGTTTAGAAACATAAATATGGACTGGCATTCGCTAAAAGCCATAAAGAGTGAGAACTCAGTGCAGATAATCAGCCCAGACTCTAGAACTGATGATGGTAAGACCAACCCATGTGCAAAAGACAAAGTTTCAGCACAGAATTCCACTGAGCAACAACAACATAGTTTAACAGAGAATTCTGAGTCTGTCAAGTCTACTGATATGCACATTTTTGAGGGACACTGGGCTCAAACTCAACTCCATTTCAAACTACAACAGCAATTAGAACAAATGATTCGCCGTTTTGAGCAAGAGATGAATGAAATAAAAAAGTTCTTTGTTACAGAGTGGGAGAATCTGGAAAGTCAACAGAAGCAACTGATGGAGAAAATGGAGCAGGAGCACACCAACCATCTGCGCGAGGAGGCCGAACGAATCAAAGCTGATTCAGTTTCTGAAGGTGCGTGCCATAATCTGGTGTCAGAAGAGTTAACGGTCAGCCAACTCCTTCATATGCTGAGGGACAAGACTCTGAAATGGGAAAAACTTGAACACGAGCTGCGATCTTCAAAGGAAAAGGGTTCGGAGCTCTCAAAAGTCATTGAGATGGCTGATGTGACGACACAGACTGAAACGACTGCAACAGAGCAGCCATTGGATGCCAAAAGTACGCTGACTCACGTCAATGTAGAACAACAGACCGCTGAAACAGCTGCTCCGGTAGAGGGATTGCATAGTCCGATCAATCAATCTCCAAAGGAAGTTGAAGTATTAAAATCACAAATGAGGTCACTAGTAAACGACTTGCTGAAAGCCCAGAAAAAGCTGGATGCAGAGGTACACATGAAGAAGTCTCTTCAGGAAAGATGTCTGGATTTGGAACAAGAGCTGGCTAACGTCCAGCTGGGTATGGAGGAAATAGACGACCCTCTCACTGGTCTAGCTCAGGACGACACCGAATATTACCATGACCTGGTGGACGACACCGAATATTACGATGTCCTGTCCTGCCCAGCTTGTAACTTCGACTCCCAAAGTGCAGAAATCATGGAGGAGCACCAAAAGTCTACGGAACATCGGGAGAAGCTGGCTTTACGATGGAAACAGGAGGAAGAGAAGGAGGAACTGCGCATGCAGCTGGCAGCTGTGGCAGCTGACAATGGAGCCCAGAGAGTCTCCAAGAAGCAGAAAAGGAAAAGTAAAAACAGAAGATGACCCATCTGAACCATTATCACCTCTACCAGATCACACACGTGGTCCCTCCGAACGGAGCCAAATCAGTTCGGAAGTTCAAGCTGTTAAATCCATGAAAGGACTATTGAATGAGTAACGTGAACCGACTACACCACAGAGATTGAATCTGTGAACTGTTTTCCGCAGAGACTGAATCTGTGATATGTTACGTTAAACATGAAGTTATATATGTATATATGTTATTACGTTATGTTAAATGGGGGGGGATGACTATAAAGCTAAGAAGGGAGGAGTGTTGTGTATGTAACCTGTTCCACCTTAAGAGAGCTTAAGCCTGTTCCACCTTAAGAGATGTACTACTTTCTCAGGCTGCTGTAGACGTAATACCGGGGGTGAACACACCGGTATATAAGCACTGTGCAGTAATCTTGTATTCAGTATAGTCCCTACCTCCAACCAGTAAAGACCTGTTTTATTGTTACTCATTAGTCTGTGTCTTAATTAACTAGATAACTCACAGACTTAACAACTACTGCCTCTCCTAACCTGACTATTACCATTCACCATGACTACTGCCTCTCCTAACCTGACTATTACCATTCACCCTGACTACTGCCTCTCCTAACCTGACTACTACCACCCACCCTGACTACTGCCTCTCCTAACCTGACTATTACCATTCACCCTGACTACTGCATCTCCTAACCTGACTACTACCACCCACCCTGACTACTGCCTCTCCTAACCTGAGTATTACCATTCCCCCTGACTACTGCCTCTCCTAACCTGACTATTAACATTCACCCTGACTACTGCCTCTCCTAACCTGACTATTACCATTCACCCTGACTACTGCCTCTCCTAACCAGACTATTACCATTCACCCTGACTACTGCCTCTCCTAACCTGACTATTACCACTCACCCTGACTACTGCCTCTCCTAACCTAACTATTACCACTCACCCTGACTACGTTTGGAGTTTAAAATCACTGAGTGTTTGCAGTGATGGGGAAATTCTGCTGAAGATTCTTTCCCAATCTCTCCTGTGTTAAAGACCCTGTACAGCTCGATTGCAATGTTAGAATCTCACTAGTTTACATTACACCGACATAACGAATGACGTAAGAAAACTAACTAAGCACTTGGTTTGAGTATAAAACAAGGCTTTAATCAACTGTTTCACAACCATGAGCTCTAGTTACATCACTAGTTCCTGGTTACAAAAGAGTCCTGAGCAAGCTGGGCCCTCGCCAGAGTTTTTATACTTTCCTTGGACAGCGCCACCAGCTGGCCGCCCAGTGTTATCTCAAGAGTCATTTCTACATGAAGGGTAAGATTCATGACATTCTTCCCGCCTGAAAGATTTGGAAGTCCGACGAATTCCTTCCAGCGGATATAACCGACCACAAAGAGCCGCAATCATTTCGATTTCTGTTTGTGGCCGGAAGGCACGTCTGCTCGGACCGTGTCTTTGTCCCTGGGTCACTTGGTTTGTACAGGTAGGTTGATGGGGCCCGTGTCACCTTGATCGATCTGAGGGAGACTGGGGAGATCATGACTCCGGGTGCGGGTCCCCACAGGCGCAGAGCTGGCTTCATCTTGTTTGGTAGCTGGTGATTGTCCGGCGTTCTGGCTTCGGGTGGCCATCCCGTGGGGAGCGCTCTGCTCCCTGAGTTGATCTGGTGGAGTAGCCGGCAAATCCCTTGATGTCCCGGGTAGGGCGTCATCCTCAAAGGAGCGCAGAGTGTCGGCATCATTACTATGGATCCCTCTATCAGTGGGGTCCATGGGACCGGTTGGACAGGGGCCCAGATCTCGGAGTGAAACGGTGGACTCCCGGCCATCAGGGTACCGCACGTGTGCGTATGTGGGATTAACGTCTGTTAGTTCCACCTCGTCGATGAGGGGATCATTCTTGGAAGATCGGACGAATCTTCGGAGCAGCACGGGGCCGGGAGCTGCCAACCGTGATGGTAGGGACGTCCCATGAGTGGAGCGGCACTGGAACCCGAAGAATCGTTCGTGAGGAGTGACATTGGTGGATGTAAAAAGAAGAGACCTGATGGAATGCAACGCGTCAGGAGCACAGTTTCCCACTGCTGGTCTGGGAGGTTGCGTGACCTCAGTGCAAGACGAACAGCGTTCCAAATGATAGCGTTGTATCTCTCAACCTGTCCGTTACCGATGGGATGATACGGTGTTGTTTTACTTGTGGCGATTCCCCTTTGGGAAAGATAACTTTTGAATTCGCTTGACATGAAGTAGGGACTCCGATCAGAGAGGGTGAAATTGGCCGTACCACAAAGGGAATAGTCCTGATCGAGGCATTTGATCACTGTGGAAGTAAGCATATTGGGACAGGGGAAAGCAAAGGGAAAGCGTGAATATTCGTCCACCATAGTAAGTAAGTAGGTGTTTCACGTTGAGGAAGGCAATGGCCCTTTCACATCAATGCTGAGTCGTTGCATAGGCTGTATAGCATGTATGAGCGAGCCATCCGACGGACGGAAGAATTGCGGTTTTAATTCCGCGCAAATTCTACAAGTGGAGCATGTTCTTTTCACGTCTTCCGTAGAAAATGAGAGATTTTTAGATCGCACAAAGTGCAACATATGAGTAACGCCAGGATGGCATAAGTCAGTATGAAGATCCGCCAGAGTCGAAGTTGACATAGAAGAGCAGAATGCCCACGTGAGGGTATCCGGGGCCACATTCTCTTTGCTGGGTCGATAATGTATGGTGTATCCAAAGGCGGCCAATTCTATCCTCCAGAGCTGTATTTTGTTATTCTTGATCTTAGTGCGTTTCCAGTTATCCGGCATAAAGGCCATGGAGCACTGATCAGTTATAAGTGTGAAATGGTGACGAGCGAGAAAATGACTCTATTTACATACAGCTTCGATGATGGCCATAGCCTCCTTCTCAACAGGAGGATAATGGAGCTCGCTACCCTGCAAACTTCTGGAAAGAAATGCAACAGGTCGACCACCTTGATTCAAGGTAGCCGATATCGCCACCTCCGATGCATCGCACTCGACCACGAAAGGGAGATTTTCACCAATGGAACGAAGCGTGGCTTTTTCCAGTTGTCGCTTGAGGAGGTTGAAAGCTGAAATAGCCGTTGCCTCCTACGGAAATGACTTCGCGTGAAGCAGGGGCTGGACCTTGTTGGAGAAGTGGGATATCCATTTCGCATAATAGGCGAACATGCCGAGTGCCCGACGAACAGAGCCGAGATTCGTAGGGAGAGGGAGCTCCTGAAGCGGGTGAAGTCACTCCGGATCTGGTTTGATGACACCATTGCCCACCCAGTAGCCAAGGATGTTGACTGATGGTACTGATTTCACAGATTTGGACTCATTTAAGGTTAAGTTGCGATGACAGAGAACGTCAAAAAATTTCTGGAGGTTGGCATCATGCTCCTTCTGGTCATGACCAGCAATGGTGATATTATTCATATATGGAAAAGTGTCCGTTAAGTTCTCCTGTTTGACTAGGCTATCCATTGCCCGTTGAAAGACGACCACCCCATTGGTGACCCCAAATGGAAGGCAACAAAACTGGTCAAGCCAACCATTGGCACAAAGGCCGTATACTTTTTGTCAGAGTCTTTTAATGGTACTTGATGGTACGCACTCTTTAAGTCAAAAGTTGAAAATACCTTGTATTTGGCAAGGTTATTGACCATGTTGTGGCGGAGCCACCAAGGGTCTCAGAACAATTGGTAATAATCCCTTTAACTACAGTGTAGTGCAACCGCGGACTGCACCTTTAAACTGCCTGTTAACTGTACTGTATTGTGTTTTCCTGCACTCCACGTGATGACGTCATGACGCCCATCACGTGACCACCAGTGGCGCGAAGAACGCGATGACGTCATGATGTCAGCTTCCAGAATCTTCCAGCAGTCGTCGAGTGCCCAGCAAGCTGTATAGACCTGTGTACCGTTTCTCCTGTAGTTTCCCTGTTAACTTCGTTATTCATTAAAACTTGTTGATTTGATTCATCGAGTTGAATACCTTATTCGGATAGGAACCTCCGTTCCTACAATGTCATTGATGCGTGGTAGTGGGTAGGCATCCAGGTTGGTATACTGGTTAATAGTTTGCGAGTAAATGTTGGTCTCTTAGAGGATGAGAGCGGGAAATTAATGGTGGGAAACATGGAGATGGCAAAAACGCCATTTTGTATCAGTCTTTACAGTAGAGGACACTAAGAATATCCCAACATTGGACAAACAGGGGGCTCTGGGGGGGGGGGGGAGGAGCTAAATACGATTAAAATCACTAAGGAAGTGGTACTCGGTAAAATAATGGGACTTAAGGCGGATAAATCCCCCAGACCTGATGGCCTACATCCTAGGGTCTTGAGGGAAGTGGCGGTAGGGATTGTGGATGCATTGGTAATAATTTTCCCAAACTCCCTGGACTCAGCAAAGGTCCCGGCAGATTGGAAAACTGCTAATGTAACACCCTTATTTAAAAAGGGCAGTAGACAGAAAGCTGGAAACTATAGACCGGTTAGCCTAAAATCTGTGGTTGGTAAAATTTTAGAGTCCAGTATTAAGGAGACAGTAACAGGACATTTGGATAAACATAATTTAATAGGACAAAGGCAGCATGGTTTTATGAAGGGGACGTCATGTTTGACAAATTTGCTTGAGTTCTTTGAGGGCGTAACATACAGGGTGGATAAAGGGGAACCAGTGGACGTAGTGTATTTAGACTTCCAAAAGGCATTTGACAAGGTGCCACACAAAAGATTATTGCTCAAGATAAAAAATCATGGGATTGGGGGTAATATTCTGGCATGGGTGGAGGATTGGCTATCTAACAGAAGGCAGAGAGTTGGGATAAATGGTTCATTCTCGGACTGGCAATCAGTAACTAGTGGTGTTCCGCAGGGGTCAGTGCTGGGACCCCAACTCTTTACAATCTATATTAATGATTTGGAGGAAGGGACCGAGTGTAACATATCAAAGTTTGCAGGTGATACAAAGATGGGAGGGAAAGTAGTGAGTGAGGAGGACATAAAAAACCTGCAAAGGGACATAGACAGGCTAAGTAAATGGGCAGAAATTTGGCAGATGGAATATAATACTGGAAAGTGTGAGGTTATGCACTTTGGCAGGAAAAATCATAGAGCAAGTTATTATCTTAATGGCAAGAAACTGGAAAGTACTGCAGTACAAAGGGATCTGGGGGTCCTGGTGCACGAAACACAAAAAGTTAGTATGCAGGGGCAGCAAGTGATTAAGAAGGCCAATGGAATGTTGGCTTTTATTGCTAGGGGGATAGAATATAAAAACAGGGAGGTATTGCTGCAGTTGTACAAGGTATTGGTGAGACCACACCTGGAATATTGCATACAGTTTTGGTGTCCATACTTAAGAAAAGACATACTTGGTCTCAAGTCAGTACAAAGAAGGTTCACTCGGTTTCATCCTTCGACTCATCCGACGCTTCAACAAAAAACTTTTCTTCTTCCTTTCCGATGTCAAGGATCGCAAGCTTCATCAACTCTTGGACACCAACGCCCCTCCGGAACCCTCTTCCCCTTCACTTCCCTCTGACCCCCTTCTCCCAATCTTACCCCCTGCCGCATTTTCACTATCCCCTCTGACATTCCACTCTCTGACCCTGAACGATCAGTCCTCAGCAAAGGCCTGAGCTTCATTCCCTTACGCCCCCACCTCAATTAATTTCGAGCTCGGCACGATGTTGAGCTCTTTTTCCGCCGCCTTCGTCTCCGTGCCCACTTCTCTGGCCAGAAGTCTTCCCCCCACACAACTGACCCTTTCTCTAGCTTGCAGAATTCCCGTTCTACCTGAACCCCTCCCCCTGGCCTCTTACCCTCTCTAGATCTTTTCATCACTAACTGCCGCCGTGATATCGGCCGTCTCCATTTCTCTGCTCCCCTCACTCACTCCAACCTACCTCCCTCTGAACTTGCAGCACTCCATTCTCTTAGATCCAACCCTGACATTGTCATTAAACTCGCTGACAAGGGTGGTGCTGTTGTTGTTTGACGAACTGACCTCTACCTAGCGGAAGCTGAACGCCAACTCTCCGACACCTCCTCCTACCTCCACCTGGACCATGACCCCACTACCGAACATCAAACCACCGTTTCCAAGACTGTCACTGACCTCATCTCCTCTGGAGATCTTCCCCCCGCTGCCACCAACCTCATAGTTCCCCAACCCCGCACAGCCCGCTTCTACCTCCTTCCCAAGATCCACAAACAGGACTGCCCTGGTAGCCCCATCGTTTCAGCCTGTTCTTGCCCCACGGAACTTATCTCTTCCTATCTTGACTCTATCTTTTCTCCCCTTGTCCAGTCTCTTCCCACTTACATCCGCGACTCTTCGGATGCCCTCCGCCACTTTAACAGTTTCCAGTTTCCTGGCCCCAACCACTTCCTTTTCACCATGGACGTACAATCCCTCAACACTTCCATCCCCCACCCGGATGGCCTGAGGGCGCTCCGCTTCTTCCTTGAACAGAGGCCCGACCAGTCCCCATCCACCACCACCCTCCTCTGCCTGGCTGAACTTGTTCTCACATTGAACAACTTCTCCTTTAACTCCACTCATTTCCTCCAAATCAAAGGTGTTGCCATGGGTACCCGCATGGGTCCTAGCTATGCCTGCCTTTTCGTGGGCTATGTGGAACAATCTTTGTTCCAGTCCTACTCGGGTCCCCTCCCTCACCTCTTTTTCCGATACATTGATGACTGTACCGGTGCTGTTTCCTGCTCTCGTCCCGAACTTGACAATTTCATTCACTTTGCCTCCAATTTCCACCCTTCCCTCACCTTCACATGGTCCATCTCTGACTCTTCCCTTCCCTTCCTCGACTTCTCCGTCTCCATCTCTGGGGATAGGTTATTGATCAATATTCACTACAAGCCCACTGACTCCCACAGCTACCTGGACTACACTTCCTCCCACCCCGCTTCCTGTAAGGACTCTATTCCATTCTCCCAGTTTCTCCGTCTCCACCGTATCTGCTCCGACGATGCCACCTTCCACACCAGTGCTTCAGACATGTCTTCCTTTTTCCGCAACCGAGGATTCCCCTCTACCGTGGTTGACACTGCCCTCGACCGTGTCCGTTCTATCTCCCGCACTTCTGCCCTCACCCCTGCCCCTCCCTCCCGGAACCACGATAGGGTTCCCCTTGTCCTCACCTTTCACCCCACCAGCCGCCACATTCAACGGATCATCCTCCGGCATTTCCGCTACCTCCAAAGTGATCCCACCACCAAACGTATCTTCCCCTCCCCTCCCCTTTCAGCATTCCGCAGGGACCGCTCCCTCCGAGACACCCTAGTCCACTCCTCTATCACCCCAAATAGCCCTTTGTCTTTGCCTGGCACCTTCCCGTGCAAGCGGAGGAGATGTAACACCTCCCCTATACCTCCCCCCTCCCCACTGTCCAGGGCCCCAAACACCCCTTCCAGGTGAAACAGCGATTTACTTGTACTTCTCGCAATCTAGTATACTGTATTCGCTGCTCACGATGCGGTCTCCTCTACATTGGGGAGACCAAACGCAGATTGGGTGACTGCTTTGCGGAACACCTCCGTTCAGCCTGTAAGGGTGGCCCCAAGCTTCCGGTCGCCTGTCACTTTAATTCACCGCTCCATTCCCACTCGGACCTCACTGTCCTTGGCCTCTTGTATTGTTCCACGGAAGCTCAACGTAAACTCGAGGAACAGCACCTCATCTTCCGATTAGGTACTCTGCAGCCTTCCGGACTCAATATCGAGTTCAACAATTTCAGATCATAACCTCGGCCCCTATTTCATTTTTTCTTGTAATTTTTCCACTCCTTTTCCCCCCCCACCTTTCCTTTTGTTTCGCTCTCACACCTGGCAGCTATCTCTTGCCCTGCCAGTACACTTTACACCCAATCTCAGCCTATTACCATCTCGTCTAGCTTCTAACACCTTTTATTGTCTCTTTTTTACTTCTTTTGTTTCTTTTATTCTTTTGTCCAATTGCAGCCCTGCCTCTGATCTATCTTTTCTTTCCAGTTTTGAAGAAAGGTTCGACCTGAAACGTCAACTCAAATTTCTGTCCACGGATGTTGCCGGACCTGCTGAGTTTTTCCAGCATTTTCTGTTGTTATTTCACTCGGTTAATCCCGGGGATGAGGGGGGGGGTCATATGAGGAGAGGTTGAGTAGATTGGGACTCTACTCATTGGAGTTCAGAAGAATGACAGGCAATCTTATTGAAACATATAAGATTGTGAAGGGGCTTGATCGGGTGGATGCGGTGAGGATGTTCCCAATGATGGGTGAAACTAGAACTAGGGGGCATAATCTTAAAATAAGGGGCTGCTCTTTCAAATCTGAGATGAGGAGAAACTTCTTCACTCAGAGGGTGGTAGGTCTCTGGAATGTGCTGCCCCAGAAAGCTGTGGAAGCTACATCATTAAATAAATTTAAAACAGAAATAGACAGTTTCCTAGAAGTAAAGGGAATTAGGGGTTACGGGGAGCGGGCAGGAAATCGGACATGATTCTAGGTTCGGATCGGTCATGGCCCTGTGGGTGGCGGAGCGGGCCCAGGGGCCGTGTAGCCTGGTCCTGCTCCTACTTCTTGTGTTCTAATTCTGTGTTAGATTTAAGGAGATGGTTTTATTCACAGGGATTAGTGGAGACCTCGGGAACAGGTTGCCAGCTAGGAGTCCTTCAAGAGTAAATTGGGCCTGTTCCTGGCTGGGGTGGAGATCACCTCTTACAGAAGGTAAGTACTGCAGGAAATACAGGGACAGAGTGATCTCCTGGACGAGTTTCGATCGCCTAGATGGGTCGGAGAGGAATTTCCCAGATTTTTCATCCCAAATTGGCCATTGGGTTTTTTATCTGGTTTTTCGCCTCTCCCGGGAGATCACATGGGTTCGGGTGGGATGGAGAGTGAAAGTAAATTTGAGGTTAGGATCAGATCAGCCATGATCTTATTGAATGGCGGAGCAGGCTCGAGGGGCCGATTGGCCTACTCCTGCTCCTATTTCTTATGTTCTTATGTAATCGAAGCAATGACATTTCTTGTGTTGCTTCAGAGGATTTTTAACAACGATGACTTGAGCCCGCCAGGGAGATGAACATGGCTCAATGATACCATCAGCTAGAAGGCGAGAGATCTCTGCCTTGATAATGGATAGATCATCTTGACTGAAACGTTGTGATTTAGTGACTATGGGCTTACATTGGGGGGCAAGATTGGCAAACAAGGAGGGCTCGTTGAGCGAAGCCGCTGAAAGTGCACAAAACGGTACTTTGGAAATAGTAAGCTCCGGCTTTGACCCTCCAAACTTGAAAGTGAGTCTTTTGTGTTGTTTCTGGACATCCTGTCCCAGGAGCACATCACTGCATAGGTTTTTGAGCACCCCGAGCCGGGTGGAGAAATAAGTGTGGCCATTGAGAATAAGGTCAACAAGACAAAAGCCGGAAGAGTTGGTGGTCAGTGCCATCAGAGCCATTACAATTTCTCTGTCCGAGGGGTAAATACGCAGTTTTAACTTACTGACAGCCTGCTCACTAATGAAGCTATTAGAGCTGCATGAGTCAATTAGTGCGCTCATAATGTGTCCATTTATCGAAACCTTCGTGGCTGCATGGGACAGACTTTGGGGAAAAACAGCCGTGATGGGAGGAGGAGCAGTTTTACCCTTGAAAGCTGTAACCTTAGTAGTAGTTCTTGGAGGAGGAGCAGTTTTATAGATAGTAGCGGCAAAACTAACAGGGGCTCTCGACTGGCATACCTTAGAAAAGTGGCCTTTCTTACTGCAATGATTGCAGGTTGCATTATATTAAATTTCCTATAGTGGAATGCACCTCCACAGAAGAAACACTTCCTTCCAGGTTGCCAAGATGCCGCTAGGGCAGGGTCATCATCAGTGAAGGCTTCTAGGGTAGGGTTGTCATCAGCTAGGTTAGAGTCATCATCAGTGAGGGCTTCCGCACGAGGCCTATCGAAGGAGTCACTAAAAGTGATAATAACATAAGAAGTAGGAGCAGGAGTAGGCCATACGGCCCCTCGGGCCTGCTCCGCTATTCAATAGGATCATGGCTGATCCGAACCTAGACTCACGTCCACTTCCCTGCCCTCTCCCCGTAACCCCTAATTCCCTTACCTGCTAGGACACTGTCTATCTCCGTTTTAAATTTATTTAATGTTGCAGCTTCCACAGCTCTCTGGGGTAGCAAATTCCATAGATTTACCACCCTCTGAGTGAAGAAGTTTCTCCTCATCTCAGTTTTGAAAGGGCAGCGTCTTATTCTAAGATTATGCCCCCTAGTTCTAGTCTCACCCATCAGTGGAAACATCCTCCCCGCATCCACCCGATCAATCCTCCTCACAATCTTATATGTTTTGATAAGATCGCCTCTCATTCTTCTGAACTCCAATGCGTAGAGGCCCAACCTACTCAACCTTTCCTCATACGTCAACCACCTCATCTCCGGAATCAACCGAGTGAACCTTCTCTGAACCACCTTGAGAGAAAGTATATCTTTTCTTAAATATGGAAACCAAAACTGCACACAGTATTCCAGGTGTGGCCTCGCCAATACCCTATATAACTGCAGCAAGACTTCCCTGTTTTTATACTCCATCCCCCTTGCAATAAAAGCCAGGATTCCATTGGCCTTTCTGATCACCTGCTGCACCTGCATACTAACTTTTTGTGTTTCATGCACCAGGACCCCCAGATCCCTTTGTACTGTAGCACTTTGCAGTTTCTCTCCATTTGGATAATAACTTGCTCTTTGATTTTTTCTGCCAAAGTGCATAACCTCACACTTTCCAATATTATATTCCATCTGCCAAATCTTTGCCCACTCACTTAGCCTGTCTATGTCCTTTTGCAGGTTTTTTATGTCCTCCTCACTCACTGCTTTCCCTCCCATCTTTGTATCATCGGCAAACTTGGATATGTTGCACTCGGTCCCTTCCTCCAAATCGTTAATATAGATTTTAAAGAGTTGGGGTCCCAGCACTGACCCAAACACCACTGGTTACTGATTGCCAGCCCGAGAATGAACCATTTATCCCAACTCTCTGTTTTCTGTTAGATAGCCAATCTTCCACCCATGCCAGTATATTACCCCCAATCCCGTGATTATTTATCTTGTGCAGTAATCTTTTGTGTGGCACCTTGTCAAATGCCTTTTGGAAGTCCAAATACACCACATCCACTGGTTCCCCTTTATCCACCCTGTATGTTACATCCTCAAAGAATTTGAGCAAATTTGTCAAACATGACTTCCCCTTTGTAAAACCATGCTGACTCTGTCCGATTAAATTATGTTTATCCAAATGCTCTGTTACTGTTTCCTTAATAATGGACTCCAACATTTTGCCAACCACAGATGTTAGGCTAACTGGTCTATAGTTTCCAGCTTTTTGTCTACTTCCCTTCTTAAATAAGGGTGTTACATTAGCAGTTTTCCAATCTGCCGGGACCTTTGCCGAGTCCAGGGAGTTCTGGAAAATAATCACCAATGAATCCACAATCCCTACCGCCACTTCCCTCAAGACTCTAGGATGTAGGCCATCAGGTCCAGGGGATTTATCCGCCTTAAGTCCCATTATTTTACCGAGTACCACCTCCTTAGTGATTTTAATCGTGTTTAGCTCCTCCACCCCCATTGCCCCCTATTTGTCCAGTGTTGGGATATTTTTAGTGTCCTCTACTGTAAAGACTGATACAAAATATTTGTTCAGCGTCTTTGCCATCTCCATGTTCCCCACCACTAGTTTCCCGGTCCCATCCTCTAAGGGACCAACGTTCACTTTAGCCACTCTTTTTCTTTTTATATAGCTGTAGAAACTCTTGCTATCTGTTTTTATATTTTTTGCTAGTTTACTTTCATAATCTATCTTCCCTTTCTTAATTAATCTTTTAGTTATTCTTTGCTGGATTTTAAATGCTTCCCAATCTTCTATCCTCCCCCTAGATTTGGCTACTTTATATGCCCTTGTTTTCAGTCGGATACTATCCTTTATTACTTTACTTAGCCACGGATGGCTGTCTTTTCTTTTACTCCTCTTTTTCCTCAGTGGAATATATTTTTCTTGAAAGATGTGAAATATCTCCTTGAATGTAGACCACTGCTCTTGTACCGTCTTACACTTTAATCTGTTTTCCCAGTCCACTTTAGTCAATTCTACTCTCATACCTTCATAGTCTCCTTTATTTAAGCTCAGTGCGCTGGTTTGAGATCCAACTCTCACCCTCAAACTGAATTTGGAATTCAACCATATTATGGTCACTCATTCCAAGGGGATCCTTTACTAGGACATTTTTTATTAATCCTGTCTCATTACACAGGACCAGATCTAAGATTGCCTGCCCCCTGGTTGGTTCAGTTACATACTGCTCAAGGAACCCGTCCCTAATACACTCTATGAACTCTTCCTCAAGGCTGCCATGCCCAATTTGATTTGTCCAGTCAATATGAAAGTTAAAATCCCCCATGATTATAGCTGTTCCCTTATTACAAGCCCCAACTATTTCCTGATTTATACTCCGACCAACAGAGTTGCAACTGCTAGGCGGCCTATAGACTACGCCCACTAGTGACTTTTTCCCCTTATTATTCCTTATCTCCACCCAAACCATTTCACTATCCTGATCCTTTGACCAAATATCATTTCTGTCTATTGCAGTGATTCCATCCTCAATTAGCATAGCAACCCCACCTCCCTTTCCTTCCTGTCTGTCCTTACTAATTGTCAAATACCCTTGTATATTTAGTTCCCAGTCATGATCATCTTGCAGCCATGTTTCCGTAATGGCCACCAGGTCATAACCATGTGTAGTTATATGTACCGTCAACTCGTCTATTTTGTTACGAATGCTGCGTGCATTCAGATAAAGAACTTTCAAATATGTTTTCTGACAATTTATTCCTGCTTTTACCCCTTTTACTACTTTACCTTTATCATCATACATTCTGTCCCTTCCTGACACACTCTGGTTTTTAATTCCCCCACTGCTACCTTGCTCTATTGCCTTCTCTGCTGTCATTTTTATTTTTCACTCTCTTAAAACCTCCCCCCACTAATTAGTTTAAAGCCCTCTCTACAGCCCTAGTTATTCAATTCACCAGGATTCTAGTCCCAGCACTGGCCAAGTGAAGTCCGTCCCAATGGAACAGCTCTCTCCTGTCCCAGTACTGATGCCAGTGTCCCAAGAAGCAAAACCCATTTCTCCCACACCAGTCTTTGAGCCACGCATTTAACTCTCTAATTTTATTTACCCTAGTCAAATTTGCACGTGGCTCAGGTAGTAATCCAGAGATTATTATCCTTGTGGTTCTGCTTTTTAATTTGTATGCTAGCTGCTCAAACTCCCTCAGCAGAACCTCTTTCCTTGTCCTATCTACGTCGTTGGTACCAACATGGACCACGACAACTGGATCCTCCCCCTCCCACTCCAAGTTTCTCTCCAGCCCAGTAGAGATGTCCTTAACCCTGGCACCGGGCAGGCAACACAACCTTCGGGACTCTCGCTCTCGGCTGCAAAGAACCCTATCTATCCCCCGACTGATACTATCCCCTACCACTACAACATTTCTTTTAACTCCCCCCACTTGAATGGCCCCCCATTCCACGGTGCTGTGGCCAGGTTGCTCATCCTCCCTGCAGTCCCCGTTCCCGTCCTCACAGGGAGTAAGAGCCTCAAACCTGTTGGACAAGTGCAAGGGCTGCGGCTCCTCCAACACTACCTCCTGGATCCCCGTACCTGCCTCACTTCTAGTCATACCATCCTGACCCTGGCCATGGACTACATCTGAATTAATTAATCTAATTGGTGTGACTACCTCCTGAAACACAGAGTCCAAGTAATGCTCCCCCTCCCTGATGTGTCAGTGTCTGAAGCTTGGTCTCAAGCTCATCAACATGGAGCCAGAGTTCCTCGAGCAGCAAACACTTATCGCAAATGTAATCACCGTGAGCATGAATGGTGTCCACCAGCTCCCACATTTTGCAGTAGTAACACATCACCTGCTCTCCCAGTCTGTGTAATTAATTAAATTTATTATTATTATTTTTAAATACCCTCTGCCCTGATTCTAGATGAATATCACACCTCTATTTAATTGAGCTTACCAACTTATAAAGGCTTAAAAGGGAAGGAAAAGTACTCACCAACCAGCCAATCACCTACCAGCTTGGCTGTGATGTCACTTTTGAATTCTGACCTCACCTTGGAATGTTGCCTGTGGAGCCTCTTCAGGCTGCCTCGGCTCGCTGCTCCAGCTCGACTCAACACCCACTGCTGCTCCCGGCTGCCTCGACTGGGCCTCGCCTCGCTGCTCCGCCTCCGCATTGTCTGCTAATCCAGAGGCTGGCAGGAAAAACAAGGCAGAAACTGCACCTAACACCCCACTCACCCTAACTCTCTCACTCACCCAAACTCTCAATGGCACTCTGTGCTGGTCGCACTGGCACCGGTCTTTTTATACTGCTGGTTTGTAGCCAAATGAGTCACCCCTGGTGATTGGTTAGAGAACTGGTTTATAAACTGGTTTCTGATTGGTTAGAAAACTGGTTTTCACTGCCTACCAATTAACTCCTACTGCAGTTTTACCTTGTTTTACTCTTCTTAAACCAACAGAATCCCAAATATTTAACTTCTCCCCTTTACTTAAATATTTAACTTCTCCCCTTTACTTAAACTGCTTAAGTAATCTTATCAAGAAATGACTGGCAATTGCCACTAACAATTTGCACCACTCCAAATGCTTTAAAGAGAAATAATCAATAAAGAACTCTCACTCACCCAAACTCTCAATGGCACTCTCTGCTACTCGCACTCAGTCAGCAGCAGCCCGTGCATGTGGTAAAAGATAGGTATCTGCATTCCTCTTTGCAAAGTCCAGAAAACATGCCTGGTCATAGGCAGCCTGTAACTCAAGGGTTTTATTCTCCAACAGATGCTCGCGTATGAAGGGAGACGCAATCCCATTAATAAAGGAATCACAAATTAACTCCTCCTGGTACTGCTCAGCTGTGACAGCTTTAAGATTGCAATCCTTGCTGAGCCTGCAAAGCTTTTGAAGGAATTCGTCAAGTGATTTCCCGGGTTGTTGTTGAGTTGTGGCCAGTAGATGCCGAGAAAACATTTCATTTGGGGCCTTAACATATAGTCGCTGTAATATTAGGATAGCGGAGTCATAGTCTACACAGTCTTCGATATAGTCAAACACATGAGGAGATACATAATTGGCAAGTATCTCTAGTTTATCAGGAACATTCTCACCACACACCCTGAGGAAGTTGCTGAAGGTACGATACCAGTGTTTCCATACCTTAGCAGTTGTAGGTGAATTCGGGTCTAGGCCAAGACAGGCGGGTCTGAGTAGTTTGTCCATGATGGATTGATTACTACGTCGGAGTTCCCTTCTACAGTTGAAGTTGTAACGGGCTGTTCCCGAAATCACTCAGAGCGTGGAGCCGATACACAGTTGATTAAATTGACTTCAGAAAACTACTGAGCACTTGGTCTGAGTATAAAACAAGGCTTTAATCAACTGTTTCACAACCATGAGATTCTAGTTACATCACTAGTTCCTGGTTACAGAAACACCCTGAGCAAGCTGGGCCCACGCCCGAGTATTTATACTGTCCTTATATGGCCCTCCGACAGTGCGCCACCAGCTGGCCGCCCAGTGTTATCTCATGAGTCATTTCTACCTGAATGGTAAGATTCATGACAACATGAATTTAATCAGCATCCCAACCCCAATAATAATATAACCCCTGCAAGGTCCACAACACTCGGGTCAAGGTTCAAGGGTCAGTCTGATGGACACCACTCGGTCCAGGGGTCAAGGGTCAGTCTGATGGACACCAGGGTCGGACACGGTGATTGGACAGGGAATTGTTGAAAGTTGTTGTTATTTCACAGTTTAATATCGGGAGTGAAATAAAATTGAAATCCAGAGAATAGAAGCAGGATGAGAATCTTGATAACCCGTCAGATTGCAAACACTGAAATCTCTGATCCTTTGTGTGTAGGAAGCTCTTTATAGAATAATCCCAGGTATTAGAGGAATGAAACGGACATTGTATCTGCCCGGCCACATTTCATTCTTCAATCTCCACATTGACCCCGTTTCCTCATTCGATGTTTCAGCGAGAAAACAATTTCAAAAGCAGCTCAGAGTCAGCCGTGTCTCAGTGGGCAGCACTCTCGCCTCTGGGTCAGAAGGTCGTGGGGTCAAGCCCCACTCCAGAGACTTGAGTCCTTAATCCAGGCTGATTCTCCCAGTGCAGTACTGAGGGAGTGCCGCACTGTCGGAGGGGCAGTACTGAGGGAGCGCAGCACTGTCGGAGGGGCAGTACTGAGGGAGCGCCGCACTGTCGGAGGGGCATTACTGAGGGAGCGCTGCACTGTCGGAGGAGCAGTACTGAGGGAGCACTGCACTGTCGGAGGGGCGGTACTGAGGGAGCGCCGAACTGTCGGTGGGGCGGTACTGAGGGAGCGCTGCACTGTCAGAGGGGTGGTACTGAGGGAGTGCTGCAAAGTCAGTGGGGCAATACTGAGGGAACGCAGCACTGTCGGTGGGGCAGTACAGAGGGAAAGCAGCACTGTCAGAGGGGCTGTACTGAGGGAGTGCTGCACTGTCGGAGGGCCAGTACTGAGGGGCCGCTGAACAGTCGGAGGGGCAGTACTGAGGGAACGCTGCACTGTTGGAGGAGCAGTACTAAGCGAGCTCTGCAATGTTGGAGGGGCAGTACTGAGGGAGTGCTGAACTGTCGGAGGGCCAGTACTGTGCGACTCTGCACTGTCGGAGGGCCAGTACTGAGGGAGCGCTGCATGGTCGGAGGGGCAGTGCTGAGAGAGCGCTTCACTGTCGGAGCGCTGCACTGTCGGAGGGCCAGTACCGAGGGAGCACTGCACTGTCGGAGGGGCAGTACTGAGGGAGTGCTGCACTGTCTGAGGAGCAATACTGAGGGAGTGCTGCAGTGTCGGAGGAGCAGTACTGAGGGAGCGCTGCACTGTTGGAGGCAGTGTAATGAGGTAGCTTTGCACTGTCGGAGAGGCAGTACAGAGGTAGCACTGCACTGTCAGAGGGGCAGTACTGAGGGAGCACTGCACTGTCAGAGGGGCAGTACTGAGGGAGCGCTGCACTGTCGGAGGGGCAGTACTGAGGGAGCACTGCACTGTCGGAGGGGCAGTACTGAGGGAGTGCTGCACTGTCTGAGGGGCTCTCTTTTGAATGAGAATTTAAAGCGAGGCCATCGTCCTCCCTCTCAGGTGGATGTAAATAATCACATTGAAATATTTCGAAGAAGATCAGGGGAGTTCTCCCCAGTAATCTCCTCCAGCCCTATGGTGACCAATATTTATCACTGGATCGGATTATCTGGTCATTATCACATTGCTGTTTATGGGAGCTTGCTGTGCATAAATTTGCTCCCTCATTTCCTGCTGTAAAACACTTCAAACATTATTTGATTGGCTGCAAAGCGCTTTCTCAATGTCCTGAAGTTGTGACGGGGGTTATAGAAATAAAAGTCTTTCTTTCTGTCTCATCGCGATCTTCAGTCAGCCTTGGTGCTCATCCAACCAGTGATCACACTTTACATTTCGATCGCTCTCCAGTCTCGCTGCTTAACTCTGCTAAATCTTTACAGCCTCATAAACATCTTCATTATTCATCTAAATCCTCACATAAAGACATTAAAATGTCCCAGTCCATCAGCCCAGTGTGTGAACGAGCATTGCACGGTTTATGTCACTCGTTATACAGCACAGTGAACGAGCATTGCACGGTTTATGTCTCTCATTATACAGCACAGTGAACGAGCATTGCACAGTTTATGTCTCTCGTTACACAGCAGTGTGTGAACGAGCATTGCACGGTTTATGTCTCTCATTATACAGCACAGTGAACGAGCATTGCACGGTTTATGTCACTCATTATACAGCACAGTGAACGAGCATTGCACGGTTTATGTCGCTCATTATACAGCACAGTGAACGAGCATTGCACGGTTTATGTCACTCATTATACAGCACTGTGAACGAGCATTGCACGGTTTATGTCACTCATTATACAGCACAGTGAACGAGCATTGCACGGTTTATGTCACTCATTGTACAGCACAGTGAACGAGCATTGCACGGTTTATGTCTCTCATTATACAGCACAGTGAACGAGCATTGCACGGTTTATGTCACTCATTATACAGCACAGTGAACGAGCATTGCACGGTTTATGTCACTCATTATACAGCACAGTGAACGAGCATTGCACGGTTTATGTCACTCATTATACAGCACAGTGAACGAGCATTGCACGGTTTATGTCTCTCATTATACAGCACAGTGAACGAGCATTGCACGGTTTATGTCACTCATTATACAGCACAGTGAACGAGCATTGCACGGTTTATGTCTCTCATTATACAGCACAGTGAACGAGCATTGCACGGTTTATGTCTCTCATTATACAGCACAGTGAACGAGCGTTGCACGGTTTATGTCACTCATTATACAGCACAGTGAACGAGCATTGCACGGTTTATGTCTCTCGTTACACAGCACAGTGAACGAGCATTGCACGGTTTATGTCGCTCATTATACAGCACAGTGAACGAGCATTGCACGGTTTATGTCGCTCATTATACAGCACAGTGAACGAGCATTGCACGGTTTATGTCACTCATTGTACGGCACAGTGAACGAGCATTGCACGGTTTATGTCACTCATTATACAGCACAGTGAACGAGCATTGCACGGTTTATGTCACTCATTATACAGCACAGTGAACGAGTATTGCACGGTTTATGTCACTCATTATACAGCACAGTGAGCGAGCATTGCACGGTTTATTTCGCTCATTATACAGCACAGTGTGTGAACGAGCATTGCACGGTTTATGTCTCTCATTATACAGCACAGTGAACGAGCATTGCACGGTTTATGTCACTCATTATACAGCACATTGTGTGAAATATGCTGTCGTTGGGAATAATTGTCCGGTACTTGGGATAATGTAAATGAAACGTGTTGTGTATGTAATATGTGTGCTACTTTGAACCTATGGACAGGACTGCACTACTTGTAGGGCGTAGTGATACGCAGTACCACTCCTGGCCTTAGGGGTATAAATAGTACTGTGGGTACTGATCTCCCCTCAGTTCCCGCCTGTGGGCATGAAGTAAAGAGCTACGTGTAGTCCCTACCTCCAACCAGTAAAGACCTGTTTTATTGTTACTGATTAAGTCTGAGTATTAATTACTTGAACAACTCACAGACTTAACACTGGTGACGAGTCAGGTTCTTACCCTGCAACAGTTGAAGAGAGGTTTCAAACATCACCACCCCACTAGAAGCGACAGGCTTTAGGACTCTGAAGCCTCCATCAGCGACTGACAGCTTCCAGCGACTGACAGAAGTCTTTCTGCAGTTTCCTTGTTCAACCTAGGTGGTGGGGTAAGCCGTGCAGTGTTGGCTGCAAAGACAGGGCTGGGGAAGTTGGAGAAGATAAGGGCGATCGCAATCCCTGATAAGAGCCGCGGTGAAACGCGCGAGCGGGTAAGCCAGAGCCCGGGAGGGAGCGAGCAAGAGCCGCTTCGGTCGGGAGCCACTTCGTGATCCAGCGATCGCATCCGCTGATAAGGGCAGCACTCGGGCGATCGCGGCGAAGATAAGGGCCGCACTCGAGGGCTGAAGGGAGACGGCGTCGGGGGACGGGTGAAGACCGCCAAGCGTGGGAAAACCGCCATTTTGTGGGCGGAGGACGACGGCAAGAGCGGGAAGCCGCCATCTTTGATAACAAGTAAAGAAAATAAAATCTGAGAAATTGCAAATCTACAATGCCTAAACACGGGAATATTAGCACCTTTGATAGTGACCTCGAAGATTGGGCCATATATGTTGAAAGAGTAAAAAATTATTGTAAGGCCAATAAAATTCGTGACCAAGATAAAGCTCTAACATTATTAAATTTAATGGGTGCGAAGACATACGGGCAATTGAAACACCTGTTATCACCAGATGAACCGGCGGATAAGACGTTCGATGAGATTGTTACTGTCCTGAAAGATCATCTAAACCCCACGCCGCTGATGCTAGCGGAACGATTTAAATTTTATGACAGAAGGCAGCTACAGCATGAAAGCAATGCTGAATATTTGCTGGAATTGCGTAAATTAGCGAAATATTGCCAGTTTGGAACGGGACTGCCAGAGGCACTTCGAGACAAATTTGTGTGTGGTTTATTTAAACAGGATACACAAAAGCGACTGCTCGAGGAGAATGAGCTGACGCTTGAGAAGGCGGCCACTATGGCAGCAGCACACGAAGCCACAGCGAGAGGCACGGCAGTAATGCAGCTACGGTCACCGGAGCTCAGTGCACACAAATTGGGTGTGAGTTCTGGCAAATGTTATCGTTGTGGAAAGACAACGCATGATCAGAACCAGTGTTGGTTTAAAAACCAAGAATGTAGAACTTGTGGTAGGCTTGGACATATAGCTAGAGTATGCAGGTCAGCGAAGAAGACCAGCAACAAGAAGTCACCGCAAGGAAAATACGCAAAGGTACACAAGGTGACCGAACAGGAGTCCGATTCAGACGCTAGCAGTAATGAACTGGCTAGCTTAAGAGTACTCAACGCTGGTAAGGGTGCGGACCTCCAGACAATTTGGGTCACTCTTCAGATAGAAGGAGTCCAAGTAAAACTGGAATTGGACACTGGATCGGCATTGACGGTCATAAATAAGAAAGATTACGGAAAGTTATTCCAACATATTCCCCTACAGGATACGGGGATTATATTGGAAACATACACGGGGCAAAGAGTGTACCCCATCGGGAAAATAGAGGTTGCAGTGGTCCACAAGGGCGAAGACAGTCAAATAATGGACTTATATGTGATATCTGAAGGAGGTCCTCCACTACTAGGACGGGAGTGGATTAGGAAAATGAATATGGACTGGCATTTCCTACAAACAATAACGAGTGAGAACTCGGTGAAGATAGTCGGCCCAGACTCTGGAACGGATGATGGTAAGCCCAACTCAGGTGCAAAAGACAAAGTTTCAGCACAGAATTCCACTGAGCAACAACAACATAGTTTAACTGTGGATTCTGAGTCTGGCAAGTCTACTGATGTGCCCATTTCTGAGGGACACCGGGCTCGAACTCAACTCCATTTCAAACTACAACAGCAATTAGAACAAATGCTTCGCCGTTTTGAGCAAGAGTTGAATGCAACGAAAGAGTTCTTTGATATAGAGTTGGAGAATCTGGAAAGACAACAGAAGCAGCTGATGGAGAAAATGGAGCAGGAGCACACAAAACGTCTGATGTCAGAGGAGTTAACGGTCAGCCAACTCCTGCATATGCTGAAGGACAGGACTCTGAAATGGGAAAAACTTGAACACGAACTTCAATATTCAAACGAAAGGGGTTCGGAGCTCTCAAAGGTTATTGGAAGAGCTGAGGTGGCAACACAGACTGAGATGACCGCAACAGAGCAGCCCTTGGATGCCAAAAGTACGCTGACTCCCGTCAACGTAGAACAACAGACCGCTGAAACAGCTGCTCCGGTAGAGGGATTGAATAGTCCGATCAATCAATCTCCAAAAGAAGTTGAAGTAGTAAAATCTCAAATGAGGTCATTAGTAAACGACTTGCTGAAAGCCCAGAAAAAGCTGGATGAAGAGGTACGCATGAAGAAGTCTCTTCAGGAAAGATGTCTGGATTTGGAACAAGAGCTGGCTAACGTCCAGCTGGGTATGGAGGAAATAGACGACCCTCTCGCTGGCCTAGATCAGGACGACACCGAATATTACTATGTCCTGTCCTGCCCAACTTGTAACTTCGACTCCCACCATACAGAAATCATGGAGGAGCACCGAAAGTCTACGGAACATCGGGAGAAGGTGGCTCTACTACGGAAAAAGGAGGAAGAGAAGGAGGAACTGCGTATGCAGCTGGCAGCTGACAGTGGAGCCCAGAGAGTCTCCAAGAAGCAGAAAAGGAAAAGTCGAAACAGAAGATGACCCATCTGAACCATTATTACCTCTACCAGATCACACACGTGGTCCCTCCGAACGGAGCCAATTCAGTTCGGAAGTTCAAACTGTTAAATCCATGGAAGGACTATTGAATGAGTCACTCCAGCAACGTGAACCGACTACACCACAGAGATTGAATCTGTGAACTGTTTTCCGCAGAGACTGAATCTGTGATCTGTTTTGACATGAAGTTATCTATGTATCTATGTTATTCTGTTATGTAAACCTGAAGTTATATATGTATATATGTTATTACGTTGTGTTAAATGGGGAGATGACTGTAAAGCTAGGAAGGGAGGAATGTTGTGTATGTAATATGTGTGCTACTTTGAACCTATGGACAGGACTGCACTACTTGTAGGGCGTAGTGATACGCAGTACCACTCCTGGCCTTAGGGGTATAAATAGTACTGTGGGTACTGATCTCCACTCAGTTCCCGCCTGTGGGCATGAAGTAAAGAGCTACGTGTAGTCCCTACCTCCAACCAGTAAAGACCTGTTTTATTGTTACTGATTAAGTCTGAGTATTAATTACTTGAACAACTCACAGACTTAACAAAACGTTTATCATGGAATTTTGGAGAACAGTGAGTATTATCCGATGGTTAATGATTGTAATAAATCGAGGCCAACACACTCCATAACTTAACGTTAGTGCTGGGGATTCTGGATCTGTACAAGGCCATTACTGCGAGTGATGGGACTGGACTCAGTGAGAGCACTGAGCGAGATTAACCTTGTCTTATTCCAGTAATTCAGTGTAATTTTACTGCCCTGTTAAATGTACAGATGTTCTCAGTATTGATATTGTGTTCACACAATCTGTCAGGGCTATGGGTCAGGTTATTGATAATGTTACCACTCCCAGTAATACCAGGAGATCTGAGTATCAATATAATCACAGGTAGTCACAGAGACCCTGCCCTCAACACACTGCCTCAATCCACGGGGCCAGGAGGCACTCGCTGCTCCCTGGGGAGTTTGGCTCAATTCAGGCCATCGTCAGTTAACACTGCGCTCTCTCACAATAATTCTTCATTCAAACTATGGCAACAGTATCATGGGATGTATCAGAGGGTGCGGTTAGTGTAGTGGTCAGCTTACAACAACAACCTGTATTTATATAGCACCTTGAACGTGATAACACGTCCCAAGTCGCTTCACAGGGGCGTAAATCAGAAAAAAATTGACACCGAACCACATAAGGAGAATTAGGACAGGTGACTGTTCAAAAAAGGTGGTAGAGAGAAAACGGGGAATTACAGACTGGTAAGCCTGACATTGGTAGTGGGGAAAATGCTAGAGTCCATTATAAAGGATGTAATAGCAGAGCACTTGGAAAAAAGTGACCGGATCGGAAAAAAGTAAACATGGATTTACAAAAGGAAAATCGTGCTTGACTAATCAACTGGAATTTTTTGATGATGTAACTGGTAAAATAAATAAGGGAGAACTAATGGATGTGGTATATTTGGATTTTCAAAAATCTTTCGATAAGGTCCCGCATAAGAGATTAGCGTGTAAAATTAAGGCACATGGGATTGGGGGCAAGGTATTGACTTGGATAGAGAACTGGTTGGCAGACAGAAAGCAAAGAGTTGGAATAAACGGCTCTTTTTCCGAGTGGCAGGCAGTGACTAGTGGGGTACTGCAGGGATCAGTCCTTGGACCCCAGCTATTCACAATATATATTAATGATCTGGACGAGGGAACTAGATGTAATATCTCCAAGTTTGCAGACAACACAAAGCTGGGTGGGCGTGTGTGCTATGAGGAGGATGCCGTGAAACTCCAGTATGATTTGGACAGGTTGGGTGATTGGGCAGAAGCATGGCAGATGCAATATAACTTGGATAAATGCGAGGTTATCCACTTTGGTGTCAAAAACAGGAAGGCAGATTATTATCTGAATGGCAATAGATTGGGAGAAGGGGAAGTGCAATGAGACCTGGGTGTCCTTGTGCACCAGTCGCTGAAAGTAAGCATGCAGGTGCAGCAGGCGGTTAAGAAGTCAAATGGTATATTGGCCTTCGTAGCGAGAAGGTTTGAGTACAGGAACAAGGATGTCTTGCTGCAGTTGTACAGGGCCTTGGTGAGACCACATCTTGAGTATTGTGTGCAGTTTTGGTCGCCTTATCTGAGGAAGGATGTTCTTGCCATGGAAGGAGTGCAGCGGAGATTCACCAGGCTGATACCTGGGATGGCAGGAATGATGTATGAGGAGACATTGGGTCGATTTGGCTTGTACTCGCTGGAGTTTAGAAGAATGAGAGGGGATCTCATCGAAACTTATAAAATTCTAACAGGACTAGACAGACTAGATGCTGGAAGGATGTTCCCAATGGTCGGGGAGCCCAGAACCAGGGGTCACAGTCTAGGATAAGGGATAAGCTATTTAGGAACGAGATGAGGAGGAATTTCTTCACCCAGAGAGTGGTGAACCAGTGGAGTTCTCTGCCAAAGAAGGCAGTAGAGACCAATTCATTAAATATGTTGAAGAAGGAGTTGAATATATTTCTTAAGGCTAAAGGGATCAAGGGATATGGGGAGAAGGCAGGAATAGGGTACTGAATTTGGATGATCAGCCATGATCTCATTGAATGGCACAGCAGGCTCGAGGGGCCGACTGGCCTACTCCTGCTCCTATCTTCTATGTTTCTATGTTTCTATGACAAAAGCTTGGGCAAAGAGGTAGGTTTTAAGGATCATCTTAAAGGAGGCGAGAGAGGCGGAGAGGTTCAGGGAGGGAATTCCAGAGCTTAGGGCCCAGGCAGCTGAAGGCACGGCCACCAATGGTGGAGCGATTAATATCCGAGATGGGTAAGAGGCCAGAATTGGTGGAGCCCAGAGATCTTGGAGGGCTGTAGGGCTGGAGGAGGTTACAGAGAGAGGGAGGTGGGGTTGTCCATGGATGGATTTGAACAAAGAAGAGAATTTTTAATTTGAGGAATTGGTGGATTAGGAGCCAATGTCAGTGAGCACAGGGGGGCGATGGGTGAATGGGACTGGGTGAGAGTTAGGACACGGGGCAGTGAGCACAGGGGTGAGGGGTGAACGGGGCTGGGTGTGAGTTAGGACAAGGGGCAGTGAGCACAGGGGGTGATGGGTGAACGGGACTGGGTGTGAGTTAGGACACGGGGCAGTGAGCACAGGGGTGAGGGGTGAACGGGGCTGGGTGTGAGTTAGGACAAGGGGCAGTGAGCACAGGGGTGAGGGGTGAACGGGGCTGGGTGTGAGTTAGGACAAGGGGCAGTGAGCACAGGGGGTGATGGGTGAACGGGACTGGGTGTGAGTTAGGACACGGGGCAGTGAGCACAGGGGTGAGGGGTGAACGGGGCTGGGTGTGAGTTAGGACAAGGGGCAGTGAGCACAGGGGGTGATGGGTGAACAGGACTTGGTGTGAGTTAGGACACGGGGCAGTGAGCACAGGGGGTGATGGGTGAACGGGACTGGGCGTGAGTTAGGACACGGGGCAGTGAGCACAGGGGGTGATGGGTGAACGGGACTGGGTGCGAGTTAGGATGCGGGGCAGTGAGCACAGGGGATGATGGGTGAACGGGACTTGGTGTGAGTTAGGACACGGGGCAGTGAGCACAGGGGGTGATGGGTGAACGGGACTGGGTGCGAGTTAGGACACGGGGCAGTGAGCACAGGGGGTGATGGGTGAACGGGACTGGGTGCGAGTTAGGACACGGGGCAGTGAACACAGTGGGTGATGGGTGAACGGGACTGGGTGCGAGTTAGGACACGGGGCAGTGAGCACAGGGGTGAGGGGTGAACAGGACAGGGTGTGAGTTAGGACACGGGGCAGTGAGCACAGGGGGTGATGGGTGAACGGGACTTGGTGTGAGTTAGGACCCGGGGCAGTGAGCACAGGGGGTGATGGGTGAACGGGACTGGGTGCGAGTTAGGACACGGGGCAGTGAGCACAGGGGGTGATGGGTGAACGGGACTTGGTGTGAGTTAGGACACGGGGCAGTGAGCACAGGGGTGAGGGGTGAACAGGACTTGGCGTGAGTTAGGACACGGGGCAGTGAGCACAGGGGGTGATGGGTGAACGGGACTGGGTGTGAGTTAGGACACGGGGCAGTGAGCACAGGGGTGAGGGGTGAACAGGACTGGGTGTGAGTTAGGACACGGGCCAGTTAGCACAGGGGTGAGGGGTGAACGGGGCTGGGTGTGAGTTAGGACAAGGGGCAGTGAGCACAGGGGGTGATGGGTGAACGGGACTGGGTGTGAGTTAGGACACGGGCCAGTGAACACAGGGGGAGATGGGTGAACAGGACTGGGTGTGAGTTAGGACACGGGGCAGTGAGCACAGAGGGTGATGGGTGAACGGGACTGGGTGTGAGTTAGGACACGGGGCAGTGAGCACAGGGGGTGATGGGTGAACGGGACTGGGTGTGAGTTAGGACACGGGGCAGTGAGCACAGGCGTGAGGGGTGAACGGGACTTGGTGTGAGTTAGGACACGGGGCAGTGAGCACAGGCGGTGATGGGTGAACGGGACTGGGTGTGAGTTAGGACACGGGGGCAGTGAGCACAGGGGGTGATGGGTGAACGGGACTGGGTGTGAGTTAGGACACGGGGCAGTGAGCACAGGGGTGAGCGGTGAACGGGAGTGGGTGTGAGTTAAGACGCGGGGCAGTGAGCACAGGGGGTGATGGGTGAACGGGAGTGGGTGTGAGTTAAGACGCGGGGCAGTGAGCACAGGGGTGATGGGTGACCGGGACTGGGTGTGAGTTAGGACACGGGGCAGTGAGCACAGGGGGTGATGGGTGAACGGGAGTGGGTGTGAGTTAAGACGCGGGGCAGTGAGCACAGGGGTGATGGGTGAACGGGACTGGGTGTGAGTTAGGACACGGGGCAGCGAGCACAGGGGGTGAGGGGTGAACGGGACTGGGTGTGAGTTAGGACACGGGGCAGTGAGCACAGGGGTGAGGGGTGAACAGTAAAGGGTGTGAGTTAGGACACGGGGCAGTGAGCACAGGGGTGAGGGGTGAACAGGACAGGGTGTGAGTTAGGACATGGGGCAGTGAGCACAGGGGGTGATGGGTGAACGGGACTTGGTGTGAGTTAGGACACGGGAGAGTGAGCACAGGGGGTGAGGTGTGAACGGGACTTGGTGTGAGTTAGGACACGGGGCAGTGAGCACAGGGGTGAGGGGTGAACGGGACTGGGTGTGAGTTAGGACACGGGGCAGTGAGCACAGGGGGTGATGGGTGAACGGGACTGGGTGTGAGTTAGGACACGGGGCAGTGAGCACAGGGGGTGATGGGTGAACGGGACTTGGTGCGAGTTAGGACATGGGGCAGTGAGCACAGGGGTGATGGGTGAACGGGACTTGGTGTGAGTTAGGACACAGGGCAGTGAGCACAGGGGGTGAGGGGTGAACGGGACTTGGTGCGAGTTAGGACATGGGGCAGTGAGCACAGGGGGTGATGGGTGAACGGGACTGGGTGTGAGTTAGGACACGGGGCAGTGAGCACAGGGGTGATGGGTGAACGGGACTTGGTGTGAGTTAGGACACGGGGCAGTGAGCACAGGGGGTGATGGGTGAACGGGACTGGGTGCGAGTTAGGACACGGGGCAGTGAGCACAGGGGGTGATGGGTGAACGGGACTGGGTGTGAGTTAGGACACGGGGCAGTGAGCACAGGGGTGATGGGTGAACGGGACTTGGTGTGAGTTAGGACACGGGGCAGTGAGCACAGTGGGTGATGGGTGAACGGGGCTTGGTGTGAGTTAGGACACGGGGCAGTGAGCACAGGGGGTGATGGGTGAACGGGACTGGGTGTGAGTTAGGACACGGGGCAGTGAGCACAGGGGTGAGGGGTGAACGGGACTTGGTGCGAGTTAGGACACGGGGCAGCATGGTTTTTGATGATCTCAATTTACACAGGTTGGAAGGAGGGAGGCTGGTCTGTAGAGTATTGGAGTAGTCGAGTCTGGAGATAACAAAGGCAGGGATGAGTGTTTCAGCAGCTGATGAGCTGAGGCGGGGCGGAGACGGGCGATGTTAGGGAGGTGGCAGTAGGCGGTTTTGGTGATGGAGAGGATATGGGTCGGAAGCTGAGCTCAGGGTTAAATAGGATTCCACGGTAGCGAACGGTCTGGTTCAGCCTCTGACAGTGGCCCGGGAGAGGGATTGTAAGAGCCATAAAAGCTTAAGAAAATACTTTAAAATAGTGGTTAAATGGCATAATACAGTTAATTTACCTGACCGACTTATTGTATTAAGAAACCCCCTATTTTCTTGCTCCAGTAGTATAGTCCGAGACACCCCCATCATTCTTGCCATAATGGAACAGTCCCTAAGCTACACATGGGTGCAGCCATTTTACAGTTTAAACTGCACGTGGTTGAAGGAGGCAGAAGCTGTGAGGTTTGGAGCAGTACAGTTTTTGACCGTGTTCGTTTATACGTGTTTGCTTTGTAATTCTGTTTGTTAAGTGTTATAGTAAACAGTTTAAAAGACAAAGCTACGTTTGGGAACGTTTTATTTCGACATGCGTCTACTCGTTGTTAAAAACCCCACAGCTCAGTGGCTGCCTGTTTGGAAACGAAGAAGCGCCACTACAGGGATGGAGTCGGCGCCACTACATTAGTCAAAAACTTGCTCCCTAAGAAGGAAGGGACGGAATCGTCGGCGAACGTATACCCGAATGGTCACGGAGCCAGACGACAATATAAGAAAGCGAAGGTACAGTGACTGCTACTTGCTTTGTTCATTCTATTGAGAAGCTAAATAAGAGCTGCGGGTAAAATGGCCGAGGCTTTACGGAGCCAGGAACTTCCATCAGCCAGAAAGATTGCTGGCCAAAAGAGGGAAATAAAGCTCACCCCAAAGGCAGTGGAAGAGAAGTTACATAGAAGCATAGGCGCAAGGAAGGCTAAATTAGCTCAGATAACTGGAAAAATGAAGATAATCGATCGTCTCATGGAAGATAATGCTAATATTAAGAAAGCTGAAGACATAATGTATTACGATTTCTCCAAGCTGCATGAAGAATTTAATGTACTCAATGAAGATGTATTAGCACTTCTGTCTGAAGAAGAGGGAAACGCTGATCAGCACAACTGGTTTGATCTTAAATCAACCAGCATTAAGGACTATATCAAGGCCACGGAACAGTGGATGTTAAAGATTCGTCAAGATGCTGATATAGCAGAGAAAGATAAAGTTGACGATGAAGTCGGACCAGACGATAGCATTTCAGAGACTTCCGCCAGACCGAGCAAAAATCGAAAAGAAGGTAGCTCTGTTTCTGGGCGCAGGTCAGTCGCTTCTACCACAAGCTCGTCGCGACGCATGAGAGCGGAGGCCGAACGGGCGACGTTGATGGCACGCGCAGCATCTTTCGCGGAGAAGCAAGCTCTTGAACGGGAAGAGGCCCAACTGCAGGTCCAAGAGGCCCAACTGCAGGCCCAACGGGCCCAGGTGCAGGCAAAGAAAGAACAGCTGGAGATAAAAACAGCTATCGAGGTCTCAGACGCCAGGTTGAGTACGTACGAAGATTATGAAGGCTCACGGGACGGCGGGAGCCACTGCCAGTCAACGTCGTCACATAGAGTTGGATCCAGAGCACCTTCAAGAGTTACAACAGAGCCCGAAGGCAATCCCCTGGCATTACAGCGTGGAAGAGTGGCCTCTCCACTAACAGGAGCACGTGATGCTACCCCAGACATCAGACGGTCTAGACTAGACCCTGCTGATGACCACCAGAGGCCTGAAGACACAGGGAGAAGCCTATACCGAGTGATGCAACGTCAGAACGAAATTACAGAGATGCTTGTAAAACAACAGAATCTGTTTCGACCCCCTCAAAGAGACATACCAGTGTTCCAAGGCGACCCACTCAAGCATAAGCCCTTCATCAGATCCTTTGAACAAGCCATTGACTCCAAAACAGAGAGCAGCAGTGATAAGTTGTACTACCTGGGACAGTACACCAGTGGTAAACCACAAGACCTGGTCAGAAGCTGTGAACACATGAGACCGGACCGGGGATACATAGAAGCCAGGAAGTTGCTGCAGGAGCACTATGGTAACGAGCTGAAGATAGCCACTGCATATATTGAAAAGGCTACCAAGTGGCCACAGATTAGATCGGAGGACGGAGAGGCATTGAACGCATATGTTCTTTTCCTCATAGGATGTCGCAACACCATGGAGGATGTTGAATTCATGGAAGAGATGGACAATCCTACGACTATGAGAATCATCATCTCTAAGCTTCCTTACAGGATGAGAGAACAATGGAGAAGAACAGCCTTTGAGATAATGGAGAGACGGAAAAGTAGAGCCAGGTTTGCAGACTTAGTGAATTTCATAGACAAACAGGCTAAAATTGCTAGGGACCCATTGTTTGGAAACATCCAGGATGTCAGCCCGACCACCGATGGAAGAGTGAAAGCCAAGCCTGTTGAATCAAAGGCTCTCAGGAAAGGTGGTTCCAGGGGAAGCAGCTTTGCAACTATCGTCACCCAGGCCGAGGAAGAAAGGCCCCAGAACTCATCTCCCAAAAAGAGCAGCACAGTGACGTCTGCTAATGCCTTTCAGAAGCCATGCTTATTCTGCCAGAAGAATCATACATTGGATTTCTGCAGCGACATCAAAGCACAGCCACATAAGGACAGAATCGAATTCCTGAAGTACAACGGCCTATGTTTTGGATGTCTCTCTCAGGGGCACCTGAGTAGAAACTGTAAGCAAAGAACAACATGCAGAGAGTGCACTCGGAAACATCCCAGTCTGCTGCATATCCATAAAGAAGAACAAGTCTCTAAGAAGAGTGAAGAAAACAATACCGACGAGAAGGTTGTTTCAAGTGCTCTGGTGTCGCTAGAACCAGAGACTTGTGGACTCACTGGGGCCGGTGACAGTGACTGTATTCTTGCCATCGTACCAGTAAAGATCAAGTCTAAGAGGAGCGAGAAGCTCGTGGAGACTTACGCCTTCATGGATCCAGGTAGCTCAGCAACGTTCTGCACAGAATCACTCATGCGACAGCTGAACGTTAGAGGCAGAAGAACAGAAATCCTATTATGCACCATGGGTCATGGGAAGTCAATGCAAAGTTATATCCTGTCAGACTTAGAAGTGTGTGGACTTGAAGAGAAGGACTTCATAGACCTGCCTAATGTTTTCACACAGAGGGAGATTCCTGTTAGAATAGGGAACTTAGCCCTGCAGAAGGATGTGGATAGATGGCCTTACCTAGAAAAGGTGCGTCTCCCATACATTGAAGCAGAAATTGGCCTATTAATAGGAACCAATGCCTACAAAACTATGGAGCCATGGCAGGTGATTAACAGCAAGGGTGACGGACCCTACGCCATCAGGACAGCCCTTGGATGGGTAGTCAATGGACCGGTAAGGAGAGGTGATGGCCACAAGTCGAACAAGGAGGAACGCCAAAACGTCACAGTTAATCGCATCTCTATCGCAAGCATTGAAGAGCTGTTGATACAGCAGTTCAACGCAGACTTCTCAGAACGCAGCTGTGAGAAAAGGACAGAGATGTCACAAGAAGACCATCAGTTCATGGATTTGATGACAAGGTCTACACAGTTCATTGATGGCCACTATCACATTGGTTTGCCACTGAGAAGACAGACCGCGAAGATGCCGAACAATCGCTGCATAGCAGAACAACGCGCCATCAGTCTAAAGAGAAAGCTGAGCAAGAACCCCGACTTTCACGAAGACTACAAAGGCTTCATGAGAAACATCATAGCGAAAGGCTATGCTGTAAAAGTGCCCGAGGAACAGTTGAACAGAGACGATGGAAGGGTCTGGTACATTCCTCATCACGGTGTGTATCACCCAAAGAAGAAAAAGATCCGGGTAGTGTTTGACTGCGCCGCCTCATTCAGAGGGACTTCACTGAATGACCAGCTGCTTCAAGGTCCTGATCTTACTAATACCCTCATTGGCGTCTTGACTAGGTTTAGACAAGAGCTCGTTGCCATGATGGCAGACATAGAATCAATGTTCTACCAAGTCAGAATCCCTGATGAAGATGCTGATCTTCTGCGTTTCCTTTGGTGGCCAGATGGTGACGTTAGTCAAGCGATGGTGGAATGTAGAATGGCCGTACACTTGTTCGGAGCCACATCATCTCCCAGCTGTGCAAGCTACGCTCTCAGAAAAACTGCAGAAGATGGCAAAGGCAAAGCACCATCAGAGGCTGTGGAGACAATCTTCAGAAACTTTTATGTCGATGACTGTCTGAAGTCCGTGTCAACAGAAGACGATGCCATCGCACTATCAAGAGACCTTAGAACTCTGTGTTCAAATGGAGGATTCCATCTGACTAAGTGGATAAGCAACAGCAGAGCAGTTCTAGCTTCTATCCCAGAAAGGAAAGAGCCACTGAAGTCAAAGATCTGGACCTGAGCCACGATGTCCTTCCTATCGAGAGAGCTCTTGGTGTACAATGGTGCATTGAGTCAGACACGTTCAACTTCAGGATAATGGTGAACGAAAGACCATCCACAAGACGAGGGATTCTCTCCGTGGTCAGTTCCATCTACGACCCTCTCGGATTCCTGGCACCACTCATTCTGCCGGTGAAGCTGAGGCTACGAGAGCTGTGTAGAGACAAGAGAGGATGGGATGAAGATATCCCAGAAGGTCAAGCTCAGAGATGGCACAGATGGTTGACAGATTTGCAACAACTTTCTAGCTTCAACGTCAGTAGATGCATCAAGCCCGCGAGTTTCGGAGTTACAAAGACGGCTCAACTACATCATTTCTCGGACGCCAGTGAGGACGGCTATGGCACGGCTACTTACCTCTTGCTGACAAATCAACAGGGCCAGAAACATTGTGCCTTCCTCATGGGGAAATCCAGGGTGGCTCCGCTGAAGCAGGTCACCATACCGAGACTGGAATTGACGACAGCGGTTGTTGGAGTTAAAGTTGACCAGGTGATGCGGAAAGAGTTACAGCTCCCATTAGAAGAATCTGTCTTCTGGACGGACAGCACGACGGTGCTGAAGTATATAGAGAATGAGAAGATACGCTTCAAGACCTTCGTAGCAAACAGAATCTCATCCATTAGAGAAGCTACACAACCATCTCAATGGAGGTATGTAAACACTTCATTAAACCCAGCAGATCAAGCCTCACGGGGATTGAAGGCTGAAAACTTCATGAGGAGTGAAACTTTGATACAAGGCCCAAGTTATCTGCTGGAAACAGAGAGATCATGGCCAGAAAGACCAGATATGCCAAGTCAGATGGTGGTTCCAGGGGAAGCAGCTTTGCAACTATCGTCACCCAGGCCGAGGAAGAAAGGCCCCAGAACTCATCTCCCAAAAAGAGCAGCACAGTGACGTCTGCTAATGCCTTCCAGAAGCCATGCTTATTCTGCCAGAAGAATCATACATTGGATTTCTGCAGCGACATCAAAGCACAGCCACATAAGGACAGAATCGAATTCCTGAAGTACAACGGCCTATGTTTTGGATGTCTCTCTCAGGGGCACCTGAGTAGAAACTGTAAGCAAAGAACAACATGCAGAGAGTGCACTCGGAAACATCCCAGTCTGCTGCATATCCATAAAGAAGAACAAGTCTCTAAGAAGAGTGAAGAAAACAATACCGACGAGAAGGTTGTTTCAAGTGCTCTGGTGTCGCTAGAACCAGAGACTTGTGGACTCACTGGGGCCAGTGACAGTGACTGTATTCTTGCCATGGTACCAGTAAAGATCAAGTCTAAGAGGAGTGAGAAGGTTGTGGAGACTTACGCCTTCATGGATCCAGGTAGCTCAGCAACGTTCTGCACAGAATCACTCATGCGACAGCTGAACGTTAGAGGCAGAAGAACAGAAATCCTATTACGCACCATGGGTCATGAGAAGTCAATGCAAAGTTATATCCTGTCAGGCCTAGAAGTGTGTGGACTTGAAGAGAAGGACTTCATAGACCTGCCTAATGTTTTCACACAGAGGGAGATTCCTGTTAGAATAGGGAACTTAGCCCTGCAGAAGGACGTGGATAGATGGCCTTACCTAGAAAAGGTGCGTCTCCCATACATTGAAGCAGAAATTGGCCTATTAATTGGAACCAATGCCTACAAAACTATGGAGCCATGGCAGGTGATAAACAGCAAGGATGATGGACCCTATGCCATCAGGACAGCCCTTGGATGGGTAGTCAATGGACCGGTAAGGAGAGATGATGGCCACAACTCGAACAAGGAGGAACGACAAAACGTCACAGTTAATCGCATCTCTATCGCAAGCATTGAAGAGCTGTTGATACAGCAGTTCAACGCAGACTTCTCAGAACGCAGCTGTGAGGAAAAGACAGAGATGTCACAAGAAGACCATCAGTTCAAGGGTTTGATGACAAGGCCTACACAGTTCATTGATGGCCACTATCACATTGGTTTGCCACTGAGAAGACAGACCGCGAAGATGCCGAACAATCGCTGCATAGCAGAGCAACGAGCCATCAGTCTAAAGAGAAAGCTGAACAAGAACCCCGACTTTCACGAAGACTACAAAGACTTCATGAGAAACATCATAGCGAAAGGCTATGCTGTAAAAGTGCCCGAGGAACAGTTGAACAGAGACGATGGAAGGGTCTGGTACATTCCTCATCACGGGGTGTATCACCCAAAGAAGAAAAAGATCCGTGTAGTGTTTGACTGCGCCGCCTCATTCAGAGGGACTTCACTGAATGACCAGCTGCTTCAAGGTCCTGATCTTACTAATACCCTCATTGGCGTCTTGACTAGGTTTAGACAAGAGCTCGTTGCCATGATGGCAGACATAGAATCAATGTTCTACCAAGTTAGAATCCCTGATGAAGATGCTGATCTTCTGCGCTTCCTTTGGTGGCCAGATGGCGACGTTAGTCAAGCGATGGTAGAATGTGGAATGGCCGTACACTTGTTCGGAGCCACATCATCTCCCAGCTGTGCAAGCTACGCTCTCAGAAAAACTGCAGAAGATGGCAAAGGCAAAGCACCATCAGAGGCTGTGGAGACAATCTTCAGAAACTTTTATGTCGACGACTGTCTGAAGTCCGTGTCAACAGAAGACGATGCCATCGCACTGTCAAGAGACCTTAGAACTCTGTGTTCGAATGGAGGATTCCATCTGACTAAGTGGATAAGCAACAGCAGAGCAGTTCTAGCTTCTATCCCAGAAAAGGAAAGAGCCACTGAAGTCAAAGATCTGGACCTGAGCCACGATGTCCTTCCTATTGAGAGAGCTCTTGGTGTACAATGGTGCATTGAGTCAGACACGTTCAACTTCAGGATAATGGTGAACGAAAGACCATCCACAAGACGAGGGATTCTCTCCGTGGTCAGTTCCATCTACGACCCTCTCGGATTCCTGGCACCACTCATTCTGCCGGTGAAGCTGATCCTACGAGAGCTGTGTAGAGACAAGAGAGGATGGGATGAAGATATCCCAGAAGGTCAAGCTCAGAGATGGCACAGATGGTTGACAGATTTGCAACAACTTTCTAGCTTCAACGTCAGCAGATGCATCAAGCCCGCGAGTTTCGGAGTTACAAAGACGGCTCAACTGCATAATTTCTCGGACGCCAGTGAGGACGGCTACGGCACGGCTACTTACCTCTTGCTGACAAATCAACAGGGCCAGAAACATTGTGCCTTCCTCATGGGGAAATCCAGGGTGGCTCCACTGAAGCAGGTCACCATCCCGAGACTGGAATTGACGGCAGCGGTTGTTGCAGTTAAAGTTGACCAGGTGATGCGGAAAGAGTTACAGCTCCCATTAGAAGAATCTGTCTTCTGGACGGCTAGCACGACGGTGCTGAAGTATATAGAGAATGAGAAGATACGCTTCAAGACCTTCGTAGCAAACAGAATCTCATCCATTAGAGAAGCTACACAACCATCTCAATGGAGGTATGTAAACACCTCATTAAACCCAGCAGATCAAGCCTCACGGGGATTGAAGGCTGAAAACTTCATGAGGAGTGAAACTTGGATACAAGGCCCAAGTTATCTGCTGGAAACAGAGAGATCATGGCCAGAAAGACCAGATATGCCAAGTCAGATTGCTGAAGACGACATCGAAGTCAAGAGATCAGTCACAGTAAATCTCATAAATACGAAAGAGAACTTTGACACAGTGAACAAGCTTGTTAACCATTTCTCAGGATGGCACCAGTTGAGGAAAGCAGTTGCATGGTTTCTAAGGTTGAAAGAGTTGCTGCTACACCTGAGCGGTAAGAGAAAAGAGTACCGAGCCACTATCAGTCAGTCTGAAAGTAACCCTGATAAGCAGAGAATGCTTCTCCAGCAGTATATGCATCAGCACAAGACCACATTGGGCAAGAATTCATTGACCGTGGAGGATTTGGCCAAGGCTGAGAAGGAGATAGTTCGCTTCAGTCAAAGACAAAGATACCCAGAAGAAATCGAAGCTCTACAGCGAAATACTCCAATCAAGAAAGGTAGTCATATCTACAAGCTGGACCCTACACTGCAAGATGGAGTACTGAGGGTGGGAGGGAGACTAAACAAATCTGCTATGCCAGAGGAGGCCAAGCATCCTGCTATCCTTTCTAAGGACCTCCGGGTTGCTACTCTCATTCTTCAGCATATACACCAGAGTATTGGACACAGTGGGAGGAATCACGTGCTTGTGAAGCTAAGACAAAGATACTGGATTCCAGGAGCTAATACCGTAATAAGAAAAATACTCTCTGAATGTATTGGTTGCAGATGGTTACACGCTAGAGCTGGGGAGCAGAAAATGGCAGACCTGCCTGAAGACCGTTTGTTACCAGACAAGCCCCCATTTACAAACGTAGGGGTGGACTATTTCGGGCCTTTCGAGGTAAAGCGAGGACGGAGCCTTGTCAAGAGATATGGTGTGCTTTTCACTCGTTTGACCATCAGAGCTGTTCATATTGAGGTGGCACACACGCTTGACACTGATTCCTGTATTAACGCCTTGCGGCGCTTTGTCTGTAGAAGAGGACAGGTGTCCATTATGCGTTCTGATAATGGCACTAATTTCGTCGGAGCGGAGAGAGAACTACGGGAAGCTATTGAAGGTTGGAATCAGCTTAAAATACAGGAAGCCATGATGCAAACAGGAATTAAGTGGATCTTCAATCCTCCGGCTGCATCCCACCACGGAGGTGTCTGGGAAAGACAGATACGCACCGTAAGAAAACTACTCAGTTCTGTACTGAAGCAGCAAGCGCTTGACGACGAGGGACTCCAAACCGTTCTGTGCGAGGTCGAAGCCATCATTAATGACCGACCGATAACTAAGACATCAGATGATCCCAATGACCTCGAAGCCCTGACTCCGAACCACCTGTTGTTGTTGAAAACACAGCCAGCCATGCCCCCGGGAGTCTTCAAAAAGGAAGATCTGTATGCCCGTCGGAAGTGGAGGCAAGTTCAGTATATGTCAGACCTTTTCTGGACCAGATGGACAAGAGAATACTTACCTCTGCTACAGGAGCATCAAAAATGGTCCAAAATAAAGAGGAACTTCATTGTCGGAGACATTGTCTTAATTGTGGATGATTCAGCCCCTAGAAATTCTTGGTTGATGGGAAAAATAATTAAGACCATGCCAGACTCCAGAGGCGTCGTTCGTCACGTTTGTTTGCAAACCAAGACCAGTACCCTGGAAAGACCGATCACAAAGCTCTGCCTGCTACAAGAAGCAGCGTGAAAGGTTCCCGAACGAAAAAAGTGGACACTTATATTGTAAATATGTTGAACTCATTAGTTTATGACTCTTAATGTTTGAGTAATTGATATGCTTCATGTGCCTAGTCAATTAGGGGCCAGAATGTAAGAGCCATAAAAGCTTAAGAAAATACTTTAAAATAGTGGTTAAATGGCATAATACAGTTAATTTACCTGACCGACTTATTGTATTAAGAAACCCCCTATTTTCTTGCTCCAGTAGTATAGTCCGAGACACCCCCTTCATTCTTGCCATAATGGAACAGTCCCTAAGCCACACATGGGTGCAGCCATTTTACAGTTTAAACTGCACGTGGTTGAAGGAGGCAGAAGCTGTGAGGTTTGGAGCAGTACAGTTTTTGACCGTGTTCGTTTATACGTGTTTGCTTTGTAATTCCGTTTGTTAAGTGTTATAGTAAACAGTTTAAAAGACAAAGCTACGTTTGGGAACGTTTTATTTCGACACGCGTCTACTCGTTGTTAAAAACCCCACAGCTCAGTGGCTGCCTGTTTGGAAACTAAGAAGCGCCACGACAGGGATGGAGTCGGTGACCCGGGAACGGAGTTTGTGGCGGGGACTGAAGTCAATGGCTTCACTCTTCCCAATATGTAAAGATGTAAATGTCTTGTTTCAGTGTAAATTCTGTTCTCTAACAAGGGACCTGGTGCCGGGATATTCACCATTCACACAGAATAACAATCTGAAGAATCCCAATGGATATTCCACAGAAATTATCCTTCACAAAGCTTGTGAATAATTGCCGGCATTCTGCCAATTTCTGAGCGAGATCTTTAACTCTTCTCCTGTTCACAGTGGAGATCCCGAGACAGACGCTCCCTGGGCTGCGAGTCTGTTCCAGCAAATTATCACATTGTGCGCAATAAAATGAACCCTATAAATCCCGCCTTGTTTCTGAAATGAACAAATGTGTCAAGCACAACAAACAAAAGGATCATTTGGAAATAAAGCAATCTTATTTACAGTGGAGCTGGTCATTAATAATGGGAATGTTTGGAGTCTCTCCCAGGCTGGTTCTGCCCTTTCAGAATCTGGCTCCTGTTCAGGGTCACGGTTACACAGGGAGGGGCAGTGGGCCCGGACTCTACCTTTGGGATTCTGGGGCTGAGATTTTTTGGAAGGAGAGGGTGGTAGAATCAATTAGAAATGGGAATGGATTATCCCAGGAATGTTTGATGGATTCTGGCACCAACACTCTTTGAGCCGGTGACTCTCCCCTCTGGGAATGAGAAGTGAAGCTTTAAAGCTCAGGGAGGAGGGCTGAGGGGAGCCAATCCAGGACTGAATCTCCGTCTTTAAAGAGTCTCGGGAGATTCAGTCTGAAGATGAAGTTATAAAGCACAGAATCAGGGAGCGATTCCTCGGAGGATCAGTTTAGGGTTAATGAGACTCTTACTGAGATCCTGGAGGCAAATATGCGAGTAAAAGCCGATCTAAGCCAGGACACGGGGGAAAGGCTCCCAGTGCAGGCAGTGTGGAAATACTGGAGTGATATGGGGGTTAAAGCATATCTGCCCCAGGATCTCCAGAATTCCAGAGCCCAGGGCCTCGGGTTTAATCCTGTCACTCTCACTGTACAGGACAGCTGGAGACAGTGCGATGGAACAATCTCACACTCTGCTTCTGAATCACATCTTCCACCTTTCAAATAATGATTGGCTCAAAGTCCCAGAGACACCAATCTTGACCCAAAGTCCCAGAGACACCAATCTTGGCTCAAAGTCCCAGAGACACCAATATTGGCCCAAAGTCCCAGAGACACCAATATTGACCCAAATCCCAGAGACACCAATATTGACCCAAAGTCCCAGAGACACCAATATGGACCCAAAGTCCCAGAGACACCAATATTGGCCCAAAGTCCCAGAGACATCAATATTGGCTCAAAGTCCCAGAGACACCAATATTGACCCAAAGTCCCAGAGACACCAATATTGACCCAAAGTCCCAGAGACACCAATATTGACCCAAAGTCCCAGAGACACCGATATTGACCCAAAGTCCCAGAGACACCAATATTGACCCAAAGTCCCAGGGACACCGATGTTGACCCAAAGTCCCAGAGACACCGATATTGACCCAAAGTCCCAGAGACACCAATATTGACCCAAAGTCCCAGAGACACCAATATTGACCCAAAGTCCCAGAGACACCAATATTGACCCAAAGTCCCAGAGACGCCAATATTGACTCAAAGCCCCAGAGACACCAATATTGACCCAAAGTCCCAGAGACACCAATATTGACTCAAAGTCCCAGAGACACCAATATTGACCCAAAGTCCCAGAGACACCAATATTGACCCAAAGTCCCAGAGACACCAATATTGACCCAAAGTCCCAGAGACACCAATACTGGCCCATTTCTGTTTATCCCGGGAATGGGCTCTGACAGGAAGGCAATTCAGCCCAATGCACTCTGGGCGCTTGTCCAGTCTGTGCTTTGTGTTAGATTCCAGTTTAACAGCTTCCATTGATCCCACTACACCGGAAACTCTCCTTGTTTAATTTGTGGGTCACTAAGGGAACTTTTTCAACACAAATGTGGTGCCGATAATCTCAATATCGCCCCAATAAGCAGAAAGCAGCATTTACCACCAGAGGGCAAAGGTCAGTCTGCACCATACACCATACGAGTGATAACAGTAAGTCCATCGTACGTACGTTGTGTTCTGCCCCAGGGGAGGTCCTCACTCGAGTCTCACACTCGAGGTTCTTGTGCCATTGTGGGCATTGTGGATGTGGGCGTCGCTGGCAAGGCCGGCATTTATTGCCCATCCCTAATTGCCCCGAGGTGGTGGTGGTGAGCCGCCTTCTTGAACCGCTGCAGTCCGTGTGGTGAAGGCGGATTTTGACCCAGCGACGATGAAGGAACAGCGATAAATTTCCAAGTCAGGATGGCGTGTGATTCGGGGGAACTTGGAGGTGGTGGTGTTCCCATGCACCTGCTGCCCTTGTCCTTCTAGGTGGTGGAGGGAGTGGGTTTGGGAGGGGCTGGGGAAGAATCCTTGGCGAGTTGCTCCAGGGCCTCCTGTGGATGGACCACACTGCAGACACGGTGCGCCGGGGGGGGGGGGGGGAGGGTGTGGGTTTGGGAGGGGCTGGGGAAGAAGCTTTGGCGAGTTGCTCCAGGGCCTCCTGTGGATGGTCCACACTGCAGACACGGTGCGCCGGGGGAGGAGGGAGTGGGTTTGGGAGGGGCTGGGGAAGAATACTTGGCGAGTTGCTCCAGGGCCTCCTCTGTGGATGGTCCACACTGCACACACGGTGCGCCGAGGGAGGAGGGAGTGGGTTTGGGAGGGGCTGGGGAAGAAGCCTTGGCGAGTTGCTCCAGGGCCCCCTGTGGATGGTCCACACTGCAGACGCAGTGCGCCGGGGGAGGAGGGAGTGGGTTTGGGAGGGGCTGGGGAAGAATCCTTGGCGAGTTGGTGCAGGGCCTCCTGTGGATGGTCCACACTGCAGACACGGTGCGCCGGGGGAGGAGGAGGGAGTGGGTTTGGGAGGGGCTGGGGAAGAAGCCTTGGCGAGTTGGTGCGGAACAACTGAGGTACAGGACAGCAGCAGTGAGGAGCCGGCTGCAGGGAGATGGGGGTTAAATCCCTTCACACCCGTTTCTGGTCAGGATGTGATCCACTGCTCCCGCTGGATCCGTCTCTCTATTGAACTGAAAGCGGCCCATGTTCACCAGCTGATATATCACAGCTCCCAGACAGTTCAATGTTATTATATTGTTTCATCTCAGACCAGCTGACCCTCAATAATCTGTTTAAAGCTTCTGGTTAAACGCAACACTGAACATCTGAACATTTTCTTCAAAGACCTTCTTTCAGAAAGATTTCTGCCTCTAGCAGCTAATTAACCCTGAGCTCCCAAACAGCCCATAATCCCTGGGCTCCGCTCTCTCGCTCTGAGGCTCAGTTCTGCTCCGGGGCCACATTTGACTAATAGTGATCTGTTCATCGCACTAATTAATGTCTAATTGTGTTAACCCGGCTCCCACAATCCAGGGGATTTGGGGCAACACTCGATACCTGAGATCCTCAGACACAGCTCAGTGTGTGAAGGGAACATCTGGAGAACATCAAACTCCACAGAAACTGAACCCTGATTCCTGCCTCCTTCGGACAGTCTCCTTCTGCCTGATATTTCTGGGGATCAATCGATGTGATGAAGCCCAGGGCGGGCCGGGATACTAATGAGACAATTGGGCCAGTAATCTGTCAATCAGCCTCGCTAATTGAGATCAAGCGGCTCACTGTTGGGGAAGGAGTTCTCACTGACTAACAAACGGAACATGGCCTGGAGCAGAAACGGACTCTATCGGGGTCATCATCTCTGCTGCTGGTTCTGTCCCTGAGAGATGGGAATCTCAGCCTTTAACCCCATTGGGATTTCTCTCCTGCTTGGAGCAGTAGAGATGGCGAGGGAGGAATGGGATCTCGCCCAACACACACACAACTTTCTGGGACCAAGATGGAGCAGCGAGATTCCACCCTCATTAAAAGGCAAACCCAATTCTAGTGATGTCGACAGGCTAGAAACAGGACAGCATCTGGGGGCCGCAGCATTGCTGAGAGGGCGGAGGAAGGAGAGGAGTTTCTCAGAGTGAGGTTAGAGAGTGAGAGGGAGTCAGTGCCCTGAATTACAGCCAGCGCCCGATTGATGGGCCAACTATCCTGTGGGCAGCTTGGATCATCCCTCGGGGGCTGGTTACTGTTCTCTTCACAGCGGAGAATGATCTGAATGCCCCACAACCCCGAGTTATTGCTCCATGAGCTGCCTGGCCCAGCCATTTCCCAATATAACCTTGCTGACTCTGGGAATATCCAGTCAGCTCATTACAATCCCGCATCAAGTCAACAAGTGACAGAAATTAAACTACTTTCACTTCAAGGAAGACTGAGAGCGATTCTCTGAAACTCCCTCCAGCACCTGTTCAAAAACAGCAACCTGCATTTATATAGCGCCTTTAACGAGCAAAACCTCCCAAGGTGCCTCACAGGAGCGGAAATCAGACACAAACTGACCCCGAGCCCCATAAGGAGATATTAGGACAGGTGACCAAAGGCTGGGTCAAAGAGGGAGGTTTTAAGGAGCGTCTTAAAGGAGGAGAGAGAGACGGAGAGGTTTAGGGAGGGAATTCCAGAGCTTAGGGCCCAGGCAGCTGAAGGCACGGCCGGCAATGGTGGGGCGAAGGGTGCGAGTGATAGATAAAAATTGGGGGAACGTGGAGAAATGGGAGGAGTGCAGGACTGGAGGAGGTTATAGCGATAGGGAGGGGTGTAGGGTGGAAGGGGGTTACAGTGATAGGGAGGGGTGTAGGGTGGGAGGGGGTTACAGAGATGGGGAGGGGTGCAGGGTGGGAGGGGGTTACAGAGATGGGGAGGGGTGTAGGGTGGGAGGGGGTTACAGAGATGGGGAGGGGTGTAGGGTGGGAGGGGGTTACAGAGATGGGGAGGGGTGTAGGGTGGGAGGGGGTTACAGTGATAGGGAGGGGTGTAGGGTGGGAGGGGGTTACAGTGATAGGGAGGGGTGTAGCGTGGGAGGGGGTTACAGAGATGGGGAGGGGTGTAGGGTGGGAGGGTGTTACAGTGATGGGGAGGGGTGTAGGGTAGGAGGGGGTTACAGGGATGGGGAGGGGTGTAGGGTGGGAGGGGGTTACAGGGATGGGGAGGGGTGTAGGGTGGGAGGGGGTTACAGAGATGGGGAGGGGTGTAGGGTGGGAGGGGGTTACAGTGATAGGGAGGGGTGTAGGGTGGGAGGGGGTTACAGAGATGGGGAGGGGTGTAGGGTGGGAGGGGGTTACAGTGATGCGGAGGGGTGTAGGGTGGGAGTGGGTTACAGAGATGGGGAGGGGTGTAGGGTGGGAGGGGGTTATAGAGATGGGAAGGGGTGTAGGGTGGGATGGGGTTAAAGTGATGGTGAGGGGTGTAGGGTGGGAGGCGGTTACAGAGATGGGGAGGGGTGTAGGGTGGGAGGGTGTTACAGTGATGGGGAGGGGTGTAGGGTAGGAGGGGGTTACAGAGATGGGGAGGGGTGTAGGTTGGGAGGGGGCTACAGGCATGGGGAGGGGTGTAGGGTGGGAGGGGGTTACAGAGATGGGGAGGGGTGTAGGTTGGGAGGGGTTACAGAGATGGGGAGGGGTGTAGGGTGGGAGGGGGTTATGGAGATGGGGAGGGGTGTAGGGTGGGAGGGGGTTATGGAGATGGGGAGGGGTGTAGGGTGGGAGGGGGTTACAGTGATAGGGAGGGGTGTAGGGTGGGAGGGGGTTACAGAGATGGGGAGGGGTGTAGGGTGGGAGTGGGTTACAGAGATGGGGAGTGGTGTAGGGTGGGAGGGGGTTATAGAGATGGGGAGGGGTGTAGGGTGGGAGGGGGTTACAGAGATGGGGAGGGGTTTAGGGTGGGAGGGGTGTAGGTTGGGAGGGGGTTACAGTGATAGGGAGGGGTGTAGGGTTGGAGGGGGTTACAGTGATTGGGAGCGGTGTAGGGTGGGAGGGGGTTACAGAGATGGGGAGATGTGAAGGGCGGGAGGGGGTTAGGGTGGGAGGGGGTTACAGTGATGCGGAGGGGTGTAGGGTGGGAGTGGGTTACAGAGATGGGGAGGGGTGTAGGGTGGGACGGGGTTCTAGAGATGGGGAGGGGTGTAGGGTGGGATGGGGTTACAGTGATGGGGAGGGTTGTAGGATGGGAGGAGGTTACAGTGATGGGGAGTGGTGTAGGGTGGGAGGGGGTGATGCGCTATCAATTACTCATAAAAGACTGAGAGTTAAGAGAGTAACTAAAGGCTTTTATTAACAAAGGAATGAAGGTCTGCCTCGAGTGGTCGACCGGTCCTGAATACAAAGCGGCTGGGGAGCAGTCACCTTTATACTAGGACTTGTGGGAGGAGTCAGCCGAGGCATGTCCAGGCATGTACACAGTGGAATACAAACAGTGGTTTACCACATTCACCCCTTGTTTAAAATTGAGTCCGGCGGGGTGAAGTGTATTAAAAGTTAGTGTATTGGAGTCTCTCCGGAGGTCTTGTCTGCCGTTGTGATCGGCGTGGCGACGGCAGGGGTAGTGGAGCTTCCGGCGTCGAGTCCCGCGTAGGCTGTGGCACAGGCGTGTCGTCCTCGTAGATATCGAGCGGGTTGCTGGGCCCAGGCCTGCCGTCTGCTGGGGCTGGATATCGGATCGTGGGGGGGGTGGTAGTGAGTAGTGGGTTACTGCGGCCCCCGAGGGTGCAAGGTCTCTTATGGAGACTGTGTCCTCCCGCCCGTCCGTGTATGCAATGTAAGCATACTGGGGGTTGGCGTGGAGGAGGTCGACCCTCTCGACCAGGGGGTCCATTTTATGGGTCCTCACGTGCCTTCTCAGTCGGACCGGCCCTGGGGATGTCAGCCATGGCGGGTAGCGATGTCCCCGATGTGGACTTCCTTGGGAAGACAAACATTTTCTCATGAGGGGTGGCGTTAGTGGCAGTGCAGAGCAGTGACCGAATAGAGTGGAGCGCATCGGGGAGCACATCCTGCCAGCGGGAGGTTGGAAGGCCCCTAGACTTTAAGGCTAGCAGGGCGGCCTTCCAAACTGTCGCATTTTCTCTTTCCACCTGTCCGTTCCCCCGGGGGTTGTAACTGGTGGTCCTGCTTGTGGCAATACCCCTAGTTAGCAGGTACTGACGGAGTTTGTCGCTCATAAACGATGAGCCCCGGTCGCTATGGATATAGCTGGGGAAACCGAACAGGGTGAAGAGGTCGTTCAGACATTTAATGACCGTGGCACTGGTCATGTCCGGGCAGGGGATGGTGAACGGGAAACGGGAGTACTCATCAATAATATTGAGGAAGTACACATTGCGGTCGGAGGAGGGGAGAGGCCCTTTAAAATCAACGCTCAGGCGCTCGAAGGGGCGAGTGGCTTTTATCAGGTGGGCCCTGTCTGGTCTATAAAAGTGCGGTTTGCACTCAGCGCAGACTTGGCAGTTCCTGGTCATGGTCCTGACCTCCTCAATAGAGTAAGGCAGGTTGCGGGCCTTGGTGAAGTGGAAGAACCTGGTGACCCCCGGGTGGCAGAGGTCATTGTGGAGGGGCCCGCAGTCTATCGATCTGCGCGCTGGCGCAGGTGCCACGCGATAGAGCATCCGGGGGTTCATTGAGCTTCCCGGGCCGGTACAAGATCTCGTAATTGTAGGTGGAAAGTTCGATTCTCCACCTCAAGATCTTGTCATTTTTGATTTTGCCCCTCTGCTTGTTGTTAAACATGAAAGCAACTGAACGTTGGTCAGTGAGCAGGGTAAATCATTTTCCGGCCAGGTAGTGCCTCCAATGACGCACAGCCTCCACAATCGCCTGGGCCTCCTTCTCAACAGCGGAGTGTCTGGTCTCCGGTCCTTGGAGGGTTCGTGAAAAGAAGGCCACGGGTCTCCCCGCCTGATTGAGGGTAGCGGCCAGGGCAAAGTCGGACGCGTCGCTTTCCACCTGGAAGGGGATGGATTCGTCCACTGCATGCATGGTGGCTTTGGCAATGTCTTCCTTGATACGGTGGAAGGCTAAGCGGGCCTCTGCCGTCAAGGGAAAAGAGGTGGACTTGATCAGCGGATGGGCCTTGTCCGCATAGTAGGGGACCCACTGGGCATAATAGGAGAAAAACCCTAGGCATCTCTTCAGGGCCTTGAGGCAGTGGGGCAGTGGGAGTTCCATAAGGGGACGCATCCAGTCGGGGTCAGGGCCGATGACTCCGTGTTCCACAACACAGCCAAGGATGGCGAGGCGGTTTGTGCGGAATATGCACTTCTCCTTGTTATATGTCAGGTTCAGGAGTTGGGCGGTGCGGAGGAATTTTTCGAGGTTTGCGTCATGGTCCTGCAAGTCACGGCCGCAGATGGTCACATTGTCCAGATATGGGAAAGTGGCCTGCAACGCATTTTGATCTACCATCCGGTCCATCTCCCTTTGGAAGACGGAGACCCCGTTGGTGATGCCAAAGGGAACCCTAAGGAAGTGATAGAGGCGGCCGTTTGCCTCAAAGGCAGTATACTGGCGGTCCTCAGGGCGGATAGAGAGCTGGTGGTACGCTGATTTCAGGTCAATGGTCGAGAAGACGCGGTACTGCGCGATCTGGTTGACCATATCAGCTATGCGGGGGAGTGGGTAGGCGTCCAGCAGGGTGTAGCGATTTATTGTCTGGCTGTAGTCGATGACCAGGCGCTGCTTCTCGCCGGTCTTAACGACCACAACCTGGGCTCGCCAGGGGCTGGTGCTGCCCTCAATAATCCCTTCCTTCAGGAGCCGCTCCACTTCGGTTTTAATGAAAACCCTGTCCCCGGCACTGTATCGCCTGCTCTTTGTGGCGATGGGCTTACAGTCGGGGGTGAGGTTAGCAAACAGTGGGGGGGGGGGGTGACTCTGAGTGTGGAGAGGTTGCACCTGGTGCGCGGCAGGCAATTTGGGAGCTGCTGGCTGCGGACTGTGAGTGGGGGTAGGGGTCCACCCTACGCCATCGTAACACTTTTAAGGTGGCACTGAAAATTTAACCCCAGCAGGACGGCAGCGCAGAGGTCGGGCAGGACCAGAAGTTTAAAATGATCGTACACGGTCCCATCTACTATGAGTGTCACTACGCAGTAGCCGCCGATGTCCGCCGACTGGGACTCGGAGGCCATAGAAATCCACTGGTGCGCAGGCAGGACTGGGAGAGAGCAACGCCGCACCGTATCGGGGTGGATGAAGCTCTCCGTGCTCCCAAAATCAAAAAGGCAGATTGTATCGTGGCCATTTACCTTAATGTCCATTGTGGAACTGGCCAGCTGGTGCGGTCTCGCTTGGTCCAGTGTAACGGATGCCAGCGTAGGGGTCGGTGTGTCGCTGCGGGTATCAGATGAGGCGGTGTTGGGGGGCCTGCTGCGTTCCGGCTGTCATCCAAGATGGCGGCGTCCATGATCCCCATGTGGCTGGAAGCGTCCAAAATGGCTGCTGTACCGGTGGTTCGCACATGGCCGGGGAGGCCCAAGATGGCGGCCCGCATGGCCCACACGCGGCGCTGCTGGGGTTCGGGGTGGCTTTGGCCCTGCAGACGTTAGCGTAGTGTCCCTTCTTCCCGCAGCCCGAGCAGATCGCGTTTTTCGCTGGGCAGCGCGCTCTGGGGTGTTTTGCCTGGCCACAGAAGCAGCATTTCTGGCCTTGGGGCACTGCTGTCTGGCCTTGGGACACTGCTGCGGTAGTTGGGCCGTTGCTGGGGTGTGGCTGGGGTGGCACGGCGCTATGAGGCGGTCCTACCGTGTCCCAGGCTGTCATTCCCCACGGCGTCCACGGTGCAGAGGAGTAGGCATCCATGCCCCGGTAGGCTGCATCTAATGATAGTGTGAGTTCAGAGGCCTTGTTGAGGTCGAGGTCACTCTGCTCCAACAGTCGCTGTCGGGTGTAATTGGATCTGTGGCCCGCTACAAAAGCGTCCCGGATAAGTTCCTCTGTGTACACGGCGGCCTTTACATCCTTACAACCACAGGCCCGGCCAAGCACAGACAGTGCCTGAAGGTATTCCACGGTCGATTCCCCAGGTTGTTGTTTACGACTCCCCAGAAGGTGCCTGGCGTACACTTCGTTCACTGGGTGCGTGTACTGGTCCTTGAGGAGCTTGATAGCATCCGCGTATGAGGTCGCGTCTTGGATGACCGAGTACACTCGGTGGTTCACTTTGGAGGTCAGGACATCCAGTTTGTCCTCGTCCGATTTGATTGCTGCGGAGGCGGTCAGGAATTTTTCGAAACACCTAAGCCAGTGAGTAAACTTGGTAGATGAGTCCGCCTCCCGATGATCTAAGTCCAGGCATGCTGGTGTGAGGATCTTCTCCATTATAAAAACTTTGTTAACAAAATTGATGCGCTATCAATTACTCATAAAAGACTGAGAGTTAAGAGAGTAACTAAAGGCTTTTATTAACAAAGGAATGAAGGTCTGCCTCGAGTGGTCGACCGGTCCAGAATACAAAGGGGCTGGGGAGCAGTCACCTTTATACTAGGACTTGTGGGAGGAGTCAGCCGAGGCATGTCCAGGCATGTACACAGTGGAATACAAACAGTGGTTTACCACAGGGGGTTACAGTGATGGGGAGGGGTGTAGGGTGGGAGGGGGTTACAAAGATGGGGAGTGGTGTAGGGTGGGAGGGGGTTACAGAGATGGGGAGGGGTGTAGGGAGGGAGGGGGTTACAGAGATGGGGAGGGGTGTAGGGCGGGAGGGGGTTACAGCGATGGGGAGGGGTGTAGGGTGGGAGGGGGTTACAGAGATGGGGAGGGGTGTAGGGTGGGAGGGGGTTATAGAGATGGGGAGGGGTGTAGGGTGGGAGGGGGTTACAGAGATGGGGAGGGGTGTAGGGTGGGAGGGGGTTACAGAGATGGGGAGTGGTGTACGGTGGGAGGGGGTTATAGAGATGGGGAGGGGTGTAGGGTGGGAGGGGGTTACAGAGATGGGGAGGGGTGTAGGGTGGGAGGGGGTTACAGAGATGGGGAGGGGTGTAGGGTGGGAGGGGGTTACAGAGAAGGGGAGGGGTGTAGGGTGGGAGGGGGTTACAGAGATGGGGAGGGGTGTAGGGTGGGAGGGGGTTACAGAGATGGGGAGGGGTGTAGGGTGGGAGGGGGTTACAGAGATGGGGAGGGGTGTAGGGTGGGAGGGGGTTACAGAGATGGGAAACCTTCGATCAGACTTCACTAAAGCCGCTGTCTCCAGTACAACAGCTTATCTGTAACGATCTGTCGCCCTCGACCTACACAGAGAGCAGCTGCTACAGGAACCTGGGACTTTAATGTAATATTGAGGTGTTGTGATGTCTGGGCCAGAGGAATTAATGGATTATCGTGCTGTTGATTGGTTTATTCCAGTCTGGAAGATCGCCCTGGTAACAACAGAGAGACAGTAAAGATGTAATGTGTCTCTAAATCGATCAGAACAGGAAGAACTTTAAGGAAGATGAGGAGACTTTGTACATTTCATAGAATCATAGAATGATAGAATGATACAGCACAGGAGGAGGCCATTCGGCCCATCATGCCTGTGCCTGCTGTTTGAAAGATCTCTCCAATTAGTCCCACACCTCCGTTCTTTCCCCATAGCCCTGTAAATGTTTCCCCTTACAGTATTTCTCCAATTCCCTTTTGAAAGTTCCTATTGAGTCTGCTTCCACCGCCCTTTCAGGCATCGCATTCCAGATCACAACAACTCGCTGTAAAAACATTCTCCTCATCTCCCCTCTGGTTCTTCTGCCAATACTTGGAAAAGGAAAGAATTGCAGGGCTGTGGGGAAAGAGCAGGGAGTGGGACTAATTGGAGAGCTCTTTCAAAGAGCCGGCACAGGCACGATGGGCCGAATGGCCTCCTCCTGTGCTGTGAGATTCTGTGAAGAAACATAAACTACGGTTGACTTGTGGCACCTGGAGGCTCCGTGAGGGAGACATGCTCAGAACTTGAAGTCGAGATCTATTAACTGAACGAGTCTCAGAAATCTCAAGTGTTCCTCAGAGAAAATGGCTAATGATCCATTTCATTCACAAGTGTCTCCTTATTCAGCGAGGACAAGGAGCTGGTGGGTTTCTCCGAGGCAATAAGAAGATGTGAATGAAAGAGAAGTGGAGGGTGATCGGAGGGAGAGTGAAGGAGGGGGCTTTAAAGAATGAGTTTGGAAAGTGCTGAGAGTGCCTGGAATGTGGGAGGAGGCGATTGTCTTATTCCAGGAAGGATGAGTAACCGAGCTCTCAATGACTGCCGTCCATACTGTGAGCTCTCGCACTCCAGCACAGGCCAATCCCAGCTTTATTCTTCCCCTAAAGCTCTGCCTCTGTTCTTTCAGGAACCTTGTCAGGGGAGAAGAGCTGAGAGAGACAGCGGGGCAAAGACTGTGAACTGTTGAGAGATTCTCCAGCTCTCAGGCTCTGATGAGAAGGGCAAATAGAACAGGATGTGGGGACAGAGCGGGAAATAGGATTTCGAGCAGACAGCCCCAGTGGAAGAGCTAGCACCGGAGCAGGCACGATGGGCCGAATGGCCTCCTTCTGTGCTGTGATTCTAGAATGGAGCTAATGAGCCACCAGTGTCAGAATCTATTGAAATGGCTGGGATTGAGCCCGGGATTAAAAACCAGAGCGTGTCAGGAAGTGGCAGAAGGTATGGAATAAAAGGTAAAGTAATAAAAAGGGCAAAAGCAGGAACTAAGTGTCACAAAACATCTTTGAAAGTTCTCTATCTGAATGCACGTAGCATTCGTAACAAAATAGACGAGTTAATGGCACAATTAACTATATATGGGTATGATCTTGTGGCCATTACAGAAACATGGCTGCAGGGTGACAATGCCTGGGAATTAAACATACCAGGTTATTTAATGATCAGGAAGGACAGGCAGGAAGGAAGGGGAGGTGGGGTGGCTTTGTTAATAAAGGAAGGATTCACTGTAATACAGAGAAATGATATTGGGTCAAAAGATCAGGATAATGAAACAGTTTGGGTGGAGGTAAGGAATAATAAGGGGAAAAAAACACTAGTGGGCATAGTCTATAGGCCTCCGAACAGTTGCAACTCTGTTGGACGGAGTATCAATCAGGAAATAGTTGAGGCTTGTAATAAGGGAACATCTATAATTATGGGGGATTTTAACTATCATATTAATTGGACAAATCAAATTGGGCAGGGCTGCCTTGAGGATGAGTTCATTGAGTGTATTAGGGATGGGTTTCTTGAGCAGTATGTAACTGAACTGACCAGGGGGCAAGCAACCTTAGATCTGGTCCTGCGTAACGAGACAGGATTAATTAAAAATGTCCTCGTAAAGGATCCCCTTGGAATGAGTGACCATAACATGGTTGAATTCCATGTTCAATTAAAGGGTGAGAAGGTTGGATCTCAAACAAGCGTGCTAAGCTTGAATAAAGGAGACTATGAAGGTATGAGTGGAATTGAGTAGAGTGGATTGGGAAAATAGATTAAAGGGTAAGACGATACATGATCAGTGGTGTACATTTAAGGAGTTATTTTACAACTTCCAAAAAATATATATTCCACTGAGAAGAAAAGGGTGTAAAAGAAAAGACAGCCATCCATGGCTAAGTAAAGAAATTAAGGATAGTATTCGACTAAAAACAAGGGCATATAAGGTAGCCAAACCTAGTGGGAGGATAGAGGATTGGGAAAACTTTAAAAGACAGCAAAAAATAACAAAAAGATTGATTAAGAAAGGGATGATAGATTATGAAAGTAAATTAGCAAAAAATATAAAAACAGATAGTAAGAGTTTTTATAGTTGTATAAAAAGAAAAAGGGTGGCTAAAGTAAATGTTGGTCCCTTAGAGGATGAGACCGGGAAATTAATGGTGGGAAATATGGAGATGGCAAAGACACTGAATGAATATTTTGTATCAGTCTTTACAGTAGAGGACACTAAGAATATCCCAACACTGGACAAACAGGGGGCTATGGGGGGGAGGAGCTAAACACGATCAAAATCACTAAGGAAGTGGTACTCGGTAAAATAATGGGACTCAAGGCGGATAAATCACCTGGACCTGATGGCTTACATCCTAGGGTCTTGAGGGAAGTGGCGGTAGGGATTGTGGATGCACTGGTAATGATTTTCCAAAACTCCCTGGACTCAGCAAAGGTCCCGGCAGACTGGAAAACTGCTAATGTAACACCCTTATTTAAAAAGGGCAGTAGACAGAAGGCTGGAAACTATAGACCGGTTAGCCTAACATCTGTGGTAGGTAAAATTTTGCAGTCCATTGTTAAGGAGACAGTAACAGGACATTTGGATAATCATAATTTAATAGGACAAAGTCAGCATGGTTTTATGAAGGGGAAGTCATGTTTGACAAATTTGCTGGAGTTCTTTGAGGAAGTAACATATAGGGTGGATAAAGAGGAACCAGTGGACGTAGTGTATTTAGACTTCCAAAAGGCATTTGACAAGGTGCCACACAAAAGATTATTGCTTAAGATAAAAAATCACGGGATTGGGGGTAATACTCTGGCATGGATAGAGGATTGGCTATCTAACAGAAGGCAGAGAGTTGGGATAAATGATTCATTCTCAGACTGGCAATCAGTAACTAGTGGTGTTCCGCAGGGGTCGGTGCTGGGTCCCCAACTCTTTACAATCTATATTAACGATTTGGAGGAGGGGACCGAGTGTAACATATCAAAGTTTGCAGATGATACTAAGATGGGAGGGAAAGTAGTGAGTGAGGAGGACATAAAAAACCTGCAAGGGGACATAGACAGGCTAAATAAGTGGGCAGAGATTTGGCAGATGGAATACAATACTGGAAAGTGTGAGGTTATGCACTTTGGCAGGAAAAATCATAGAGCAAGTTATTATCTTAATGGCAAGAAACTGGAAAGTACTGAAGTACAAAGGAATCTGGGGGTCCTGGTGCACGAAACTCAAGAGGTTAGTATGCAGGTGCAGCAAGTGATTAAGAAGTCCAATGGAATGTTGGCTTTCATTGCTAGGGGGATAGAATATAAAAATAGGGAGGTATTGCTTCAGTTGTACAAGGTATTGGTGAGACCGCACCTGGAATACTGCATGCAGTTTTGGTGTCCATACTTAAGAAAAGACATACTTGCTCTCGAGTCAGTACAAAGAAGGTTCACTCGGTTAGTCCCGGGGATGAGGGGATGGACATATGACGAGAGGTTGAGTAGATTGGGACTCTACTCATTGGAGTTCAGAAGAATGAGAGGCGATCTTATTGAAACATATAAGATTGTGAAGGGGTTGAATCGGGTGGATGCGGGGAGGATGTTCCCGATGATGGGTGAAACTAGAACTAGGGGGCATAGCCTTAGAATAAGGGGCTGCTCTTTCAAAACTGAGATGAGGAGGAACTACTGCACTCAGAGGGTGGTAGGTCCATGGAATATGCTGCCCCAAAAAGCTGTAGAAGCTACATCATTACATAAATTTAAAACAGAAATAGACAGTTTCCTAGAAGTAAAGGGAATTAAGGGTTACGGGGAGCGGGCAGGAATTTGGACATGAGTCTAGGTTCAGATCGGACATGGCCCTGTGGGTAGCGGACCGGGCCCAGGGGCCGTGTAGCCTGATCCTGCTCCTATTTCGTGTGTCTAATTCTGTTAGATTCAGGAGATGGTTCTGTGATAGTAGATTGGCGGTTAGGATCAGATCAGCCATGATCTTATTGAATGGCAGAGCAGGCTCGAGGGGCCGATTGGCCTACTCCTGCTCCTATTTCTTATGTTCTTATTAGGGGAGCTGTGTTGTGAGGATCACAGGACTTTATGTGGATTCAGGAGTTTAATTCCAGGGTTGTTAGAAAGAAAGGACTTGCATTTCTATAGCGCCTTTCACCACCTCAGGACATCCCAAAGTGCTTTACAGCTAATTAAGTACTTTTGAAGTGTAGTCACTTTTGTAATGTAGGAAACACGGCAGCCAATTTGCGCACAGCAAGATCCCACAAACAGCAATGTGATAATGACTGGATAATCTGTTTATCAGTGATGTTGGTTGAGGGAGAAATATTGACCAGGACACCGGGGTGAACTCCCTGCTCTTCCTCCCATAGTGCCGTGGGATCTTTCTGTCTACCTGGGGGGACAGACCTGTACAGGTGAGACTGGGCTGCGTTATCTCTGGAGATGGACACTGAACAGGTATTGAATCCAGTCCAGTGTTTCTGCACAGATCAGGAGTATTTAACTTGGTGGCAGATTCACAGAGTGTTTCTGAAGCTGGGAAGGACCAACAATACGGGAGAAAGGGTGGATTTATTATCTCACTGCTGAAGGAGTGTAAAGAGTGGGCTAGCAGAGGCTGGGAGGGCAGAAGGGCCTCAGTGTGTGGTGGGATGGTTTGAGGTCCCGCCACAGGAGCAGAGCTCTGAGCTTCGGGAGGACACCTCAGTTTATTAAACTCGTGATGTGGAGATGCTGGTGTTGGACTGGGGTGGACAAATGTAGGAACTCACACAACACCAGGTTATAGTCCAACAGTTTTATTTGAAATCACAAGCTTTCGGAGTGCTGCTCCTTCATCGGGTGAAGTGAAGAGAAGCATACAGGCACAGCATATATAGTCAGAGAAAACTGCCAGATTATTACAGGTAATCTTTCTAACTGCCCTTTATCACACCTTGGCAGAGAAATAATCACAGCAATCAAAGGTGTGAATGGTGTCCAAACAGGTCAGTCAGGAAAACATTACATCAAAGAACAATGAGGTGGGGTCACAAGGGGTCAAATGTTGCAGATGCTGGGGTCTGTATGAAAAACAGAAAAAAAAACTTTGCTGGAAATCAGAGCAGGTCCGGCCGCATCTGTGCAGAGAGAACAAGCCAACAACGACTTGAGTGCAGAACTTGGCTATCAGTTTCTGCTCAACGATTTTGCGTTGTCGTGTGTTTCGAAGGCCACCTTGCAGAATGCTTACCCGAAGATTGGAGGCTGAATGTCCTTGACTGCTGAAGTATTCCCCGACTGGTAGGGAACACTCCTGCCTGGCGATTGTTGTGCGGTGTCCGTTCATCTGTTGTCGCAGTGTCTGCATGGTCTCGCCGATGTACCATGCTCCGGGGCATCTTTTCCTGCAACGTATGAGGTAGACAACATTGGCCGAGTCACATGAGTATGTACCATGTACCTGGTGGGTGGTGTCCTCATGTGTGATGATGGTATCTGTGTTGATGATCTGGCATATCTTGCAGAGGTTGCCGTGGCAAGGTTGTGTGGTGGCGTGGTCGCTGTTCTCCTGAAAGCTGGGTAATTTGCTGTGAACGATGGTCGGTTTGAGGTTAGGCAGCTATTTGAAGGTGAGTAGTGGAGGCGTGGGGATGGCCTTAGCGAGGTGTTTGTCGTCGTCGATGACATGTTGAAGGCTGTGGAGAACATGGTGTAGTTTCTCCGCTCCGGGGAAGTACTGGACGACGAAGGGTACTCTGTTGGTTGTGTCCCATGTTTGTCTTCTGAGGAGGTCTATGCAATTTTTCGCTGTGGCCCGTTGGAACTGTCGATCGATGAGTCGAGCATCATATCCCGTTCTTACGAGGGCATCTTTCAGCATCTGTAGGTGTATATTGCGTTCCTCCTCGTCTGAGCAGATCCTGTGTATTTGCAGGGCTTGTCAATAGGGGATGGCTTCTTTAATGTGGTTAGGGTGGAAGCTGGAGAAGTGGAGAATCCTGAGGTTGTCCGTGGGCTTGCGGTAGAGTGAAGTGCTGAGGTGTCCGTCTTTGATGGAGATTCGTGTGTCCATGAATGAAACCAATTCTGAGGAGTAGTCCATGGTGAGTTTGATGGTGGGGTGGAACTTGTTGATGTTATCATGTAGTCTTTTCTGTGATTCTTCGCCGTGGGTCCATAGGAAGAAAATGTCGTCGATGTATCTGGTGTATAGCATTGGTTGGAGGTCCTGTGCAGCGAAGAAGTCTTGCTCGAACTTGTGCATGAAGATGTTGGCGTATTGGGGTGCAAATTTGGTCCCCATGGCTGTTCCGTGTGTTTGGGTAACAAATTGGTTGTCGAAAGTGAAGACATTGTGGTCAAGGATGAAGCGGATGAGTTGTAAGATGGCGTCTGGAGATTGGCTGTTGTTGGTGTTGAGTACTGAGGCTGTCGCAGTGATGCCGTCATCGTGGGGGATACTGGTGTAGAGTGCCGAGACGTCCATCGTGGCGAGGAGTGTTCCTGGTTCAACTGGTCCGTGGGTGCTGGGTTTCTGTAATAAGTCTGTAGTGTCACGACAGAAGCTGGGGGTTCTCTGTATGATGGGTTTCAGGATGCCCTCGATGTATCCAGAGAGGCTCTCATACAGGGTTCCGTTGCCTGATACAAGAGGACGTCCGGGTGTGTTGGCTTTGTGTATCTTTGGGAGTCAGTAGAAGTCTCCCACGTGGGGAGTACGTGGGATGAGAGTGCGTAGGATGCTCTGAAGGTCTGGATCGAAGGTCTTGATCAGTCTGTTGTGTTGGCAGGTGTGTGATTACAGGTAATCTTTCTAACTGCCATTTATCACACCTCGGCAGAGAGATAATCACAGCAATCAAAGGTGTGAATGGTGTCCAAACAGGTCAGTCAGGAAAACATTACATCAAAGAACAATGAGGTGGGGTCACAAGGCGTCATTCTCCAAGGCGGTCTTCGAGACACACAACAACGCAAAATCATCAAGCAGAAACTGATAGCCAAGTTCCGCACTCATGAGGACGGCCTCAACCCAGATCTTGGGTTCATGTCACGCTACATGTAACCCCACCTGACGTAGAGTCATCCAGACTTGAGTCATCGTTGGCTTGTTCTCTCTGCACAGATGCAGCCGGACCTGCTGTGATTTCCAGCAAAGTTTTTTGTTTTTTTTCTGTTTTTCATGCAGACCCCAGCATCTGCAACATTTGACCCCTTGTGACCCCACCTCATTTTTCTTTGATGTAATGTTTTCCTGACTGACCTGTTTGGACACCATCCACACCTTTGATTGCTGTGATTATCTCTCTGCCGAGGTGTGATAAAGGGCAGTTAGAAAGATTACCTGTAATCATCTGGCAGTTTTCTCTGACTATATATGCTGTGCCTGTATGCTTCTCTTCACTTCACCGGATGAAGGAGCAGTGCTCCGAAAGCTTGTGATTTCAAATAAAACTGTTGGGCTATAACCTGGTGTTGTGTGACTTCCTACATTTATTAAACTCAGCAGAGGGCCAGTCGATAGCTGGGAGACGCCCCAGAGAGTGAAAGCCATCAGCATCTCTGCTGACTGACGGCACTGGGTGTGGGGGAAGCTGGAGAAACACACCAGGGGGAAAGGAATAGAAGGATCTGCTGATAGGGTGAGATGAAGAGGGGCGGGAGGAGGCTGGTGTGGAGCAGAAACACCGGGGACCAGTTGGGCCGAATGGCCTGTTCCTGTGCTGTACATTCTGTGTAATATGTAATCCAGGAAAAAGCTAATGTTTGAAGTCCCAAGGCAGCTTTGGTGATTTTATTCGCTGTCTCGCTCCATTCCCTCGATCAGAAACGCCAATCAGAAGTTTGGGACAAAATCGATTCCTGAACCTTCTTGACTGAGGCCTTTCCATCTTTCTCTTTCTCCAATTTACCAACAGTTTTACAGACACAAACACTGAGAAAGATGGAACCGAATTAACAATAAAACATCTCCCTGGACTGATTTTAAAATTCACTCTGGGGATGTGGGCCTCGCTGGCACGGCCGGCATTTATTGCCCCTCCCCAGTTGCCCTGAGAAGGTCGGGGTGGGCCGCCTTCTTGAACCACTTGGAGCGGGTTTGATACAAACTGAGGGTCTCGCTCGGCCCCTTCAGAGGGCAGTTCAGAGTCAACCAGGTTGGTGAGGGACTGGAGTCACATATAGGCCCAGACCGGGTAAGGACGGCAGGTTTCCTTCCCTGAAGGACATCAGTGAACCCGTTGGGTTTTTAGACAATCCGACAGCTTCATGGTCACTTTGACTGATCCCAGGATTTTTATTCCCAAAGTTTTTTAACTGAATTGTAAATTCTCAACCTGCCCGGGTGGGATTTGAGCTCAGGTTTCCTGGATTATTAGTCCAGTAACAGAACCACTGCATTTACACAGAATTTCCCCAACATCACCGTCATGGAGCAGAATCTCCTCGGGAGTCAATATGACTCCCAGTGATTGCAAACATTGAAAGGTGGCCCTTGTGTTTGTGCGATTCTGAAGCTCTGTTTCTCTGGTGAAATTGTCGTGATTTCAGATTTCTTTTCACCAGCCTGAACCACAATCTCTAAACTCGGGGCTCTTTGCTGCATTTCATCCGCCTCTTTCTTCACCCCTATTTATTTCGTTGCGATCGGATTCCATCAGGAAACCTCTCTCCTCGACCACAGCAGCTTTCAGGGTGATCTGTGGGACAGTTGCTGGAAAATTCACGGCCGACCATTCTTCAAGCCGAGCGGAGATTAAACCTCAGCCCCTGGGCTTTGGGGCTCAATCGCCAGTTTGTTCCTCTGCTGAAGGCAACCAGCAAATAAAAATAAACCCAAGGAGTGAGGAGGGGGAAATAATCCTCAAATAATTCAGACACAAGATCCGAGGGGAGTGCGGGTGAGTTGGGGACATTGTCTAAAGGGGCGAGGGGACAGTGGATTCATGTCTCCATCTCCAGAATACCCAGTGTGGACAACAATTCATCAGCTCAGAGTCTGCTCCCCCCACCTCAGAGTAAAACATTTATATATCACTCCCCCTCCCCCTTCCTGCTACCCTCCCCGTCCCACCATCTCCTTCTTCCTCCCTCCCCTCCCTCACACTCTCTCCCTCACTGAGTTGTTTCTGGGCCAGAGAGACTCCCCCAGGAACAGGACGGATTTGGTGGGGATTTAACGGCTGTTTATTATCCAGCCATCGAGGCCGTGGTGAAGTGAAAGTGCTGGAGATATCTGGAAAATGTCAGGTGGAATCTTGTCTCCATGTTCCCTGTGACAGTGCGATCGATCGATCGACCGAGCTCTCTCCCACGGTGTAATTACAAGTCTCTCCTCAAACCTCCAGCTCTTGGCAAAGTCTCGCAGCCTAATGACTAAACTCTTTATATGTGTCACTGTGCACAAACCTTCTGATCGACAGCCTCAAAGGCTGGTTATTTCAAAGAGGAAGCTGAGGACTTTCACCCTCAAGATTCCGGCTTTTCAACAATTGTTTTTGTTTCAAAAACAGCAACAAATGGCATTTATATAGCGCCTTTACCGAAATAAAATGTCCCAAGGTGCTTCACAGGATTGTAAATAAGACAAAATTAACACCGAGACACATGAGGAGATATTAGGACAGGTGACCAAAGGCTGGGTCAAAGAGGGAGGTTTTAAGGAGCGTCTTAAAGGAGGAGAGAGAGGCGGAGAGGTTTAGGGAGGGAATTCCAGAGCTTGGGGCCCAGGCAGCTGAAGGCACGGCCGGCAATGGTGGGGCGAAGGGAGTGGGGGATGGACAAGAGGCCGGAATTGGAGGAGCGCAGAGATCTCGGAGGGTGGGAGGAGGTTACAGAGATAAGGAGGGGCGAGGAGGCCTTGGAGAGATTTGAACAGGAGGATGAGAATATTCCTAAAGGTCTGGAAAGGTTAACACTGGAACATTTTCTGCCTGTTCTTGTCAACTACGTGAGATGTAATTCATGGATTTAAAAATTGGGTTTAAACAGTCTGAGTCTCATTTCCCTTTTGAAGGTCCGAATGTGTCAGCCCCTGTTCCACTGTAAACACCTCAGTGATGTTCACCATGTCCTCACGCACTGCAGTGGGGCTCAGCTAAGGTCAAGTTACATCTGAACAAAGAGACAGAGTACAAGAGACAACTTGATGCATTTAAATAAAGAGCTTGTATTTCTGTAGCGCCTTTCACCACTTCAGGACGTTCCAGAGAGCTCCACAGACAATGAAGTAATTTTGAAGTGTAGTCGCTGTTGTAATGGAGGAAACACAGCAGCCAATTTGAGCACAGCAAGCTCCCACAAACAGCAATGAGATAATAACCAGATAATCTGTTTTAGTGATGTTGGTTCAGGGCTAAGTATTGACCAGGACACCAAGTATAACACCCCTGCTCTCCTTCGATTAGTGGCCGTGGGATCTTTTATGTCTACCTGAGAGGGCCGAGGGGCCGTGGCTTAATGCCTCATCCAAAAGATGGCATCTCCTACAATGAAGCGCTCACTCAGTACTGCCCCTCCGACAGTGCAGCACTCCCTCAGTACTGCCTCTCCGACAGTGCTGCGCTCCCTCAGTACTGCCCCTCCGACAGTGCAGCGCTCCCTCGGTACTGTCCCTCCGACAGTGCGGCGCTCCCTCAGTACTGCCCCTCCGATAGTGCAGCGCTCCCTCAGTACTGCCCTCCGACAGTGCAGCGCTCCCTCAGTACTGCCCCTCTGACAGTGCAGTGCTCCCTCAGTACTGCCCTTCCGACAGTGCAGCACTCCCTCAGTACTGCCCCTCCGACAGTGCAGCACTCCCTCAGTACTGTCCCTCCTACAGTGCAGTGCTCCCTCAGTACTGCCCTCCGACAGTGCAGTGCTCCCTCAGTACTGCCCCTCCGACAGCGCAGCACTCCCTCAGTACTGCCCCTCCGATAGTGCAGCACTCCCTCAGTACTGTCCCTCCTACAGTGCAGCGCTCCCTCAGTACTGCCCTCCGACAGTGCAGCGCTCCCTCAGTACTGCCCCTCCGACAGTGCAGCGCTCCCTCGGTACTGTCCCTCCGACAGTGCGGCGCTCCCTCAGTACTGCCCCTCCGATAGTGCAGCGCTCCCTCAGTACTGCCCTCCGACAGTGCAGCGCTCCCTCAGTACTGCCCCTCTGACAGTGCAGTGCTCCCTCAGTACTGCCCTTCCGACAGTGCAGCACTCCCTCAGTACTGCCCCTCCGACAGTGCAGCACTCCCTCAGTACTGTCCCTCCTACAGTGCAGTGCTCCCTCAGTACTGCCCTCCGACAGTGCAGTGCTCCCTCAGTACTGCCCCTCCGACAGCGCAGCACTCCCTCAGTACTGCCCCTCCGATAGTGCAGCACTCCCTCAGTACTGTCCCTCCTACAGTGCAGCGCTCCCTCAGTACTGCCCTCCGACAGTGCAGCGCTCCCTCAGTACTGCCCCTCCGACAGTGCAGTGCTCGCTCAGCACTGCCCTTCCGACAGTGGAGCACTCCCTCAGTACTGCCCCTCCGACAGTGCAGCACTCCCTCAGTACTGTCCCTCCTACAATTCAGCGCTCCCTCATTACTGCCCCTCCAACAGTGCAGCGCACCCTCAGTACTGCCTCTCTGACAGTGCAGTGCTCCCTCAGTACTGCCCCTCTGACAGTGCAGCGCACCCTCAGTACTGCCTCTCTGACAGTGCAGTGCTCCCTCAATACTGCCCCTCTGACAGCGCAGCACTCCCTCAGTATTGCACTGGGAGTGTCAGCCTGAAATATGTGCTCATGTCTCTGGAGTGGAACTTAAACCCATGGCCTTCTGACTCAGGGGTTACCTCCTGAGCCATGAGAATCTTTCTAAAGTAACAGGTTTTATTGACTCCCCCTGACCGCCTCAGTTCAGTAACAGTGAAAAATTTTGCACCCCCAGTTGTGACTAACACACATGTTAATTCTAAGCAGTGTTTGAGTGAAGTTTGCGATTTCATGTCAGTCAGTGGCAAATTACAATGAACATTGACACACAATCATTGGTCAGATGTTTAGAGCAGGAAATGGGGCTTCCATACCTTCAGTAAAGGCTCAATCCGAAGCCAACTCAATTTATCACAAATCTTCACTACTACACTGGTTAGTTTAAGTCATCCTCGATTCCGAGGGACTGCCTAAGAAGAAGAGGAATGTTAGTAACTAACAACACCTGCATCAGTAACTAGCAACACCCACACCAGTAGCTAGCAATAACTGCACCAGTAACTAGCAACCCCCGCACCAGAAACTAGCAAAACCCGCACCAGTAACGAGCAACACATGCAGCAGTATCTAGCAGCCCCTGCACCAGTAACAAGCAAAACACACACGAGTAACTAGCAAACCTGCACTAGTAACTAGTAACCCCAGCACCAGTAACTAACAACGCCTGCACCAGTAACGAGCAGACCCTGCACCAGTAAATAGCAACCCCTGCACCAGTAACTAGTAAAACCCACACCAGTAACTAGTAAACCATGCACCAGTAAGTAGCAACACTTGCACCAGAAACTACTAACCCCTGCAACAGTAACTAGCAACCCCTGCACCCGTAATTAGTAACCCCTGCACCAGTAACTAGCTGTCTCTGCACCAGTAAAGAGCGAGCACTGCACCAGTAACTAGCGAGCACTGCACAAGTAACTAGCAGCCCCTGCACCAGTAACTAGCAGCCCCTGCACCAGTAACTAACAGCCCCTACACCAGTAACTAGCAGAACCTGCACCAGTAATAGGCAGCCACTGTACCAGTAACTAGCAGAACATGCACCAGTAACTAGCAGCCCCTGCACCAGTAAATAGCAGACCCTGCACCAGTAACTAGCAGCCCCTACACCAGTAAATAGCAGCTCCTGCACCGGTAACTAGCAGCCCCTACACCAGTAACTAGCAGCCCATACACCAGTAACTAGCAGCCCCTGCACCAGTAACTAGCAGCCCCTGCACCAGTATCTAGCAGCCCCCACACTAGTAACTAGCAGCCCCTATACCAGTAACTAGCAGCTCCATGTACCATTAACTAGCAGCCCCTACACCAGTAACTAGCAGCCCCTGCACCATTAACTAGCAGCCACTAAACTAGTAACTTGCAGCCCTGTACCAGTAACTAGCAGCCCCAGCACCAGTAACTAGCAGCCCCTGCACCAGTAACTAGCTGCCTCTGCACCAGTAACTAGCGGCCCCTAAACCAGTAACGAGCAGCCCCTACACCAGTATCTAGCAGTCCCTGCACCAGTAACTAGCAGCCCCTACACCAGTAACTAGCAGCCCCTGCACCAGTAACTAGCAGCCCCTACAACAGTAACTAGCAGCCCCTGCACCAGTAACAAGCAGCCGCTGCACCCGTAACTAGCAAACCCTACACCAGTAACTAGCAGCCCCTACACCAGTGACTAGCAGCGCCTACACCAGTAACTAGCAGCCCCTGCACCAGTAACTAGCAGCCCCTACACCAGTAACTAGCAGCCCATACAACAGTAAATAGCAGCCCCTACACCAGTAACTAGCAGCCCCTACACCAGTAAATACCAGCCCCTACACCAGTAACTAGCAGCCCCTACACCAGTAACTAGCAGCCCATGCACCAGTAACTAGCAGCTCCTGCACCGGTAACTAGCAGCCCCTACACCAGTAACTAGCAGCCCATACACCAGTAACTAGCTCCCCTACACCAGTAACTAGCAGCCCCTACACCAGTAACTAGCAGCCCCTACACCAGTAACTAGCAGCCCCAGGACCAGTAACTAGCAGCCCCTACACCAGTAACTAGCAGCCCCAATACCGGTAAGTAGCAGCTCCATGTACCATTAACTAGCAACCCCTACACCAGTAACTAGCAGCACCTGCAGCTTTAACTGGCAGCCACTAAACTAGTAACTTGCAGCCCTGTACCAGTAACTAGCAGCCCCAGCATCAGTAACTAGCAGCCCCTGCACCAGTAACTAGCGGCCCCTACACCAGTAACGAGCAGCCCCTACACCAGTATCTAGCAGTCCCTGCACCAGTAACTAGCAGCCCCTACACCAGTAACTAGCAGCCCCAGCACCATTAACTAGCATCCCCCAAACCAGTAACTAGCAGCCCCTGCACCAGTAACTAGCAGCCCCTGCACCCGTAACTAGCAAACCCTACACCAGTAACTAGCAGCCCCTACACCAGTAACTAGCAGCCCCTACACCAGTGACTAGCAGCCCCTACACCAGTAACTAGCAGCCCCTGCACCAGTAACTAGCAGCCCGTACACCAGTAACTAGCAGCCTCTACACCAGTAACTACCAGTCCCTGCACCAGTAACTAGCAGCCCCTAAACCACTAACTAGCAGCCCCTACACCAGTAACTAGCAGCCCCTGCACCAGTAACTAGCTCCACTACACCAGTAACTAGCAGCCCCTGCACCAGTAAATAGCAGCCCCTACACCAGTAACTAGCAGCCCCAGGACCAGTAACTAGCAGCCCCTACACCAGTAACTAGCAGCACCTACACCAGTAACTAGCAGCCCCTGCACCAGTAACTAGCAGCCACTAATCTAGTAACTTGCAGCCCTGAACCAGTAACTGGCAGCCCCAGCACCAGTAACTAGTAGCCCCTGCACCAGTAACTAGCTGCCTCTGCACCAGTAACTAGCGGCCCCTAAACCAGTAACGAGCAGCCCCTACACCAGTATCTAGCAGTCCCTGCACCAGTAACTAGCAGCCCCTACACCAGTAACTAGCAGCCCCTGCACCAGTAACTAGCAGCCCCTAAAACAGTAACTAGCAGCCCCTGCACCAGTAACAAGCAGCCCCTGCACCCGTAACTAGCAAACCCTACACCAGTAACTAGCAGCCCCTACACCAGTGACTAGCAGCGCCTACACAAGTAACTAGCAGCCCCTGCACCAGTAACTAGCAGCTCCTACACCAGTAACTAGCAGCCCCTACACCAGTAACTAGCAGCCCCTACACCAGTAACTAGCAGCCCCTACACCAGTAAATAGCAGCCCCTACACCAGTAACTAGCAGCCCCTACACCAGTAAATACCAGCCCCTACACCAGTAACTCGCAGCCCCTACACCAGTAACTAGCAGCCCATGCACCAGTAAGTAGCAGCTCCTGCACCGGTAACTAGCAGACCCTACACCAGTAACTAGCAGCCCATACACCAGTAACTAGCTCCCCTACACCAGTAACTAGCAGCCCCTGCACCAGTAACTAGCAGCCGCTACACCAGTAACTAGCAGCCCCAGGACCAGTAACTAGCAGCCCCTACACCAGTAACTAGCAGCCCAATACCAGTAACTAGCAGCTCCATGTACCATTAACTAGCAGCCCCTACACCAGTAACTAGCAACCTCTGCACCATTAACTAGCAGCCACTAAACTAGTAACTTGCAGCCCTGTACCAGTAACTAGCAGCCCCAGCATCAGTAACTAGCAGCCCCTGCACCAGTAACTAGCTGCCTCTGCACCTGTAACTAGCGGCCCCTACACCAGTAACGAGCAGCCCCTACACCAGTATCTCGCAGTCCCTGCACCAGTAACTAGCAGCCCCTACACCAGTAACTAGCAGCCCCTGCACCAGTAAATAGCAGCCCCTACACCAGTAAATAGCAGCCCCTGCACCAGTAACTAGCAGCCACTGCACCCGTAACGAGCAAACCCTACACCAGTAACTAGCAGCCCCTACACCAGTAACTAGCAGCCCCTACAGCAGTGACTAGCAGCCCGTACACCAGTAACTAGCAGCCTCTACACCAGTAACTACCAGTCCCTGCACCAGTAACTAGCAGCCCCTAAACCACTAACAAGCAGCCCCTACACCAGTAACTAGCAGCCCCTGCACCAGTAACTAGCTCCACTACACCAGTAACTAGCAGCCCCTGCACCAGTAACTAGCAGGCCCTACACCAGTAACTAGCAGCCCCAGGACCAGTAACTAGCAGCCCCTACACCAGTAACTAGCATCACGTACACCAGTAACTAGCAGCCCCTGCACCAGTAACTAGCAGCCCCTACACCAGTAACTGGCAGCCCCTACACCAGTAACTAGCAGCCCCTAAACCAGTAACTAGCAGCCACTACACCAGTAACTAGCAGCCCCTACACCAGTAAATAGCAGCCCCTACACCAGTAACTAGCAGCCCCTACACCAGTAAATACCAGCCCCTACACCAGTAACTAGCAGCCCCTACACCAGTAACTAGCAGCCCCTGCACCAGTAACTAGCAGCTCCTGCACCGGTAACTAGCAGCCCCTACACCAGTAACTAGCAGCTCATACACCAGTAACTAGCTCCCCTACACCAGAAACTAGCAGCCTCTGCACCAGTAACTAGCAGCCCCTACACCAGTAACTAGCAGCCCCAGGACCAGTAACTAGCAGCCCCTACACCAGTAACTAGCAGCGCCTACACCAGTAACTAGCAGCCACTGCACCAGTATCTAGCAGCCCCTACACCAGCAACTGGCATCCCCTACACCAGTAACTAGCAGCCCCTACACTAGTAACTAGCAGCCCCTACACCAGTAACTAGCAGCCCCTACACCAGTAAATAGCAGCCACTACACCAGTAACTAGCAGCCCCTACACCAGTAAATACCAGCCCCTACACCAGTAACTAGCAGCCACTATAGCAGTAACTAGCAGCTCCATTTACCTTTAACTAGCAGCCACTACACCAGTAACTAGCAGCCCCTACACCAGTATCTAGCAGTCCCTGCACCAGTAACTAGCAGCCCCTACACCTGTAACTAGCAGCCTTTGCACCAGTAACTAGCAGCCCCTACACCAGTAACTAGCAGCCCCTGCACCAGTAACTAGCTGCCCCTGCACCAGTAACTAGCTCCCCTACACCAGTAACTAGCAGCCCCTGCACCAGTAACTAGCAGCCCCTACATCAGTAACTAGCAACCCCTACACCAGTAACTACCAGTCCCTGCACCAGTAACTAGCAGCCCCTACACCAGTAACTAGCAGCCCCTACACCAGTAACTAGCAGCCCCTGCACCAGTAACTAGCTCCCCTACACCAGTAACTAGCAGCCCCTGCACCAGTAACTAGCAGCCCCTACATCAGTAACTAGCAACCCCTACACCAGTAACTACCAGTCCCTGCACCAGTAACTAGCAACCCCTACACCAGTAACTAGCTCCCCTACACAAGTAACTAGCAGCCGCTGCACCAGAAACTAGCACCTGCAGCACCAGTAACTAGCAGCCCCAACACGAGTAACTAGCAAATTCTGCACCAGTAACTAGCAGCCCCTGCAACAGTAACTAGCAACCCCTACACCAGTAACTAGCAGCCCGTACACCAGTATCTGGCAGCCCCTGCACCAGTAACTAGCAGCCCATAAACCAGAAACTAGCAGCCCCTGCACTAGTAACTAGCAGCACCTGCAGGAGTAACTAGCAGCCCCTGCATCAGTAAATTACAACCCCTGCAGCAGTAACTAGCAGCCCCTACACCAGTAACTAGAAGCCCGTACACCAGTAACTAGCATCCCCTGCACCAGTAAATAGCAGCCCCTGCACCAGTTACTAGCAGCCTCTGCACCAGTAACTAGCAGCCCCTGCACCAGTAACAAGCAGCCCCTGCACCAGTAACTAGCAGCCTCTACACCAGTAACTAGCAGCCCCTACACCAGTAACCAGCAGCCCCTACACCAGGAACTAGCAGTCCCTGCACCAGTAACTAGCAGCCCCTGCACCATTAAATAGCAGCCCCTACACTAGTAACTTGCAGCCCTGTACCAGTAACTAGCAGCCCCTGCACCAGTAACCAGCAGCCCCAACACCAGTAACTAGCAGTCCCTGCACCAGTAACTAGCAGCCCCTGCACCAGTAACTAGCAGCCCCTACACCAGTAACTAGCAGACCCTGCACCAGTAACTAGCAGCCACTGCACCCATAACTAGCGGAACCTACACCTGTAACTAGCAGCCCATACACCAGTAACTAGCAGCCCCTAAACCAGTAGCTAGCAGCCCCTGCACCAGTAACTAGCAGCCCGTACACCTGTAACTGCCAGCCCCTACACCAGTAACTAGCAGTCCCTGCACCAGTAACTAGCAGCCCCTGCACCAGTATCTAGCAGCCCCTACACCAGTAACTTGCAGACCCTGCACCAGTAACTAGCAGCCACTGCACCCATAACTAGCGGAACCTACACCAGTAACTAGCAGCCCATACACCAGTAACTAGCAGCCCCTAAACTAGTAACTAGCAGCCCCTGCACCAGTAACTAGCAGCCCGTACACCTGTAACTGCCAGCCCCTACACCAGTAACTAGCAGTCCCTGCACCAGTAACTAGCAGCCCCTGCACCAGTAACTAGCAGCCGCTACACCAGTAACTAGCAGACCCTGCACCAGTATCTAGCAGCCACTGCACCCATAACTAGCGGAACCTACACCAGTAACTAGCAGCCCATACACCAGTAACTAGCAGCCCCTAAACCAGTAACTAGCAGCCCCTGCACCAGTAACTAGCAGCCCGTACACCTGTAACTGCCAGCCCCTACACCAGTAACTAGCTGTCCCTGCAGCAGTAACTAGCAGCCCCTACACCAGTAACTAGCAGCCCATACACCAGTAACTAGCACCCCCTGCACCAGTAAATAGCAGCCCCTACACCAGTAACTAGCAGACCCTGCACCAGTAACTAGCAGCCCCTACACCTGTAACTAGCAGCCCATAAACCGTAACTAGCACCCCCTGCACCAGTAAGTAGCAGCCCCTACACCTGTAACTGCCAGCCCCTACACCAGCAAATAGCAGTCCCTGCACAAGTAACTAGCTGCCCATGCACCAGTAACTAGCAGCACCTACACCAGTAACTGGCAGCCCCTACACCAGTAACTCGCAGCCCCTACACCAGTAACTAGCAGCCCCTACACCAGTAACTAGCAGCTCCTAAACTAGTAATTAGCAGCCCCTAAACCAGTAACTAGCAGCCCCTACACCAGTAAATACCAGCCCCTACACCAGTAACTAGCAGCCCCTACACCAGTAACTAGCAGCCGCTACACCAGTAACTAGCAGCCCCTGTACCAGTAACTAGCAGCTCCTGCACCGGTAACTAGCAGCCCCTACACCAGTAACCAGCAGCCCATACACCAGTAACTAGCAGCCCCTGCACTAGTAACTAGCAGCCCCTGCTCCAGTATTTAGCAGCCCCCACACTAGTGACTAGCAGCCCCTATACCAGTAACAACAGCTCCATGTACCATTAACTAGCAGCCCCGACACGAGTAACTAGCAGCCCCTGCACCATTAACTAGCAGCCACTAAACTAGTAACTTGCAGCCCTGTACCAGTAACTAGCAGCCCCAGCACCAGTAACTAGCAGCCCCTGCACCAGTAACTAGCTGCCTCTGCACCAGTAACTAGCGGCCCCTACACCAGTAACGAGGAGCCCCTACACCAGTATCTAGCAGTCCCTGCACCAGTAACTAGCAGCCCCTACACCAGTAACTAGCAGCCCCTGCACCAGTAACTAGCAGCCCCTACACCAGTAACTAGCAGCCCCTGCACCAGTAACTAGCAGCCCCTGCACCCGTAACTAGCAAACCCTACACCAGTAACTAGCAGCCCATACACCAATGACTAGCAGCCTCTACACCAGTAACTAGCAGCCCCTGCACCTGTAACTAGCAGCCCGTACACCAGTAACTAGCAGCCTCTACACCAGTAACTACCAGCCCTTGCACCAGTAACTAGCAGCCCCTAAACCACTAACTAGCAGCCCCTACACCAGTAACTAGGAGCCCCTGCACCAGTAACTAGCTCCCCTACACCAGTAACTCGCAGCACCTGCACCAGTAACTAGCAGCCCCTACACCAGTAACTAGCAGCCCCAGGATCAGTAACTAGCAGCCCCTACACCAGTAACTAGCATCACGTACACCAGTAACTAGCAGCCCCTGCACCAGTAACTAGCAGCCCCTACACCAGTAACTGGCAGCCCCTACACCAGTAACTAGCAGCCCCTAAACCAGTAACTAGCAGCCCCTACACCAGTAACTAGCAGCCCCTACACCAGTAAATAGCAGCCCCTACACCAGTAACTAGCAGCCCCTACACCAGTAAATACCAGCCCCTACACCAGTAACTAGCAGCCCCTACACCAGTAACTAGCAGCCCCTGCACCAGTAACTAGCAGCTCCTGCACCGGTAACTAGCAGCCCCTACACCAGTAACTAGCAGCTCATACACCAGTAACTAGCTCCCCTACACCAGAAACTAGCAGCCTCTGCACCAGTAACTAGCAGCCCCTACACCAGTAACTAGCAGCCCCAGGACCAGTAACTAGCAGCCCCTACACCAGTAACTAGCAGCGCCTACACCAGTAACTAGCAGCCACTGCACCAGTATCTAGCAGCCCCTACACCAGCAACTGGCATCCCCTACACCAGTAACTAGCAGCCCCTACACTAGTAACTAGCAGCCCCTACACCAGTAACTAGCAGCCCCTACACCAGTAAATAGCAGCCCCTACACCAGTAACTAGCAGCCCCTACACCAGTAAATACCAGCCCCTACACCAGTAACTAGCAGCCACTATAGCAGTAACTAGCAGCTCCATGTACCTTTAACTAGCAGCCACTACACCAGTAACTAGCAGCCCCTACACCAGTATCTAGCAGTCCCTGCACCAGTAACTAGCAGCCCCTACACCTGTAACTAGCAGCCTCTGCACCAGTAACTAGCAGCCCCTACACCAGTAACTAGCAGCCCCTGCACCAGTAACTAGCTGCCCCTGCACCAGTAACTAGCTCCCCTACACCAGTAACTAGCAGCCCCTGCACCAGTAACTAGCAGCCCCTACATCAGTAACTAGCAACCCCTACACCAGTAACTACCAGTCCCTGCACCAGTAACTAGCAGCCCCTACACCAGTAACTAGCAGCCCCTACACCAGTAACTAGCAGCCCCTGCACCAGTAACTAGCTCCCCTACACCAGTAACTAGCAGCCCCTGCACCAGTAACTAGCAGCCCCTACATCAGTAACTAGCAACCCCTACACCAGTAACTACCAGTCCCTGCACCAGTAACTAACAACCCCTACACCAGTAACTAGCTCCCCTACACAAGTAACTAGCAGCCGCTGCACCAGAAACTAGCACCTGCAGCACCAGTAACTAGCAGCCCCAACACGAGTAACTAGCAAATTCTGCACCAGTAACTAGCAGCCCCTGCAACAGTAACTAGCAACCCCTACACCAGTAACTAGCAGCCCGTACACCAGTATCTGGCAGCCCCTGCACCAGTAACTAGCAGCCCATAAACCAGAAACTAGCAGCCCCTGCACTAGTAACTAGCAGCACCTGCAGGAGTAACTAGCAGCCCCTGCATCAGTAAATTACAGCCCCTGCACCAGTAACTAGCAGCCCCTACACCAGTAACTAGAAGCCCGTACACCAGTAACTAGCATCCCCTGCACCAGTAAATAGCAGCCCCTGCACCAGTTACTAGCAGCCTCTGCACCAGTAACTAGCAGCCCCTGCACCAGTAACAAGCAGCCCCTGCACCAGTAACTAGCAGCCTCTACACCAGTAACTAGCAGCCCCTACACCAGTAACCAGCAGCCCCTACACCAGTAACTAGCAGTCCCTGCACCAGTAACTAGCAGCCCCTGCACCATTAAATAGCAGCCCCTACACTAGTAACTTGCAGCCCTGTACCAGTAACTAGCAGCCCCTGCACCAGTAACCAGCAGCCCCAACACCAGTAACTAGCAGTCCCTGCACCAGTAACTAGCAGCCCCTGCACCAGTAACTAGCAGCCCCTACACCAGTAACTAGCAGACCCTGCACCAGTAACTAGCAGCCACTGCACCCATAACTAGCGGAACCTACACCTGTAACTAGCAGCCCATACACCAGTAACTAGCAGCCCCTAAACCAGTAGCTAGCAGCCCCTGCACCAGTAACTAGCAGCCCGTACACCTGTAACTGCCAGCCCCTACACCAGTAACTAGCAGTCCCTGCACCAGTAACTAGCAGCCCCTGCACCAGTATCTAGCAGCCCCTACACCAGTAACTTGCAGACCCTGCACCAGTAACTAGCAGCCACTGCACCCATAACTAGCGGAACCTACACCAGTAACTAGCAGCCCATACACCAGTAACTAGCAGCCCCTAAACCAGTAACTAGCAGCCCCTGCACCAGTAACTAGCAGCCCATACACCTGTAACTGCCAGCCCCTACACCAGTAACTAGCAGTCCCTGCACCAGTAACTAGCAGCCCCTGCACCAGTAACTAGCAGCCGCTACACCAGTAACTAGCAGACCCTGCACCAGTAACTAGCAGCCACTGCACCCATAACTAGCAGCCCGTACACCTGTAACTGCCAGCCCCTACACCAGTAACTAGCAGTCCCTGCAGCAGTAACTAGCAGCCCCTACACCTGTAACTAGCAGCCCATACACCAGTAACTAGCACCCCCTGCACCAGTAAATAGCAGCCCCTACACCAGTAACTAGCAGACCCTGCACCAGTAACTAGCAGCCCCTACACCTGTAACTAGCAGCCCATAAACCGTAACTAGCACCCCCTGCACCAGTAAATAGCAGCCCCTACACCAGTAACTAGCAGACCCTGCACCAGTAACTAGCAGCCCCTACACCTGTAACTGCCAGCCCCTACACCAGCAACTAGCAGTCCCTGCACAAGTAACTAGCTGCCCATGCACCAGTAACTAGCAGCACCTACACCAGTAACTGGCAGCCCCTACACCAGTAACTCGCAGCCCCTACACCAGTAACTAGCAGCCCCTACACCAGTAACTAGCAGCTCCTAAACTAGTAATTAGCAGCCCCTAAACCAGTAACTAGCAGCCCCTACACCAGTAAATACCAGCCCCTACACCAGTAACTAGCAGCCCCTACACCAGTAACTAGCAGCCGCTACACCAGTAACTAGCAGCCCCTGTACCAGTAACTAGCAGCTCCTGCACCGGTAACTAGCAGCCCCTACACCAGTAACCAGCAGCCCATACACCAGTAACTAGCAGCCCCTGCACTAGTAACTAGCAGCCCCTGCTCCAGTATTTAGCAGCCCCCACACTAGTGACTAGCAGCCCCTATACCAGTAACAACAGCTCCATGTACCATTAACTAGCAGCCCCGACACCAGTAACTAGCAGCCCCTGCACCATTAACTAGCAGCCACTAAACTAGTAACTTGCAGCCCTGTACCAGTAACTAGCAGCCCCAGCACCAGTAACTAGCAGCCCCTGCACCAGTAACTAGCTGCCTCTGCACCAGTAACTAGCGGCCCCTACACCAGTAACGAGCAGCCCCTACACCAGTATCTAGCAGTCCCTGCACCAGTAACTAGGAGCCCCTACACCAGTAACTAGCAGCCCCTGCACCAGTAACTAGCAGCCCCTACACCAGTAACTAGCAGCCCCTGCACCAGTAACTAGCAGCCCCTGCACCCGTAACTAGCAAACCCTACACCAGTAACTAGCAGCCCCTACACCAATGACTAGCAGCCTCTACACCAGTAACTAGCAGCCCCTGCACCTGTAACTAGCAGCCCGTACACCAGTAACTAGCAGCCTCTACACCAGTAACTAGCAGCCCTTGCACCAGTAACTAGCAGCCCCTAAACCACTAACTAGCAGCCCCTACACCAGTAACTAGGAGCCCCTGCACCAGTAACTAGCTCCCCTACACCAGTAACTCGCAGCACCTGCACCAGTAACTAGCAGCCCCTACACCAGTAACTAGCAGCCCCAGGATCAGTAACTAGCAGCCCCTACACCAGTAACTAGCAGCGCCTACACCAGTAACTAGCAGCCCCTGCACCAGTAACAAGCTGTCCCTACACCAGTAACTGGCAGCCCCTACACCAGTAACTAGCAGCCCCTGCACCAGTAACTAGCTCCCCTACACCAGTAACTAGCAGCCCCTGCACCAGTAACAAGCAGCCTCTACACCAGTAACTGGCAGCCCTACACCAGTAACTAGCAGCACCTACATCAGTAACTAGCAGCCCCTGCACCAGTAACTAGCAGCCCCGACACCAGTAACTGGCAGCCCCTACACCAGTAACTAGCAGCCCCTACACCAGTAACTAGCAGCCCCTACACCAGTAACTAGCAGGCCCTACACCAGTAACTAGCTGCCCCTACACCAGTAACTACCAGCCCCTACACCAGTAAATAGCAGCCCCTACACCAGTAACTAACAGCCCCTAAACCAGTAACTGGCAGCCCCTACACCAGTAACTCGCAGCCCCTACACCAGTAACTAGCAGCCCCTACACCAGTAACTAGCAGCTCCTAAACTAGTAATTAGCAGCCCCTAAACCAGTAACTAGCAGCCCCTACACCAGTAAATACCAGCCCCTACACCAGTAACTAGCAGCCCCTACACCAGTAACTAGCAGCCCCTACACCAGTAACTATCAGCCCCTGCACCACTAACTAGCAGCTCCTGCACCGGTAACTAGCAGCCCCTACACCAGTAACTAGCAGCCTATACACCAGTAAATAGCAGCCCCTGCACTAGTAACTAGCAGCCCCTGCACCAGTATCTAGCAGCCCCCACACTAGTAACTAGCAGCCCCTACACCAGTAACTAGCAGCCTATACACCAGTAAATAGCAGCCCCTGCACTAGTAACTAGCAGCCCCTGCACCAGTATCTAGCAGCCCCCACACTAGTAACTAGCAGCCCCTATACCAGTAACTAGCAGCTCCATGTACCATTAACTAGCAGCCCCTACACCAGTAACTAGCAGCCCCTGCACCATTAACTAGCAGCCACTAAACTAGTAACTTGCAGCCCTGTACCAGTAACTAGCAGCCCCAGCACCAGTAACTAGCAGCCCCTGCACCAGTAACTAGCTGCCTCTGCACCAGTAACTATCGGCCCCTAAACCAGTAACGAGCAGCCCCTACACCAGTATCTAGCAGTCCCTGCACCAGTAACTAGCAGCCCCTACTCCAGTAACTAGCAGCCCCTGCACCAGTAACGAGCAGCCCCTACAACAGTAACTAGCAGCCCCTGCACCAGTAACTAGCAGCGCCTACACCAGTAACTAGCAGCCCCTGCACCAGTAACTAGCAGCCCCTACACCAGTAACTGGCGGCCCCTACACCAGTAACTAGCAGCCCCTACACCAGTAACTAGCAGCCCCTACACCAGTAACTAGCAGCCCCTACACCAGTAAATAGGAGCCCCTACACCAGTAACTAGCAGCCCCTACACCAGTAAATATCAGCCCCAACACCAGTAACTAGCAGCCCCTACAACAGTAACTACCAGCCCATGCACCAGTAACTAGCAGCACCTGCACCGGTAACAGGCAGCCCCTACACCAGTAACTAGCAGCCCATACACCAGTAACTAGCTCCCCTACACCAGTAACTAGCAGCCCCTGCACCAGTAACTAGCAGACCCTACACCAGTAACTAGTAGCCCCAGGACCAGTAACTAGCAGCCCCTACACCAGTAACTAGCAGCCCCTATACCAGTAACTAGCAGATCCATGTACCATTAACTAGCAGCCCCTACACCAGTAACTAGCAGCCCCTGCACCATTAACTAGCAGACACTAAACTAGTAACTTGCAGCCCTGTACCAGTAACTAGCAGCCCCAGCATCAGTAACAAGCAGCCCCTGCACCAGTAACTAGCTGCCTCTGCACCAGTAGCTAGCGGCCCCTACACCAGTAACGAGCAGCGCCGACACCAGTATCTAGCAGTCCCTGCACCAGTAACTAGCAGCCCCTACACCAGTAACTAGCAGCCCCTGCACCAGTAACCAGCAGCCACTACACCAGTAACTAGCAGCCCCTGCACAAGTAACTAGCAGCCCCTGCACCCGTAACTAGCAAACCCTACACCAGTAACTAGCAGCCCCTACACCAGTAACTAGCAGACCCTACACCAGTGACTAGCAGCCCCTACACCAGTAACTAGCAGCCCCTGCACCAGTAACTAGCAGCCCCTACACCAGTAACTAGTAGCCCCTAAACCAGTAACTAGCAGCCCCTACACCAGTAACTAGCAGCCCCTACACCAGTAACTAGCAGCCCCTACACCAGTAACTAGCAGCCCATGCACCAGTAACTAGCAGCTCCTGCACCGGTAACTAGCAGCCCCTACACCAGTAACTAGCAGCCCATGCACCAGTAACTAGCTCCCCTACACCAGAAACTAGCAGCCTCTGCACCAGTAACTAGCAGCCCCTACATCAGTAACTAGCAGCCCCAGGACCAGTAACTAGCAGCCCCTACACCAGTAACTAGCAGCGCCTACACCAGTAACTAGCAGCCCCTGCACCAGAAACTAGCAGCCCCTACACCAGTAATTGGCAGCCCCTACACCAGTAACTAGCAGCCTCTACACCAGTAACTAGCAGTCCCTACACCAGTAACTAGCAGCCCCTACACCAGTAAATAGCAGCCCCTACACCAGTAACTAGGAGCCCCTACACCAGTAAATACCAGCCCCTACACCAGTAACTAGCAGCTCCTACACAAGTAACTAGCAGCCCATGCACCAGTAACTAGCAGCTCCTGCACCGGTAACTAGCAGCCCCTACACCAGTAAGTAGCAGCCCATACACCAGTAACTAGCTCCCGTACACCAGAAACTAGCAGCCCCTGCACCAGTAACTAGCAGCCCCTACACCAGTAACTAGCAGCCCCAGGACCAGTAACTAGCAGCCCCTACACCAGTAACTAGCAGCACCTACACCAGTAACTAGCAGCCCCTGCACCAGTAACTAGCAGCCCCTACACCCGTAACTGGCATCCCCTACACCAGTAACTAGCAGCCCCTACACCAGTAACTAGCAGCCCCTACACCAGTAACTAGCAGCCCCTACACCAGTAAACAGCAGCCCCTACACCAGTAAATACCAGCCCCTACACCAGTAACTAGCAGCCCCTACACCAGTAACTAGCAGCCCCTGCACCAGTAACTAGCAGCTCCTGCACCGGTAACTAGCAGCCCATACACCAGTAACTAGCAGCCCATACAGCAGTAACTAGCAGTCCCTGCACTAGTAACTAGCAGCCCCTGCACCAGTATTTAGCAGCCTCCACACTAGTAACTAGCAGCCCCTATACCAGTAACTAGCAGCTCCATGTACCATTAAATAGCAGCCCCTACACCAGTAACTAGCAGCCCCTGCACCAGTAACTAGCAGCCCCTGCACCAGTAACTAGCTGCCTCTGCACCAGTAAGTAGCAGCCCCTAAACCAGTAACGAGCAGCCCCTACACCAGTATCTAGCAGTCCCTGCACCAGTAACTAGCAGCCCCTACACCAGTAACTAGCAGCCCCAGGACCAGTAACTAGCAGCCCCTACACCAGTAACTAGCAGCGCCTACACCAGTAACTAGCAGCCCCTGCACCAGTAACTAGCAGCCCCTACACCAGTAACTAGCAGCCCCTACACCAGTAACTAGCAGCCCCTACACCAGTAAATAGCAGCCCCTACACCAGTAACTAGCAGCCCCTACACCAGTAAATACCGGCCCCTACACCAGTAACTAGCAGCCCCTACACCAGTAACTAGCAGCCCCTGCACCAGTAACTAGCAGCTCCTGCACCGGTAACTAGCAGCCCCTACACGAGTAACTAGCAGCCCATACACCAGTAACTAGCAGCCCCTGCACTAGTAACTAGCAGCCCCTCAACCAGTATCTAGCAGCCTCCACACCAGTTCCAGGGAGCAGTGAGGCGAGGAGGAGCCCGGTATAAAAACCAGCGCGAGCACCGAGGCCCGACCAGTTCCAGGGAGCAGTGAGGCGAGGAGGAGCCCGGTATAAAAACCGGCGCGAGCACCGAGGCCCGACCAGTTCCAGGGAGCAGTGAGGCGAGGAGGAGCCCGGTATAAAAACCGGCGCGAGCGCCGAGGCCCGACCAGTTCCAGGGAGCAGTGAGGCGAGGAGGAGCCCGGTATAAAAACCGGCGCGAGCACCGAGGCCCGACCAGTTCCAGGGAGCAGTGAGGCGAGGAGGAGCCCGGTAGAAAAACCGGCGCGAGCACCGAGGCCTGCAGAGAGCAGCAAGGAGGAGGCCGGCTTAAAAACCGGCGGCAGTTGCGAGGCGTACCAAATCAACAGCAGAGGAGAGGGGTAAATAGTAATCAGTGTGTGACGTCACCAGGGAGCAGCTGGTGCAGTCGGGAGAGCAGGAGGCCAGTAACTCTTATATAGGTGGAGCTGTTGCTAAACCCGAAACACTACAGTGTAGTGTCTCCCACCCTTCCACCTCCTCTAACCTTTTAGGGGTTAGGGGAAGTTGAAAAGGTAGGTTCAATTTATTTTATTTCAGGAGCCTAACCTAGGTGGAAAAGGTTCCAGGACAGGAGGCGGCAGTGAAAATACAACACCAGAAAACAGGTAGGTGACTGGTTGGTGAGTACTTTCACAAACTTATTCTAAGTAGAATTCAATAATTAAGCTAAATCGTAGTAAATAAAAAGGTATTGTAAGGGTTAAGTCATGGAAGGGCAGCTCAGACCCGTGTCATGCTCCTCCTGTGCCATGTGGGAAATCAGGGACACTGTCCCTGACAACTATGTGTGCAGGAAGTGTGTCCAGCTGCAGCTCCTAGCGGACCGCATGGCGGCGCTGGAGCTGCGAATGGACTCACTCTGGAGCATACGCGATGCTGAGGATGTTGTGGATAGCACATTCAGTGAGTTGGTCACACCGCAGGTAAAGGCTAGCTCAGACAGTAAATGGGTGACCAAAAGGCAGGGTAAAGGCAGGAAGGTAGTGCAGGAGTCACCTGCGGTCATCTCCCTCCAAAACAGGTTTACCGTTTTGGGTACTGTTGGGGGAGATGACTTATCAGGGGAAGGCACCAGCAGCCAGGTTCAGGGCACCATGACTGGCTCTGCTGCACAGAAGGGCGGGAAAAAGAGGGATAGGGCTATAGTGATAGGGGATTCAATTGTAAGGGGGATAGATAGGAGTTTCTGTGGCCGAGACCGAGACTCCAAGATGGTGTGTTGCCTCCCTGGTGCAAGGGTCAAGGATGTCTCGGAGCGGGTGCAGAGCATTCTGAAGGGGGAGGGGGATCAGCCAGTTGTCGTGGTACATGTAGGTACCAACGATGTAGGTAAAAAGAGGGAGGAGGTCCTACAAGCTGAATTTAGGGAGTTAGGAGCTAAATTGAAAAGTAGGACCTCAAAGGTAGTAATCTCTGGATTGCTACCAGTGCCACGAGCTAATAAGTTTAGAGAGAGTAAGATAGATAAGCTAAATACGTGGCTTGAGCAGTGGTGCAAGGGAGAGGGATTTAAATTCTTGAGGCATTGGAACCAGTTCTTGGGGAGGAGTGACCTGTACCAAGGGGACGGTCTACACCTGAACTGTGAGGGAGCCGATGTCCTCGGGGTAATATTTTCTAGGGCGGTTCGGGAGGATTTAAACTAATTTGGCAGGGGGATGGGAACCTAGGTAGTGGAAAAGAGGGAAGTCATATGAAGTCAGAAATAGATGGTAGAAAGGTGAGAAGCAATAAGCAAAGGAGAGAAACACAAAGGGCCAAACTAATTCATAATGAGAGTGTGAAAAAAGCAAGCCTGAAGGCTTTGTATCTTAATGCTAGAAGCATTAGGAACAAGGTGGATGAATTAGTTGTGGAAATAGAGGTAAACAAGTATGATTTGATTGGGATTACAGAAACGTGGCTGCAGGGTGGGCAAGGCTGGGAACTTAACATCCAGGGATATACAATATTTAGGAAGGATCGGCAAAAAGGTAGGGGAGGTGGGGTAGCATTGCTGGTAAAGGAGGGGATTAATGCAATGGAAAGGAAGGATATTAACTCGGATGAAACGGAATCTGTATGGGTAGAAATGAGAAATAGCAAGGGGAGGAAAACGTTAGTGGGTGTGATATATAGGCCTCCAAATAGTAATATGGAGGTGAGGGAAGGCATAAAAAGGGAAATTAGAGAAGCGTGCGATAAGAGCACAGCTGTCATCATGGGTGACTTTAATTTACATATTGATTGGACTACCCAAATTAGTAAAAATTCTGAGGAGGAGGAATTCCTGGAATGTTTTCGGGACGGTTATCTGGACCAATATGTCGAGGAGCCGACTCGAGATCAGGCCATTTTAGACTGGGTATTGTGCAATGAGAAGGGACTTATCAGCAATCTTCTTGTACGAGGCCCCTTGGGTCAGAGCGATCATAATATGATCGAGCTCTCAGTCGAGATGGAGAGTGAGGAAATTGAATCAGAGACTAAGGTCCAGAACTTAAATAAAGGGAATTACGAGGGTATGAGACGGGAATTGGGTAAGATTGATTGGGTGGTGTTTCTGGGGGGATTGACAGTGGAGAGACAATGGCAAGCATTCAAAGATAGAATGGAAGAATTCCAGAACATGTTTATACCGGTTTGGCATAAAAATAAACCTAAAAAGGTGGCTCAACCGTGGATAACGAGGGAAATTAGGGACAGCATAAAATCAAAAAAAAGGGCATATCAACTGGCAAAAAAAAGCACCAGACCGGAAGATTGGGGGCAGTACAGGATACAGCAAAAGAGGACAAAGGGATTAATCAGGAAGGGGAAAATAGAATACGAAAGTAAACTTGCAGCAAACATAAAGACAGACTGCAAAAGCTTTTATCGGTATATCAGGAGGAAAAGACTGGTAAAATCCCAAGTCGGTCCCTTGCAGTCCGATTCGGGAGAATATATAATGGAGAATAAGGAAATGGCAGACCAATTAAACTCATACTTTGGTTCTGTATTCACAAAGGAGGACACAA